>NC_135814.1:7992291-8337283 GCF_964213995.1 Mustelus asterias
GAGATTGCGTGAAAGAGAGAGAGAGGGCGCGAAAGCGAGAGAGAGGGCGCGAAAGCGAGAGAGAGGGCGCGAAAGAGAGAGAGAGGGCGCGAAAGAGAGAGAGAGGGCGGGAAAGAGAGAGAGAGGGCGCGAAAGAGAGAGAGAGGGCGCGAAAGCGAGAGAGAGGGCGCGAAAGCAAGAGAGAGGGCGCGCGCAACAGAGAAAGTCACCTGTTCGTCAGTAGTGGGGAGCTGACGTAAACCCTGCTCGGGTTAGCCACTCCTGTGTGGCCCGGGGGGTGCACAGAGCGAGGGGGGGGGGGCCCACGGGGCGAGGGGGCGTGCCCCCCACGGAGTGAGGGGGGGCCCCACGGGGCGAGGGGGCACCCCCATGGGGGGGAAGGGGGGCCCGCCATGGGGCGAGGGGGCGACCCACGAGGCAACGGGGGGGGGAGGACTGGGGGGGGAGGATGGGGGGGGAGGACGGGGGGGAGGAGGACGGGGGGATCACGGGGGAGGGGGGAGGACAGGGAGGGGGAGGACGGGGAGGGGGAGGACGGGGAGGGCGAGGAGGACGGGAGGGGGAGGACGGGGGGGGGGGAGGACGGGGGGGGAGGACGGGGGGGGGGAGGACGGGGGGGGAGGACGGGGGGGGAGGACGGGGGGGGGAGGACGGGGGGGAGGACGGGGGGGGAGGACGGGGAGAGGGGGGGGAGAGGACGGGGGGAGGACGGGGGGAGGACGGGGGGGGGGGAGGACGGGGGGGAGGACGGGGGGGAGGACGGGGGGAGGACGGGGGGAGGGGAGGACGGGGGGAAGGGAGGACGGGGGGAGGGGAGGACGGGGGGGGGAGGACGGGGGGAGGAGGACGGGGGGGGAGGACGTGGGGGGGGCGGGGACGACTTGGGGGAGGACGGGGAGGTGGACGGGGGGGGGGAGGACGGGGGGGAAGGATGGGGGGGGAGGACGGGGGGGGAGGACGGGGGGGGGAGGACGGGGGGGGGAGGACGGGGGGGGAGGACGGGGGGGGAGGACGGGGGGGGAGGACGGGGGGGGTGGACGGGGGGGGTGGACGGGGGGGGAGGACGGGGGGGGGGGGCGGTGGACGGGGGGGGGAGGACGGGGGGGGGAGGACGGGGGGGGAGGACGGGGGGGGGAGGACGGGGGGGGGGGAGGACGGGGGGGGGAGGACGGGGGGGGGAGGACGGGGGGGGAGGACGGGGGGGGAGGACGGTGGGGGAGGACGGGGTGGAGGACGGGGGGTGAGGACGGGGGGGGGGAGGACGAGGGGGGAGGACGGGGGGGAGGACGGGGGAGGAGGACGGGGGGGAGGACGGGGGGGAGGACGGGGGGGGAGGACGGGGGGAGGACAGGGGTGGGGGAGGACGAGTGGGGGGAGGACGAGTGGGGGAGGACAGGTGGGGGAGGACAGGGGGGAAGGACGGGGGGGAAGGACGGGGGGGGGAGGACGGGGGGGTGGACGGGGGGGGGTGGACGGGGGGGGAGGACGGGGGGGGAGGACGGGGGGGGTGGACGGGGGGGGAGGACGGGGGGGGAGGACGGGGGGGAGGACGGGGGGGAGGACGGGGGGGAGGACGGGGGGGAGGACGGGGGGGAGGACGGGGGGGAGGACGGGGGGGGAGGACGGGGGGGCGAGGACGAGGGGGGAGGACGGGGGGGAGGACGGGGGAGGTGGACGGGGGGGAGGACAGGGGGTGGACGGGGGGGAGGACGGGGGGGGAGGACGAGTGGGGGGAGGACAAGTGGGGGGAGGACGAGTGGGGGAGGATGGGTGGGGGAGGACGGGTGGGGGTGGACAGGGGGAAGAACGGGGGGGAGGACGGGGGGTGGGGGAGGACGGGGGGAGGACGGGGGGAGACGACGGGGGGGGACGACGGTGGCGGGGGGGAACGGGGGGCGACGACGGGGGGGGCACGACGGGGTGGGCACGACGGGGGGGGCACGACGGGGGGGGTATGACGGGGGGGCACGACGGGGGGGACGACGGGGGGGGCACGACGGGGGGGCACCATGGGGGGGACCACGATGGGGGGGGTTGGCGGGACAACAGGGGGGACGATGGGGGGGGACGACGGGGGGGACGACAGGGGGGACGACGGGGGGGGACTATGGGGGGTGGGATGACGGGGCACGACAGGGGGGGCACGCCGTGGGGGGCACGACGTGGGGGGCACGATGGGGGGCACGACGGGGGGGCATGAAGGGGGGGCATGACGGGGGGACACGACGGAGGGGCATGACGGGGGCACGATGGAGGGGCACGACGGGGGGGCACGACGGGGGGGCACAACGGGGGGTCACAACAGGGGGACGACGGCGGGACGACGGGGGACGACGGGGGGACGACGGGGGGACGACGGGGGGACGACGGGGGGGGACGGGGGTGGACGACGGGGGAGGGGGAGAACTGGGGAGGGGGAGAATGGGGGAGGGGGAGAACAGGGGAGGGGGATAAGTGGGGAGGGGGGAGAATGGGGAAGGGGGAGAACGGGGGTGGGGGGAGAACAGGGGGAGGGGGAGAACGGGGGGAGGGGGGAGAACAGGGGAGGGTGGAGAACGGGGGATGGGAGAACGGGGGGAGGGGGGGAACGGGGCGAGGGGGGGGAATGGGGCGAGGGGGGGAACGGGGTGAGGGGGGAACGGGGGGAGGGGGGAGAATGGGGGAGGGGGGAGAACGGGGGGGCGATGGAGAAT
Source organism: Mustelus asterias (assembly GCF_964213995.1). NCBI lineage: Eukaryota > Metazoa > Chordata > Chondrichthyes > Carcharhiniformes > Triakidae > Mustelus > Mustelus asterias. Next base: position 7,994,985 of record NC_135814.1, read on the forward strand.
GGGGGGACGGGGGAACGGGGAGAATGGGGGGACGGGGAGAATGGGGGAACGGGGGTGAATGGGGGGACGGGGGTGAATGGGGGGACGGGAGTGAATGGGGGGACGGGGAGAATGGGGGGACGGGGGTGAATGGGGGACAGGGGTGAATGGGGGGATGTGGGTGAATGGGGGAGGGGGAGAATGGGGTGAGAATGGGGGAGAATGGGGGAGGGGAGAGCGGGGGAAGGGGGGAGAACGGGGGAAGGGGAGAACGGGGGAAGGGGAGAACGGGGGAAGGGGAGAACGGGGGAAGGGGAGAACGGGGGGGAGGGGGGAGAACGGGGGGGAGGGGGGAGAACGGGGGGAGGGGGAGAACGGGGGGAGGGGGAGAACGGGGGGAGGGGGAGAACGGGGGGAGGGGGAGAACGGGGGGAGGGGGAGAACAGGGGGAGAACGGGGGGAGGGAGGAGAACGGGGGGAGGGGGAGAACGGGGGGAGGGGGGAGAACGGGGAGAACAGGGGAATGGGGGACGGGGAGAATGGGAGGAGGGGGAGAATGGGGGACGGGGAGAATGGGAGGAGGGGCGAGAACGGGGGAGGGGGAGAACGGGGGAGGGGGGAGAATGGGGGACGGGGAGAATGGGGGGAGGGGGAGGATGGGGGAGGGGGAGAATGGGGGGAGGGGGAGAATGGGGGGAGGGGGAGAATGGGGGGAGGGGGAGAATGGGGGGACGGGGGAGAATGGGGGGAACGGGGGAGAATGGGGGGACGGGGAAGAATGGGGGGACGGGGAAGAATGGGGGGGCGGGGAGAATGGGGGGATGGGGAGAATGAGGGAGGGGGAGAATGGGGGGAGGGGGAGAATGGGGGAGGGGTGAAGATGGGAATGAGAGTGAAAGGGGAGAGAAAGGGTGAGTGAAGAACAAATTGCAGAGAAACATGCGGGAGGGGAAGGATCGCAGGATAGAGAGAAAGGATAGCGGGTGAGAGAGGAGAGATAGTAAAGGGGGAGAGAGAGAGAGAGAGGATGGGGTGATGGAAACAGGAGCTGAGAAAGGAGAGAGGGTTAGAATGAGGGAGAGGGGGAGAAGGGCCAGTTTGCAGGGCAGAGGGGAGTTTCCGCTGTTGGGTTTTGCGGGTGAAGTTTACTCACGCAGTGAACAGCTCCAGGCTCCTGGCTCCTGGCAGCTCCCCGCTGCGTGGCCGGGAGTGCGGGGCTGGAGTGGCCGCGACCCCTGGGGACAAGCTCCTGATCTCAGAGCCAGGATCAAGCAGCAGCCTGTCCGTCCCAGCGCCAGGGGCAGAGACAGAGAGAGAGGTTTGTGCCGAGAGCTCATTGATATTTGACTTTGTTCCCAGCAGGTGGAGAATGAGGTGAGATTATTGAACCCGGATAGTGAGCAGGATGTGAATGCGTGGCTATTCTCTCCCAGCGGAAAACAAACTCAACCACAAACTTTGAGTCAACTGCTTTCCCAGCTGGGGGCAGTATTAACTCACCAAAAACCCAGGACCTGAGCTGCAGGGTTTAGGGAACTCTGAATGAATTAAAAAGACATGACTTTACAAATATACATTTCTACAAGTTTACTGCACTTTTAACCAGTGTGAATTTAATCTTGAGAAATATTATGGATTTTTTCCCACTGAACCGAACTTTCCTTGGTCTTATCTTCAGTGAATTCTTAACAGCAACGATCAAGCCCATGTCCCCTTCATTTATAAAAAAAACATATTTATATTTCAATGTATGTATCGTTTCTGTTACAGTTTATTTATTAGTGTCACAAGTAGCTTACATTGACACTGCAATGAAGTTACTGTGAAAATCCCCTCGTCGCCACACTCTGGTGGTGCCTGTTCGGATACACTGAGGGAGAATTTAGCACAGCCAATGCACCTAACCCGCACATCTTTCAGACTGTGGGAGCAAAGCAGAACACCCAAAGGAAACCCATACTGATACGGGGAGAACGTGCAGACTCTGCACAGACAGTGACCCAAGTCAGGAATCAAACACAGGTCCTTGGTGCTGTGAGGCAGCAGTGCTAACCACTGTGCCACTGTGTCGATGTGATTATTAGAGAACAGTGCTCTGGACTGGAGAGAATTTAATTCAAATGTGTCCTGGGTGAACACAGACCAGGGGTGTTGACCTCACATACAATTATAGAATCCTTACAGTGCAGAAGGGGGCCATTCGGCCCATCAAGCCTGCATTGACTCTCTGACGGGGCATCTTACTCAGGCCTTATCCCGGTAACCTCATGTATTTACCCTGCTAATCCCCCCTACCCTACATATCTTTGAACACTAAGGGCAGCATTTTCCCGTCCCGCCCGCCACGGGAATCATCGCAGGCGGGCCACAGACCATGCTGAGGTCTGTTGACCTTGGGCGGGATTTTCCGACTGAGCGCGGCCAAAAAATCCCACCCTGAAGGGCAAATTTAGCATGGCCAATCCACCTAACGCTGCACATCTTTGGACTGTGAAAGGAAACTGGAGCACCCGGAGGAAACCCACGCAGACACGGGGAGAATGTGCGAACTCCATATAGCCGGTCACCCAAGGCCGGAATTGAACCCGGGTCCCTGGCTTTATGAAGCAGCACTGCTAACCACTGTGTCACCGTGTCGCCCACATAGGTCAGAATTGTTTTGTAACGATGCCAGCGGGCATGTTCTACAATGTGTCCACCCACCACTGGATAACCACCATCAGTAACAGGGTGAAAATCCTCCCTCAGTGCTTGGAGCAATGAGTCAAGATTGATTTCCATTTGGACAGCGTGAGATCCCGGCAGAGATATCAGAATTTTACTTGTATTTGTTTAGCATTAACTGAAGGAAAGCTTCACCCACTTTCAGGGTGTGTGCAGCCAGTGAGAGTGTAACCATTGTCAAGGAGTCAACTGCTCATCTCAACCAAAAGGGCGTGAATCCCAGAATTGTGGAATAAAATTGAATAAAGTTAAGAAAACAAAATTAATAAATCAAAATGAAATTATAATAATATTTATTGAAGTCATCATTAGCATTAGCGAGCTAAGAATTATACCAACAAGCAATTTATGATAATTAGCCAGCCTCTCAATGCGGTCTACTTAGATTTGCTAGAAGTCTCATATAATAAGCTATAGATCTGTCCTCTGCAGATATTGCACCTTTCATAGAATTACAGAATCCCTACAGTACAGAAGGAGGCCATTTGGCCCATTGAGTTTGTACTGATCGCAATCCCACCCAGGCCCTATTCCTGTAACCCTCATTTACCCTGCTAGTCCCCCTGACACTAACGAGCAATTTTGCATGGCCAATCAACCTAACCCGCACATAAGAACATAAGAACATAAGAAATAGGAGCAGGAGTAGGCCACCTAGCCCCTCGAGCCTGCCCCGCCATTCAATAAGGTCATGGCTGATCTGATAGTGGTTTAGTTCCACTTACCCGCCCACTCCCCATAACCCTTAATTCCCTTATTGATCAGAAATCTATCTACCTGTGGCTTAAACATATTTAACGAGGTAGCCTCCACTGCTTCAATGGGCAGAGAATTCCAGAGATTCACTACCCTCTGAGAGAAGAAGTTCCTCCTCAACTCTGTCCTAAACTGACTCCCCCTTATTTTGAGGCTGTGTCCTCTAGTTCTTGTTTCCTTTCTAAGTGTAAAGAATCTCTCTGCCTCTACCCTGTTGAGCCCCTTCATTATCTTATATGTCTCTATAAGATCTCCCCTCAGCCTTCTAAACTCCAACAAGTACAGGCCCAATCTACTCAATCTCTCCTCATAAGCTAACCCCCTCATCTCCAGTATCAACCTGGTGAACCTTCTCTGTACTCCCTCCAAGGTCAACACATCCTTCCGCAACTAAGGGGACATCTTTGATCTGTGAGAGGGAATTGGAGCATCCCCATGCAGACACGGGGAGAACATGCAAACTCCACACAGACATTGACCCAAGGCTGGAATTGAACTGGATCCATGGGGCAGCAGTGCTAACCACTGTGCCACCATGCCGCCTTTCCTAACTAAATAAAAGTATGGAGGACAATAAAAACAGGAAATGCTGGATAAACTCAGCAAGTCTATGGGAGAGAAAAAGAGCTCTGGTGAAGAGTCGTGGGGACTCAAAACCTTAACTGTTTCTATCTCCACAGATGCTGCTGTGTTTATCCAGCGTTTTCTGTTTTTGTTTCTGATTTTCAACATCAGCAGTATTTTGCTTTTATCACGGGGGACTACAGTTCCCTGGTGCATTCTCCCTGGAAATGCCTTGACCAATCAGAGCTGACTTGTCAACCAATCAGCACTTCCTTCTCATGCGATATAAATTGTTGCTTCCTCTGAAATTAGGTATTCTTGCATTCAGTCCTGATGAGTGCAAGATGAAAAGATTTGACAACATGTCTCTTTTTCAGCAATATTAAAGGAACATTAAGATTTTTATTTTTTTAACTGAAACTTGTGAAACCAGCTAAACATCAACGACCCACACTCTGTTTATCATTAAGGGTAAAAATGCCTCTTCTAATCTCTACTGTCAGGAATTTTGATATTTTGTGTATTTTTGTGATGCCATAAGCCCGTCTTTGTTTTTTTAAAATCTGTACCATCTTTATACTTCAGTTAAAATGTAACCATTTGTGAGGTGGGCCAGCGTCTTGAGTTCAGAACTGAGTGGTGGGACCATGGAGTGCGGAGGGCATCGGATGAAGACTTCTGACTGCACATTTCTAACTGAAGATTTCTGAATTAAGATTTCTGACTGAAGAGTTTTGACTGAAGATTTCCAAATGAAGATTTCTAAATGAAGATTTCTGACTGAAGATTTCTGACTGGAGATTTCTAAATGAAGATTTCTGACAGCTACAACAGTCAATAACCAACACTTCAAGAACATTCTTTCAACTTTTAGTTGGACTCTAACTTTTCTTACTTCTGAGGTCTCTCGTGTCTTTTTTTTCGGGTTGAGTAACTAATATATTTATTCATTCTTTGTCTCTCAAGAATAACTGGTTTGATTGGCTTCTTGTGAAATACATTTGGATTAGAAAAGACATTTACAGGCAAACGATATTAAAAAAAACCTTTGTGCGACAAACTGAGGGGGTTGAATAAAGTGGAGCCAGTGCACTCCATCTCACCTGATAGTAATAATGTGCAAAGAACTCTAATCCCTTACCATGCAGGATTTTCCTTTCATAAAGCCTTGTTGACTCTACCTAAACATATTGTGATTTTATAAGTGCCACGTCCATTATAATAGATTCTAGCATTTCCATATTAGTGATATCAGGCAATCTGACCTATAATCCCCAATTTTCTGTCTTCCTTCTCTCTTGAGTAGTGGTACAATACTTTCTATTTGCTATTGTGTACGATTCTGGTCGCCACACTACCAGAAGGATGTCGATGCTTTGGAGAGGGTACAGAAGAGGTTTGCAAGGATGTTGCCTGGTCTGGAGGGTATGCAGAGAGGTTGGATAAACTCGGTTTGTTCTCACTGGAACGATGGAGGTTGAGGGGTGGCCTGATAGAGGTTTACAAGATTATGAGGGGCATGGACAGAGTGGATAGTCAGATGCTCTTTCCTAGGGTAGAAAAGTCAACTACGAGGAGACGTAGGCTCAAGGTGCATGGAGAAAAGTTTAGAGGAGATGTGCAAGGCAAGATTTTTACACAGAGGGTGGTGAATGTCTGGAACGCGCTGCCCAGGGAGCAGGTACGATAATGGCATTTAAGGGGCAACTAGACGAATACATGAATAGGAAAGGAATGGAAGGATACGGGCTCCGGAAGTGCATACGGTTTTAGTTTAGGCAGGCATCATGATCAGCGCAGGCTTGGAGGGCCGAAGGGCCTGTTCCTGTGCTGTACTGTTCTGTCCAATCCTCTGGAAGCATTGCAGAATCTGGGGAATTCTGAAGGATCAAAACCAATGCGTCCTCCTCTCCACAGGCACTTAATTTAAAAATCTAAAATGTAGGCCATCAAGTTCAGAGATTTGTTGACTTATAGGGCCCGATTTTACCAAAACTTTGCGCCTGTTAAATCGCGGTAAAGTTGGGCGTTGGGCCTATACCGCGATCTGCACCCGATTCCAAGCAGATCGCGGCTTTACCGGCACCCGATTCGCGCCTGAATCGGGCAGCCCGACGATTTAAATGCATTTGCATGCATTTAAATCGACTGAATGAACCGTGCGCCCAACTCTACCGCCAAATCCCACTTTACCGTCTTCTGGCCCGATCCGCGTCCGCGCTCTAATCGACCTGCCGAATAAAAATCCAAAGTCGCCGCTGCAACCTCCGAAGAGCAGGACCAGAGACTGCAACGGCTCTCTGACCCAGCTCCTCCTCTGGGGGGGGGGGGGGGGTGACGTATCATCTTCTGGGGGGGGGGGGGGGGGGGCGGTGGGAGGGGAGGGGGTGTGACTGATCATCCCCTGGGGGGGGGGAGGGTGGGAGGAGAGGGGGTGTGACATATTTTCGGGGGGGGGGGGGGGGTCCGCTGCCACTCTGCGGCCGATCGGTGGGGAGGGAGGGGGCAGGGGGTTCCGCGGAACGCTGAGGTGAATAATGACAGTCGTGGTGTTTGAAGTATGCGGCTACTCTGTAGAGGAGGAATTCGTTCCTCCGGTAGGGAGGAGGGATCAGTCGCAGAGTGGCAGCGGAAACCCCTGCCCCCTCCCTCCCCACCGATCGGCCACAGAGTGGCAGCGGTCATCCCCCCCAGAGGATGATATGTCACATCCCCTGACCTCCCACCCTCCCACCCCCCCCCAGGGGATGATTGGTCACACCCTCCCCCCCACAGCCCCCCCCCCCCCCCAGAGGATGATCGGCCACACCCCCTCTCCTCCCACTCCCCCTCCCGCCCCCCCAGATGATCTGGGTCAGGGAGCCGCTCTCTCTGCTTTTTTCTTTCGCGCCCGGGCGCGCTGCTTCTGATTTTTTCCGAACTGCGCAAGCGCAGTTCAGAGCTCCGATCGGTCCGGCAGCGCTAAGCCCCGCCCACTGCGCGGATCGGACCGGAGCCGGCAAAAAGCGTATGGGCGCGCTGGAAAGAGGATTCCGGGCTCGGGTCTATTTGACGCCCAGATTCGGCACTCAGGCTCAAAATGGTAAAATCGGGCCCATGGTCTCATTATCTTCTCCAGCCCTTTTAATTAACTAAATCGACCCTTAGCTTGTTCGGCATGTTCCTTGTGACTCCTTCCGTGTCCCTGCCACGAAGAGATCCACGTTTACTCTCGCTAATCCCTTGCTTTTTACATACTTCTAAATTCTCCTACAATCTACTTTCATATCTCTTGCTGGCTTCTCTAATGCTCTACTCTCTCCTCTCTTTATCAATTTTTGATTACAGTTTGCTGATTTTTAAAAACCTTCCAGCCCTTAGACTTACCGCTTGTTATACAGTTTAAAAAGGATGCAGGTTGCTTTAAGAGCTGCTCACATGATTCAGTGGTGACGTCATTTGGGTGTGCACTTATGCCGCTGTTTTATCTTCAATTTTGCACTTGATGCAGGGAGAGAGCAGCTCTTCAATAAAATGTGTTGTGTGTGTGTTTGAATCCGTGTGCAAACAATGTTCTTTATCTTTCTGCTAAAACCCACAACTCCTAACACAGTTCGGATGTTACACTATTTATTTTGGCAACCTTACATGCTTCATTTTTTAAAAATCTAATAATATCCTTAACATGTCTGGTTAGCCATGGCTGTAGTAGCTTTCCAGTACAGTTTTTTTTTAATTTCTCAAGGGAAAACATGCCCGTTAAGAATCATGGTGCCACGAAGGACAGGAAAGCTCCATCGGACCTATCAGGATACCTGCGACACTGTCCAATCTGACCTGTGTGCTGTTCAAAGTATTTTTGCTGGTTTGCAAGCTCGTTGAATGCTTGGTTGGCAGATTGGAGATGATGGTTCCAGCAGTGTTATTCAATGTGTTTTCATTGAATGTTCAATCCGGTCTTGACTGTGACAGGCAACACAGTCAGTGAGTTAGAACGCTCCTAGTATGGTGCTCAGCTCTCAATTAACACAGCTCCCAAATAAAGACAGAGGATTATATACGTAGGGAGCTTATGCTTCAGTTGTACAGGGCATCAGTGAGACCACATCTGGTGTATTGTGACGATGCTGTGCCTTTAAGAAATGTATTTGTGTCACGTTTCTTGTGAAGGAGATGTTAAGATTCGACTCTGCTAACCGGTGCCGCTTTGCCTGCTCCAAGCAGCCCACATGCTGAGTATGCAGAAGACTAATTCCTCCTAATTATTGGGGTGATTGTTTTAATCTGAGTTAATGCAGTTTTGTTATTTTTAGGGTTGTCCTCAGGGGTTCCGGAGTAGAGCTTAATTAAGCTGCTTGACAAGAAGGGTCATGCTAATGGATGGAGCTAGGCTGACAGAGAGACAAGCCGGCAGTTGCTGTTTGAGTTTGAAAGGAGTAGCTTTCTCTCTCTCGTTCTCTTTGGAAATTGAAGTCTTGGACCTCGGAGAAAATAGATATCTCTCTCCAGAGGTCTGCAAAAGGCAAGAGGGGTTTTTTCCCTCTCTCTTTCTCTGGAGCTGTGCTGTTTGAAGACAGATCTTTCTCTGGAGGCTGCTCTCTGAGAGTCAGAAAACAGGTGTCTTTCTGTACCTTCGACCAGAGGTGTTAGAAGACTGGAAGACTAGCAACCCAGGTAAGTCTGTGTGTTTTTGCCAACCAATTTTGAAGAGAGGTTTACGTCTATGGGGAGTATTGCTTAAATTGGAACTAATAGAGATAGCTGGCAGTTAAGAATTATACCTTGTCATGCTTAAGTATTTCAAGAGGCAGAAGTTATGCTAATTCTTTTTGTTATAGTTAAACTGTATTGTTAAATAAAGTTTGTTTGAATATAAGCTTCTTAGTGGATCAATATAATCACACCTGGAGTGAAACACCCTTGCTCACACTAATGCCAAAATCTAAAATAGTTAGGGTCCAGGCTAACTTCATAAATACCTTGGAGTTTCTGATCTGGTCCTTAACAGTATATTATTGGTCTCTTTATTTAGGCATGGTGGCTCAGTGGTTAGCACTGCTGCCTCACAGCGCCAGGGACCCGGGTTCGATTCCCGGCTTGGGTCACTGTCTGTGCGGAGTCTGCACATTCTCCCCGTGTCTGCGTGGGTTTCCTCCGGGTGGTGCGGTTTCCTCCCACAGTCTGAAAGATGTGCCGGTTAGGTGCAGTGACCCGAACAGGCGCCAAAGTGTGACGACTAGGGGAACTTCACAGTAACTTCATTGCAGTGTTAATGTAAGCCTTACTTACATGTGACTGATAAATAAATGCATTAGAAGCAGTTATGAAAAGGTTTACTAGACTAATACCAGGAATTGGCAGATTGTCTTCCGAACAGTTTGGAGAGGTTAGATTTCTATCCACTAAAATTTAGAAGAGTTAGAGGCAACTTGATCAAAACCTTTAAGATCCTGATGGGTATTGACAGGGTGGATGTGGAGAGGATGTTTTCATTTGTTGGTAAACCTAGAACTGTTTAACCATAAGGTGTCGCTCATTTAAGATGGAGATGAGGAGAATTCTTTTCTCTGAGGGTCATGAGTCTCTGGAACTCTCTTCCTCAAAAAGCAATGGAAGCAGAGTCTTTGAATATTTTTAAGTCAAAGTTAGATAGATTCTTGATTAACAAGGGGGTGAAAGGTTATCGGGGGCAAGCGGGAATGTGGGATTGAGGTCACAATCAGATCAGCCATGGGCGGCAGGGTGGCACAGTGGTTAGCACCACTGCCTCATAGCTGCAGGGACCCAGGTTCAATTCCAGCCTCGTGTCACTGTCTGTGTGGAGTTTGCACGTTCTCCCCGTGTCTGCGTGGGTTTCCTCCGGGCACTCCAGTTTCCTTTCACAGTCCAACGATGTGCAGGTTAGGTGGATTGGCCATGCTACATTGCTCCTTCGTGTCCCAAGATGTGTAGGTTAGATGGATTGGCCATAGGAAATGTGTAGGGTTATGGGAATAAGGCGAGGGAGAAGGCCTGGGCAAGATACTCTGTCAGAGAGTCAGTGTAGACTCGATGGGCTGAATGGCCTCCTTCTGCGCTGCGGGAATTCTATGATTCTATGATCTTATTGAATGGTGGAGCAGACTTGAGGGTCTGAGTTGCTTACTCCTGCTCCTAACTCCTGTTCTCCTCAAACCAGTAAAGGGGCAATAAATACAGGAACAGCTCTCAAGTATTTTGCAGAATGCTTTTGTTTTATTGTTCACTACAGTTACTTCTTAGTACAAGTGGGTCCGATAGTTGGCGATCTCTCCATCGCTTAGTGCTGGATTCGGCGGATGGACTGCATCTGGTTGGTATGGGCCTGGGTGCTGTACTCGTTGTAGTTCTTGAACTCACCGTTGTGCCTGTCTCTCTCAAAGATGTACTGGTAGCCCCTGTATCCTGGGTACTGGTAGCCAACCCACCTGTAACAACAACAGTGTGCGTTTATATAGAGCCTGTGATGCCATGACACAACATCAAGTCATTCCGCATAAGTGTCAACAAATTAACAAGTTTGGCACTAAGCCGTGTGAGAGAATGTTGCAGCAGGTCAAAGTAGGATTTGAGAAGCGTGCTCACAAAGAGGGCAGAGAGGCGGAGGGATTTAGTTTAAAACATTTCAGAGCTTAGGGACTAAGTAGCTGAAGGCTAGGCCCGCCAATGGTGGAGTGATGGAAATCAGACTGTGCATGTGACCAGAATTGCAGGGGCACAGGGTTCTCGGAGAATTGAAATTCTGGGCATGGATACAGAGACAGGGAGGGACGCAGTGGTGTAAAAATTTAATCGGAAAATGCACCATGAATACATCACAGCCTCTGCTACTCTAACAGGGCATGGGCGGCACAGTGGGTTAGCACTGCTGCCTCACAGCGCCAGGGGCTCGGGTTCGATTCCCGGCTTGCGTCACTGTCTGGAGTCTGCACGTTCTCCTCATCTCTGTGTGGGTTTCCTCCGGGTACTCCGGTTTCCTCCCACAGTCCAAAATACGTGCTGGTTAGATGCATTGGCCATGCTAAATTCTCCCTCAGTGAACCCGAACAGGTGCCAGAGTGTGGCGACTAGGGGATTTTCGCAGTAACTTCATTGCAGTGTTAATGTCAACCTACTTATGACACTAATAAATAAATTTTAAAACGCCTTTTCCCTAGGCCCTCTGAGCTAATTCCTTTTCTCATGTTTCTCCACCTTTGTACAATCGACACATTACTGAGTTGCACCAAGGCCTCAGAATTGTGGGGACTCTTGGCCACTGGGACAAGGGACTAACCCATTGCAGAAGACAAAGTGAACACTGTTGTGGGTGATAAGCCCCCAGGTTGCTCCATCCCATTCACTTTGCACTTTTGCCTCAGACTGATTTGCCCAACGCACGATACCTGATGTCAAACGCCTGGCCAAGGTGGTGTGTTTTCCCTCAGGCAGTGGGGAGGAGAGCGTGGCTGCATGTAACTGTGCGGAAGAACATCACTGCTAGCATATCCACTGGGTTACTTACGCTCCAGAGTTCACCTTGATGGAAGCAACCTCCTTGTTACACCAGCCCATGGCCTGCAGGGAGGGGTAGTCATCGCACAACTCAAACTTACGGCCCTGGAAGTTCTCATTTTCGTAAAGGGTGACCTTGCTGTCACTGTGGTTCTGGGAAGAGGGAGAAAGAGTCAAAGTGGCTGCATTGCAAATATACAACAACAGCTCAAGTCTCCAGAAGGACACCGACTGCAAGGTGCTAACGTCAGGCATTCCCATATGGAATCACATTCCCATCTGAATCCTGAATACAACATATTGCAGATCATGTATATTCGTACATGTAACATATTCCAGAGCAATTGTTACATGTGACATATTCCAGACTTGGCTTGCATCTGCTACTCTCCACCCTATGTGCTTACGTACAGTGACATAGTGGTTAGCACTGCTGTCTCACAGCTCCAAGGACCCAGGTTCAATTCCTGGCTTGGGTCACTGTCGGTGTGGAGTCTGCACATTCTCCCCATGTCTGCATGGGTTTCCTCCGGTTTCCTCCCACGGTCTGAAAGACGTGCTGATTAAGTGCATTGGCCGTACTAAATTCTCCCTCAGTGTACCCAAATAGGTGCCAGAGTGTGGCGACTAGGGGATTTTCATAGTAACTTAATTGCAGTGTTAATGTAAACCTACTTGTGACACTAATGAATAAATTTAAAAAACTTTTAAAATTACATGTAGCTCATCCCAGGCCATGTACTCTCTTGCATGCTCAGACCCATGTATTCGCTCACATGTAAGACATTTCAATCTGTGTCTCCCATTTCTGTGTGTAACACCCTCCAGTCCATGTACTGTTCTCTCTGTAAAACACCAAAGTCTATCGCCCCTGTGTGTAACCCTCTCTAATCTGAGTCTTCTCCTCCCTGTGGGATGGTGATGTGGGAGGAATATGCTTTATGCACTAAATAATCAATAGTTTAATCCTTTATGAAGATGCTTGGAATTAGTTTGATCGCATGTAGAGCACAATCCCTTACCTTGATTTCTTTTTGGTATTTAAAGGTTTAGAATTACAGAACTGGTCTAGACGTTGAGAGAAAGAGTCAAAGAGGGACTTACTGCACATTTGATTGGGCGGAAAGAAAGCAGGTGCTCTGTTCTGTAGCCGCTGTTGCCACTCCATGCGTCCCAGTGTGGGTAGTCACCCTTCTCCAGAATGAACTGCTGTCCCTGGAACTCTGGATACTCATAACCCACCCATCTGCAGGTGAGAGAGGGAGAGAAGACATTCAGTGATTTCCCCAGCAACAGGCAACCTCTCCTGGCTCTGATACAACCTAGCCTCCAGCTAGGTACAGCTTTCCCACTGTCCCCCACCTCCAATATTTTCCCCACCTCTGCCAACTCAAGTTAGGACACACTTCCATAGGCGTGACATTCATTCCGAAATCACCACCGGGGAAAGTCCTTCATTCTTGAGTTTTGACAGTGTGTTTCAGCAGGCTATTCCACCACGTGGGGCATTACGGCCAGATTCAAAGCTGACATCTGTGTCACACTTTGCAGCAGTTCACCAGAAGGCAGTCAGGCTCAGAGAACCTGAGCGATCCATCCCCTGTGCTCATCTCTGAGCTCTGCCTCCAGACAGTGTCAGTGTCGTTCCACTGTGCAAGTCAAACGCTTTGGTTCATGTGATGAATAAACTTGCAATTATGTAGCACCTTTCACAACCTCTGGACTTCCCAAAGGGCGGCACATGGGTGGCACAGTGGTTAGCACTGCTGCCTCACAGCGCCAGGAAGCCGGGTTCAATCCCGGCTTGGGTCACTGTCTGTGTGGAGTTTGCACATTCTCCCCGTGTCTGCGTGGGTTTCCTCCGGGTGCTCCGGTTTCCTTCCATGGTCCAAAGATGTGCGGGTTAGGTTGATTCACCATGCTAAATTGCCCCTTAGTGTCCCGGGATGTGATGGGTTAGAAGGATTAGCGAGGTTGTGGGATAGGGCCTGGGTGGGATTGCTGCCAGTGTAGACTCAATGGGTTGAATGGCCTCGTTCTGCACTGTAGGGATCATCCTCAAAATACCTTTGCAGTGTGGTCACTGCTGTATTGTAGGGGTACACAGCGATCAGTTAGCATATTGCAAACTCCCACAAACAGCAATGGGATAACCACCAGATAATCTGTTTTAACAATGATGGGGAGTTAATGATTAGTCAGGACACTCGGGAGAGCGGTGACTCACACTTTAAGAAAGTACTTTATTGATCAGTTATTAGATTGAGAACCGATGTAGGTTAGCGAGCACGGGGTGGGACATAGTGTAAGTTAGGATATATACAATAGAGTAATGGATGAGCCCAGGCATATGGAGGTTAAAATATGAGAGGTTGGTAAGGAATAGTCAAGTCTATAGGTAAGAACTGTATAAGACCATGAGAAATAGGAGCAAGAGAAGACCGTCAGCTTGTTCCGCTGCCATCCAATGTCAATCCCTTGAGTTTCACCAATACGTTTTCACTGTTTATATTATCTTAATTTCCTCATTCGATTTAGCACCCAGATTACCCTCTATTTCTTGTGTCTTTTATCGCAAAGACAGACACAAAATATCTGCTCAAGACCTCCATCATATTTTTATTCCCCATGATGTTTTCTCCTGTGCCTGGTTTCCTAAGGGACCAATTCTTACTTAAACTACTCTCTTTTTTATTTGCGAGGGACCAGGGAGGGGTGGGGGGAGGGGTGGGGGGCAGAGGTGGGGTTGGTGTTGGTGCTGGGTAAGGTGCTCTTTTGGAGAGTCAGTGCAGACTCGATGGGCCAAATGGCCTGCTTCCGCACTGTAGGGATTCAATGGATTCGAATGAATGAATCAGTAGGCCCCACCACCACTCGAAATCCAACATCAGCTCTCCGTTACTAACGGTGGAGGTCATTATTGGGAGGGGAGGGAAGAGGGGGGAGGGGGTGAGGGGGAAGGGGGGAAAGGTTGGAAGATTGGGAAGGAGCAGTGTAACGTTGGATACGTACGGTCCACATTCCACCTTGATGGATCGGATCTTGTTGAATCCCCGCTCAATGATGTTTGGACATTCCAGCATAAACTCGCAATGCTTTCCCTGGAAGTTTTGCTCTTCCCAGATGGTGATCTTCCACTGTCCTATGATATCCATTGGTTGGGTCGTCATCTTGAATTGTTGGTACTGCACCTTCTGTTACTGCAGGAAGATGAACCTATCATTAGCAGCGGAAACATAGAGCAACTCCCCAGTTATTGCCTCCATTCAATGCATTGCCCTGTGGCCTTTGGCTGTTTTGACTCTGTGCTCTGGAATCTCCTCCATCTCCCTCTCCTGGTGTGGAATTGAGCTATTCAGATATCAGGTTTGCTTCCAAACCAGTGACCTTCACCATCGAAAGGGGCAAGGGGCACAAGTTGACAGGGGCACCATTAATCTCCACGCTGCCCTCCAAGTCGCACACCATCCTGACTTGGGCATAGGTTGCTGAGTTAAAACCCTGTACCTCTGCCCCTAGTAGAACTAGGGAGATATCTTCACCACAGGACAGCAGCAACTCAAGAAGAAGGCCAACCACCATCTTCTCAGGGGCAAGTAGAGACAGGTAATAAATGCCAGCCTTGCCAGCAATGCCCCTATCCCAAGAATAAGTTAAAACAAAATTAGTTTAATCACCTTGGGTTAGCTGATGTCTCCTGAAGCAGGAGCTGGCTTCTTCAAACACTCTTGATTTGGAAAGGGTTAGGGTTCGTCGTCACTATCCAATTGATAACTCTGACCTTAAATTTCCCAGAAGGTTACAATGGGCCATTTGCCATAGCTTTGGCGAGAGACTGGCACAAACTACAGACAAATGGAGTCAGTGGTCATCGTCAACCATTTGAACCATTCATCTGGTGTGAGGTTCCACCAAGTCTCCTGTAACTAACTGTTTAGTGATATGGAACTTGAGTATCGCTGAATAAAGGGACATGTTGTCAAAGCTTTTTGTCTTGCAACTCCCCGTCATCTCGCCTGGAACAAACTCTATCCAAATAATCCAGGGGGTTACTTGGCTGTTTGGAGAATGTCACAGTGCAGTTTGATCCTATCCTTTTGCCATATTTATGCTCACGCGTGTGCACCTCAGAACGAAGGAGGTTAAGAGAGATCTGACAGAGGTGTAAAGAATTATGACAGATCTCGGTAAGTTAGACAAGGAGAAAGTGTTCCAATTAGCCAATGGTACTAGGATACATAGATTTAAGGTTGTGGGCAAGAGATACAGAGGGAGATGATTTATTGTCTCTTAGGCTGGAAGTTTACCACTCTGCCTGCCACGGGAATTGGAGCAGGCAAGGGACGGGCAACGGGAAGCTCCATTGAACTCAGGTGGGATTTTACAGTTTTGGGACAAGCGAGGCAATAAAATCCCACCCAGGTTATGGAGGGAAGGCAGGAAAATGGGGATGAGGAGCATATCAGCCACGATCGAATGGCAGAGCGGACTCGATGGGCCGAGTGGCCTAATTCTGCTCCGATATCTTATGAACTGATGAACTTATGAACATAGTGTCCAAAGCTGTGTTTGTTAGATGGATGAGAACCTGGGCAAGATACTCTGTCAGAGAGTGTGGGCAGTCTGGGTGGACCGAATGGCCTCCTTCTGCACTATCGGGATTCTATTCAATTCTGTGAGGAAGCTAGAAGCAGATTCAGCAGCAACTTTAAAAAAGAAAAGGAAAAAGAATCGCAAAGCGATGAGAAAAGATCAAGGGAGGTGTGATTAATTGGACAGTTCTTTCAGCGGAAAGGGGACTCGAACCCGACGTCTTGCGATTTAGTGGCAAACATGCTGCCAGTTGAACAATGCCCATAACTTACTGACCCACATCTTCCAGTCAAAACAACAGAGAAGCTCACAGCAAACCCAGAACAACTCCAGTCAGCTTAGATGCAGTTAAGCACAGAAACACGGAAACTGCTGTTCAGTTTCCAATGTTCCCTCATTCACTCCCAGAAAATATTTCTCAGTGTCTAACTCGCCTTTAAAATCCCAACCGGATGAACAATGATGGACAGATAAAGATCTCCTGGACCATCTAGCCTGCCCCCCCGCGGGTGTGATACCTTCTGCATCTGGGACTTCTTCAGTCAGGATTCTGGCAGTAGGCATTACCTCACAGGAGAAGGAGGTAAAGGGCAGAAGATTGGGGAAAGAAGGGACTCGGGGCAATGTCTGTGAACATTCGTCAAGAGGTGTTCTGATCAGTGACTTGCACTTGGCTCCACTGAGAAAGCACGTCATCTGGTTTGAAAAGAGGATGTAATTCCAGGCTTTTAATGGACCCACCGGCTTCATAGAAACTAGAAGCAGGAGTAGGCCATTCGGCCCTTCATGAGAATTACACTGCACTGTCTAGCTCACTACTGAAATTAAATAATATACAACAAATGACCAACAGATAAAGATGTTCCAATCCATCCAACATGGACTCCACAATGCATATCACAATACATACTATAAAACCATGAGACATAGGAGCAGATTTAGGCCACTCGACCCACCGAGTCTGGTCCGTAATTCGATAATTTTTTCCCCCCATTCTCCTGCCTTTTCCCCATAACCCCTGATCCCCTTATCAATCAAGAACCTATCTATCTCTGTCTTAAAGACACTCAATGACCTGGCCTCCACAGCCTTCTGCAGCAAAGAGTTCCACAGATTCACCACACTCTCCGCATCCCATCCAGAAGCCTCTCTTAAGGGAGAACAACAGATAAAAACCCAGAGGGGAAGGATCTAGCTATCCAGGCCATCTGGACAATCCAAACTAGCCTGGTTGGTCATTCTGGTACAAAATGCCCAAATACTGACCTTTCATATGAGGTAATCTCTGTTGCATCTCTTTCTCTCAAAGGATTTCACTGAATGACATGCAGTTCCTGTACGAGGATTGTAGAAAACTAAACTCTCCTCACAAAGCTATGACCTGGCATCTTACTATAAGTAGTCCTTTTAAACATTTTGCTAAAGGGGTCAATTGCAGCCAAAAATAAACCCGCTGGTACTGAAGCTGAACTATTACAACTGTGGAGATTCATTCCCTCAACTTTTAATTGTTGCTAGAGATTTTTTTTAAAATCTTTTCTTTCTGTCTCTATTTTTCCCCCTCTCGCTCTCTCTGAATCCAAGCTTTCTTTCCTTCTTTTTTTAGTTCCCTCTCTGTAACTGATTTGACACTGGGATTCACTACCCTAACTCACACTGCCCGGCACAGTAACTGTACTGTTCATTTCCAGCTCCTGTGAGCGGTTTGGATTTAAAGAGCCACCACGCACGATCCAGATGATCTGTAGAGACTGCTGTAACGTTCCACTCATCCACTGACAGCAAGTTTCTTTGCGAGTTCTCACGCAAAATAAACAGGCAGGGACGAGTGCAAATAGCAACGGGCACCCCCGTCGCCTGGTTCCAGCAAGTACCCAGCCGTCATTTTCTCTCCAACTTTAGCCGAAACACTGAAGCGATTCTTCCTGCGGCCCATCAGGCATTTTTGCGCGAGCAAGTTACTCACTTGAGTCTGCGGTGGAAAGATCCAACGAGGCTGCTGTGGTGTCAGTCACGGAGGGAAGGCCACTTTTATACGCCTGCCTCTTCCCCAGTGTAACTGCAGAATGGACACAATCCCTGCAAGCTCAGCACTGCCCAGCCTTGGAAAGGCCCACGTGGGTTAGAAACCTTTTGTGCGGAGACCCGGAGGCCATTGTGGAAAGGATCAGTTTGATCTGTCTCTCCAGACCTCACTACAATAGAAAATGCTGTTTCGACTTTTGACCTCCAGCCAGGTTAGAGGAAAAACAGACTGACACAACATTCTGGCTTGCCAGCCCCAATGCAATTAGTGACATGTCACTTTGCAAGTACAATGAGCTGGATATGTAGCTGTGGTTTAGCGAGATTATATTTACAGAAAGTCACTCTCTCTCTCTCTCACTCTCTGTCTTGTGTTACTTCTCAGGAGTTGCTTCTGCACAGCAGCGCACTGCCCTGGGTGATTACTTTCAGCCCCGACCCCTTCACTTACTGTCCAGTTCATAGTCAAATGCCAGCTGTGGCGAGCTGGAAACCAAAGAGAGGAGGTAGTCACTTCCTATTTGCTGTGAGCAATGTAAGTCAAGGCTGATGCTGTGTGGGTGGCACAGTGGCACAGTGGGTAGCACTGCTGCCTCACAGCGCCAGGGACCCGGGTTCAATTCCAGCCTCGGGTCACTGTCTCTGCGGAGTCTGCACGTTCTCCCCGTGTCTGCGTGGGTTTCCCCCCCCGGATGCTCCGGTTTTCTCCCACAGTCCAAAGATTTGCAGGTTGGCTGGACTGGCCATGCTAAATTGCCCCTTAGTGTCCCAAGGTGTGCAGATTAGATGGAAATGTGTAGACTTGGGTAAGTCGGGTGGCATAGTGGCGCAGTGGTTAACGCTGCTGCCTCATAGCGCCAGGGACCCAGGTTCGAATCCCACCCGGCTTGGGTCACTGTCTTTGTGGAGTCTGCACGTTCTCCCCATGTCTGCGTGGGTTTCCTCCGGGTGCTCCAGTTTCCTCCCACAGTCCAGAAGACGTGCTGGTTAGATGCACTGGCCATGCTAAATTCTCCCTCAATGTACCCGAACAGGAGTCGGAGTGTGGCGACGAGGGGAATTTCACAGTAACTTCATTGCAGTGTTAATGTAAGCCGATTTGTGACACTAATAAATAAACTTTTAAAATTACTCTGTCAGAGAGTCGGTGCAATTGTGATGGGCCGATTGGCCTGTTCCTCACTGTGGGGATCTTCTATGTTAGAAACACCATCAAGTCTGAAAGAATTAACAGAGGAACCTAGGCAGAAATCCCTTGCATTTATAGAGAACCTTTCACAACTTCAGGACACCTCAAAATGCTCTCGGGCGAATTAGTTACTTTTGATTTCCAAGACATGGTTGTAATGCAGGAAATGTGGCAGCCAATTTGCGCACAGCAAGATCCCACAGACGTCGATGTGATAACGACGGGACGATCTGTTTCTTTTTTACTTAGTGATGTTGTTTATCGGAGACTTTGGGGAGAACTCTTCAATCCCACTTTCAAATAGAATGTTACTGGCACAACTGAGAGGGAGGGAGGGCAGGGCCACAGTTTAACATCTGATCCTGAAGGGTGGCACTGCCAACTGCGCATTGCGACACCTCACTGAAACGTACAAGTTTCTGAAGGGGCTTGATAGGATAGACGCTGAGAGCCTGTTCCTGTTGGTCGGGGAATCTAAAACACGGTGGTTACAGTCTCAGGATAAGGGGATGACCTTTTAGGATTGAGATGAGGAGAGATTACTTCATCCAAAAGGTTGTTGGAATCTTTAGAATTCTTTACCCCAGAGGGGTGAGGATGTTTTATTGTTGAATATATTTAAGGCTGAGACAGACAAATTTTTTGGGCGGGATTTTCCAGCCACACTCACCCCCAAGATCGGAAAATCCTTCCTGAGGTCAATGGACCTTGGCATGGTCCTGTCCCACCTATTACCATTCCCATGGCGGGTGGAAGGGGAAAATTCTGCCCTTGGTCTCTCAGGGAATTAAGGGATCTGGGAAGAGGGTGGGAAAGTACAGGTGAAGTCGGTGATTAACTGTGATTGGAATTGAATGGGCTCGATGGGCCCATCAAACCCCATTTGGAGTATTGTGAGCAGTTTTAGGCCCCGTATTTAAGGAAGGATGTGCTGGCCTTGGAAAGGGTCCAGAGGATGTTCACAAGAATGATTCCTGGAATGAAGAGCTTATATGAGAAACAGTTGAGGATTCTGGGTCTGTACTCGTTGGAGTTTAGAAGAATGAGGGGGGGATCTTACTGAAACCTACAGGATACTGCGAGGCCCGGATAGAGTGGATGTGGAGAGGATGTTTCCACCAGTAGGAAAAACTAGAACCAGAGGGCACAACCTCAGGCTAAAGGGGCGATCCTTTAAAACAGAGATGAGGAGGGATTTCTTCAGCCAGAGGGTGGTGAATCTGTGGAACTCATTGCCACAGAAGGCTGTGGAGGCCAGGTCATTGAGTGTCTTTAAGACAGAGATAGATAGGTTCTTGATTAATAAGGGGATCAGGGGTTATGGGGAAAAGGCAGGAGAATGGGGATGAGAAAAATATCAGCCATGATTGAATGGCGGAGCAAACTCGCTGGGCCGAGTGACCTAATTCTGCTCCTATGTCTTATGGTCTTATGGGCCGAATGGCCACTGTGTTTCTCATGGCTGTACTGCTAAGATAACACCAGCCATATTTAACCAGGCCTGATGTGGATTCAGCAGCAGCTGTGAGGAATTGTGTCTGAGTCAGTTTATCCACAGGCATGTTCTTGCTGCTAAGGTGTATTTTAGCGCTGGCATAACTGATGAAATACAGCTTGAGATAGAGGCACGGGGGGCAAGTATTCGTTCTGGTTGTGTCACAACTTGGTATGGCTCCTGCTCTGCCCAAGACCGCAAGGAACTACAAAAGGTCGTGAATGTAGCCCAATCCATCACGCAAACCAGCCTCCCATCCATTGACTCTGTCTACACTTCCCGCTGCCTCGGCAAAGCAGCCAGCATAATTAAGGACCCCACGCACCCCGGACATTCTCTCTTCCACCTTCTTCCATCAGGAAAAAGATACAAAAGTCTGAGATCACATACCAACCGACTCAAGAACAGCTTCTTCCCTGCTGCCATCAGACCTTTGAATGGACTTACCTCGCATTAAGTTGATCTTTCTCTACACCCTAGCTATGACTGTAACACTACATTTCGCACTCTCTTGTTTCCTTCTCTATGAACGGTATGCTTTGCCTGTACAGCACGCAGGAAACAATACTTTTCACTGTATACTAATACATGTGACAATAATGAATCAAATCAAATCAAACCAATTCTTCAAGCTCCCCATGCCTGGCTCAGATCGCACCGATCACAGAGGACAGCGTGTGGGAAGAAGGATAATGTGTGGTGCCCGGCACCAAACAGCTTGGGATTCTCCTGCTCCCTTTCTAATGGTGCAAAATGAATCATGCCCAGACAGGGCATGAAGCTGATTAGCATGAGATTGGCTGGATTTCAAACTCATTCCCGAGTTCGGCACGCCATCGTTCCTCCCTCCCGGAATGTTCCCACCTCTGCAGCGGGAAGTCACACCAGCCTGGTCTCCACTCACGGAGCTCTGGCACAATGGTCATGCCAGGGGTCTCGGGGCCCATTGAAGCCCTCGGGTAGTTGGGGGTATAGCCGGGCAGTGGCTACCTGGCCCATTGGCAGTGCCCACTGGACAACCGGGCACTGGCCACTGGACAGCCTGATGGTGCCAGTTGGGCACTGCCAGGGGCAGCGTTGAGGGTGTGGGGGGGGGGATGAGTGGGGGCTCTGATGAGACGGCCTGGGAGGAGGGTAATGCAGGGGTGGATCATGAAGGCAGTCATGATGGGGTGCGGCCATGTCAGGGGTCAAGCAGGGGGAGGGAGGGCACCCATGCCGGTGACCCTTGCCGAGGAGGGGGCAGGGTAGCATGCCACCAATGAGGGGGGCCCCGATGTCCGTGGGGCGAAGGAGGGAGGTCTCCCATTGCATTGTGAGATTGGGGTGCCCTTGCGGAACGGCGCCCGAGTGCTGTGAAGCTGGGCTCACTGGCATTGCGCGCTGTACAGACAAAGCATACCATTCATAGAGAAGGAAAGGACAGAGTGCAGAATGTAGCATTACAGTCATAGCGACAGTGTAGAGAAAGATCAACTTAATACAGGGTGGATCCATTCAATAGTCTCATGGCAGCAGGGAAGAAGCTGCTCTTGAGTCGGTTGGTACGTGACCTCAGACGTTTGTATCTTTTTCCTGACGGAAGAAGGTGGAAGAGAGAATGTCCGGGGTGCGTGGGGTCCTTAATTATGCTGGCTGCTTTGCCGAGGCGGCGGGAAGTGTAGACAGAGTCAATGGATGGGAGGCTGGTTTGCGTGATGGATTGGGCTACATTCATGACCTTTTGTAGTTTCTTGTGGTCTTGGGCAGAGCAGGAGCCAGACCAAACTGTGATACAACCAGAAAGAATGCTTTCTATGGTGCATCTGTAAAAGTTGGTGAGAGTTGTAGCTGACATGCCAAATTTCCTTAGCCTCCTGAGAAAGTAGAGGCATTGATGGGCTTTCTTAACTATAGTGTCGGCATGGGGGGACCAGGACAGGTTGTTGGTGAGCTGGATACCGAAAAACTCGAAGCTCTCGACCCTTTCTACTTCGTCCCCATTAACGTAGACAGGGGCATGTTCTCCTTTACGCTTCCTGAAGTCGGAGAGTTCAATGCGAATGTTTCCTGTCCGAATTATTTCCAGCAGTGGCTGGAGGAATGAGCAAAGAGTAATTTATAAATGATCTTTCACCTCATCCCAAAGGCGCCCACAGCCAGACAGCGAAACTGAAGGTGAAGGGGATAATAAGGCATGGTCTTAGGTGGTTTTAATTTCATGGTCACCATCGCTGAGACTAGCTATCAATTCCAGATTTATTGATTGAATTTAAAATCCACCAGCTGCCACGGTGGGATTTGAACCCATGTCCCCAGACGGTTAATTGGGGGCCTCTGGATTACCAGTCCAGTGACATTACCATTATGCTACCAAGGTCTTCTTCTATGTTGATTTTCCGATCATATGTACTTACTGTCAACATTGTACCAGGCAGCTGCAACCTAAAACCTGCTGAGAGAGTTCCATTTTCTATCATTGTGTTTGTTGCCTCTTAATCCCCTTCACCTTCAGTTTCACTGTACGGCTGTGGACGCCTTTGGGATGAGGTGAAAGATAATTTATAAACTCTTTCATCCAGCCACTACTCGAAATAATTCAGACAGGAAACATTCGCGCAGTGACCATAGATATCCCTGATTTTATACTGATTAATTTAGCCCGGTTCATAGAATCAAAGAATCCCAACAGTGCAGAAGGCCATTCAGCCCTCAGAGTCTGCACTGACTCTCCGAAAGAGCATCCCATCCCCCCCTCTGCCCTAACCCCATAACCGCCCGATCACTGTAACACCAATCCAACTAACGCACACATCTTTGGACAGTAAGGGGCAATTCAGCATGGCCAATCACCCTAACCTGTACATCTTTAAACATTAAGTAACAATTTAGCATGTCCAATCCCCCTAAGCTACACATCTTTGGACACTAAGGGGCAATTTGATATGGCCAATCCACCTAACCTGCACATCCTGTGGGATGTTTGAGGTGAGGGACACCATTAGTGTCCCAGCTGAGTGCACCTGCAGGAAGTGCACCCAATTCCAGCTCCTTGAAGACCGTGTTAGGGATCTGGAGCTGGAACTGGATGAACTCAGGATCATTCGGGAGGCAGAGACAGCTATAGATAAAAGCTACAGGGTGGTAGTTACTCCTAGAAATGAAGATACTTGGGTGACTGTGAGAGGGGGTAAGAAGCAGTCAGTGCAGCGATCCCCTGTGGCAGTTCCTCTGTATAACAAGTATACCGTTTTGGATACTGTTGCGGGGAGGGGCGGACTTACCAGGGGTAAGCCATGGGGTACAGGCCTCTGGCACAGAGTCTGCCCCTGTTGCTCAGAAGGGAAGGGGGGAGAGGAGTAGAGCATTAGTCATTGGGGACTCCATAGTTAGGGGGACAGATAGGAGATTCTGTGGGAACGAGAGAGACTCGCGGTTGGTGTGTTGCTTCCCAGGTGCCGGGGTCCGCGATGTCTCGGATCGTGTTTTCGGGATCCTTATGGGGGAGGGGGACCAGCCCCAAGTTGTGGTTCACATAGGCACCAAAGACATAGATAGGAAAAGAGATGGGGATGTAAGGCAGAAATTCAGGGAGTTTGGGTGGAAGCTCAGAGCTAGAACAAACAGAGTTGTTATCTCTGGTTTGTTACCCGTGCCACGTGCTAGCGAGGAGAGGAATAGGGAGAGAGAGCAGTTGAACACGTGGCTACAGGGATGGTGCAGGAGGGAGGGATTCAGATACCTGGATAATTGGGGGTCATTCTGGGGTAGGTGGGACCTCCACAAACGGGATGGTCTACACCTGAACCAGAGGGGTACCAATATCCTGGGGGGGAAATTTGCTAATGCTCTTCAGGAGGGTTTAAACTAATTCAGCAGGGGGGTGGGTACCTGAATTGTAGCTCCGGTGTACAGGAGGTTGAGAGTAGTGAGGTCATGAATAAGGTTTCAAGGTCGCAGGAGTGTACCGCAGGCAGGAAGGTGGTTTGAAGTGTGTATACTTCAACGCCAAGTGCATCCGGAATAAGGTGGGTGAACTTGCAGCATGTTGTGGCCATTTCGGAGACATGGATAGAGCAGGGACAGGAATGGTTGTTGCAGATTCCAGGGTTTAGATGTTTCAGTAAGATCAGGGAAGGTGGTAAAAGAGGGGGAGGTGTGGCATTGTTAGTCGAGGACAGTATTACGGTGGCAGAAAGGACGTTCGATGAGGACTCGTCTACTGAGGTTGTATGGGCTGAGGTTAGAAACAGGAAAGGAGAGGTCACCCTGTTGGGAGTTTTCTATAGGCCTCCGAAAAGTTCCAGAGATGTAGAGGAAAGGATTGCAAAGATGATTCTGGATAGGAGCGAAAGTAACAGGGTAGTTGTTATGGGGGACTTTAACTTTACAAATATCGACTGGAAAAGCTATATTTAGAGTACTTTAGATGGGTCAGTTTTTGTCCACTTTGTGCAGGAGGGTTTCCTGACACAGTATGTAGATAGGCCAACAAGAGGCGAGGCCACATTGGATTTGGTACTGGGTAATGAACCAGGCCAGGTGTTAGATTTGGAGGTATTTGGAGGTATTTGGCAACATCGAGGGCCGAAGGGCCTGTACTGCGCTGTTATGTTCTATGTTCTATGTTCCTTGGACACTAAGGGGCAATTTACCATGGCCAATCCACCTAACCCACACATCTTTGGAGACTAAGGGGCAATTTAGCATGGCTAATCTATCTATCCTGTACATCTTTGGACACTAAGGTGCAGTTTACCATGGCCAATCCACCTAACATACACATCTTCAAACATTAAAGGGCAATTTAGCATGGCCAATCCACCTATCCTGCACATCTTTGAGTGTGGGAGGAAACTGGAGCACCCGGAGGAGACCACGCAGACACGGGGAGAAAGTGCAAACTCCACACAAACAGTGATCCAAGCCAGGAATTGAACCCGGGTCCCTGCGCTGTGAGGCAGCAGTGCCAGCCACTGTGCCGTCATGCCACTCCTACGTGGCTTCATGTGGCTCAGTGGGTTGCACACTTGGCACCGAGTCAGGAAATTATCAGTTTAAGCCCCATGTCAGAGACTGGAACATAAAATCTAGGTTTGACTCTCTCAGTGCAGTATGGAAGGAGTGCTGCACTGTCAGAGCTGCTGTCTTTTGGATTGGGCATTAAACCGAGACCCGCTCTGCCCTCTCAGGTGGATGTAAATGATTGTGTGGCATTGCTTTGAAGACACGGGGATTGAGCAGGCCAATACCTATCCTACAACCAGTTTTGCTGAGACACAGATCATATTGGCGTTTGCTGTAGGTGAATGAACCACTGTCTTTGCTGCATTATAACAGTGACTGCATTTCAAAAAGACTTCACTGGATATACAATGTGTTGGCCATAGCTTGAAACGCCACAGCGTTCAAGACTACAGACCAAGTGCTGGAAAATGGGATTGAAATAGATACGTGTTTGATGGCTGGCCAAAGAGCCTATTACTGTGCTGTATGACTCTATGGGCAGGATTTTCCAGCTACATCACCTCAAGACTGGAAAATCCGACCCGAGGTTAATGGATCCTTGCATGGTCTGTGTCCCACCCGCTACGATTCTCCTGACAGGCAGAACGGGAAAATTCCGCCCTATTACTCTATGGACTGTCCAGAGGTTGTAAAGGACACTACATAAACACAAGTTTTTCTCGTCAGAAGATAGCTAATACATATCTCCAACAATCCCTCGGCACCCCAGCATTTCGTAGAACCATAGAATCCCTACAGTGCAGAAGGAGGCCATTCGGCTCATCGAGTCTGCACCGACAACAATCCCACTCAGACCTTATTCCCCACACATTTACCCTGCTAATCCCCCTGACACTAAGGGCAATTTAGCATGGCCAATCAGCCTAACCTGCACATTGTTAGACTGTGGGAGGAAACCGGAGCACCCGGAGGAAACCCACGCAGACATGGGGAGAAGGTGCAAACTCCACACAGACAGTGACCCGAGGCCAGAATTGAACCCAGGGCCCTGATGCTGTGAGGCAGCAGTGCCGCCATTTCTAAGTTGGATTTGTACATGAAAAAAATCAGTAAACGCAGCACAGGAATTGCAGAGTGAACTGTATTTATGGGGGTGAGGAGCGAGAGGGGTGGGATCGTTGGTTTTGGATTGTCACTGAAATTCCCAAATTCTAACTTGGAGAATAAGCAGCAGCATCCTGCAGATGGCGCCATTGTGCTGTTAATCAACTGGCTCCGTTTCATCTGTGCGAAGTTTTACATCAAAGCGATTTGCCTTTTTTTAAACTCATTCTGGAGATGTGTCCATCGCCTGCACTCGTTCTGCCCCTTTTTGCCTTTGAGAAGGTCATGGCAGGGCAGCCACTGTAGGCCAGATTGTTACCAACAGGGCACGATTGCCTATTCGAGCTGAGGGGTGTGGCTGCCAGATCTGCCTCCTTGCCCGTGCCCTGCCCATGATGGAGAACGTGGCACAGTGGGCCAGGAGATCTGACTCTAATCTCCCTCTTCCCCGATGGCATGCGTCCCAGTTCAGTCAGGGAGTTGCTGCAGTAACTGGGGCTATGGATAGTGATGTGGAGGCTCCAACGTTCTGTCCATTACATGGTTGACCAGGGAACTCTCCCACCCTTATCGCCTGTCTGCAGGTCAACTCTCAACCTGTTTGACTGTGTTATGAGCACCCCTTGTCCATCAAGCCATGGGATAGGACTTGAACCCATAGCTTCTGGCTCAGAGGCAGCGACACTACCCACTGTGCCAGAAATGGTCAAGGGTTTCAGGTTTCTAGGTGTCCAGATCACCAACAACCTGTCCTGGTCCCTCACACCGACACTACTGTTAAGAAAGCCCACCAACGCCTCTACTTTCTCAGAAGGCTAAGGAAATTTGGCAAGTAAGCTACGATTCTCACCAATTTTTACAGATGCACCATAGAAAGTGTGGTGAATCACTTTAGTTGTCTGCTTATGTGATAGTTTATGTGATATGCCTGGACACGCCCCTGCTGCCTCAATCCGGGGCTCCACCCTTCTCGGGGTATAAAGGTGGCTGCTCTCCGCCCCTTTTGCCTCAGTTCAGATTAGCTATCGATTCGGGTGTGCTCCAGTCCTTTGTTAATAAAAGCATGTTATTTCGCAACAACGAGTCTTTGCGTAATCAATGGTGCATTAGAAAGCATTCTTTCTGATTGTATCACAGCTTGGTATGGCTCCTGCTCTGTCCAAGACCGCAAGAAACTACAAAGAGTCGTGAACAAAGCCCAGTGCATCACGCAAACCAGCCTCCCATCCATTGACTCTGTCTACACTTCCCGCAGCCAGCATAATCAAGGACATTCTCTCTTCCACCTTCTTCCATCGGGAAAAAAATACAAAAGTCTGAGAACACGTACCAACCGACTCAAGAACAGCTTCTTCCCTGCTGCCATCAGACTTTTGAATGGACCTACCTCGCATTAAGTTGATCTTTCTCTACATCCTAGCTATGATTGTAACACTACATTCTGCACTCTCTCCTTTCCTACTCCAAGTACTTTGTCTGTATAGCGCACAAGAAACAATACTTTTCACTGTATCCCAATACATGTGATAATAATCAATCAGATTGATTAAATCAAAACAAGACCTGGTTCATCATTCCAAATAAATAACATCTTTTTGAGGAAAGAAGTTGAAAGGAGAATTGGATATATTTGAGAAGGTAACATTCGCAGGGGCTGTGAAGAAAGAGTTCATTATCGGCTTTAACTTTACTTTTTAAAGTTTATTTATTAGTGTTAAGTAGGCTTACATTAACACTGCAATGAAGTTACTGTGAAAATCCCCTGGTCGCCACACTCCAGCACCTGTTCAGATACACTGAGGGAGAATTTAGCAAGGCCAATCCACCTAACCTGCACATCTTTGAAGTGTGGGAGGGAACCGGAGCACCCGGAGGAAACCCACGCAGACACGGGGAGAACATGCAGACTCCACACAGACAGTGACCCAAGCCGGGAATCGAACCCGGGTCCCTAGCGCTGTGAGGCAGCAGTGCTAACCACTGTGCCACCGTTCTGTCCAGTTTAAAGGTAAATTCTCAGTCATTTTGGACCTACATTATAACGAATAATCTGAGTTCACTCCATCTGTACGAGCTAACACTTCACTTACACCACTGCAGCAACTTCTCACATTTATCGTGTTTATGAAGTGCCTGCAAGGGTTTCACAGTGAGATTGTCAACCCTCAATGTTTCTGGCTCACAGTTGGGGTGAGTCATCCAGCGACCAGGAAACAGCATTCAGGAGAATCCCTATAGTGCAGAAGGAAGCCTTTTGGCCCATCGAGTCAGCACCAACCTTCCGACAGAGTATCTTATCCAGGACCTCTCCCCCATCCTATCCCCATAACCCCACACATTTCCCATGGCTAATCCATTGAACCTACACACCTTGGGACACTAAGGGTCAATTTAGCATGGCCAATTCACCTAACCTGCACATCTTTGGAGTGTGGGAAGAAACCCACCTGGAGTACTGTGATCAGTTCTGGTCGCCTCATTACAGGAGGGATGTGGAAATGATTGAAAGGGTGCAGAGAAGATTTACAAGGATGTTGCCTGGATTGGTTGGCATGCCTTATGAGGATAGGCTGAGGGAGCTCGGTCTTTTCTCCTTGGAGAGACAAAGGAAGAGAGGTGACCTGATAGAGGTATACAAGATGTTGAGAGGTATAGAGCGTGTGGATTCTCGGAGGCTTTTTCCCAGGGCTGAAATGGCTGCTACGAGAGGACACAGGTTTAAGGTGCTGGGGAGTAGGTACAGAGGAGATGTCAGGGGTAAGTTTTTCACTCAGAGGGTGGTGGGTGAGTGGAATCGGCTGCTGTCAGTGGTGGTGGAAGCAAACTCGATAGGTTCTTTTAAGAGACTTCTGGATGAGTACATGGGACTTAATAGGATTGAGGGTTATAGGTAAGCCTATATATAAGCCTAGGTAGGTAGGAACATGACCGGCGCAACTTGTGGGCCAAAGGGCCTGTTTGTGCTGTATTTTTTCGATGTTCTATGTTCTAAACCAGAGCACCCGGAGGAAACCCATGCAGACACAGGGAGAACGTGCAAACTTCACACAGACGGTGACCCGAGGCCGGATCAAACCCAGGTCTCTGTGAGGCAGCAGTGCTAACCACTGTGCTACTGTGCTGCCACCTCGAGCATCCTGACAGAGCAACTGGGGAAGTCAGGGAGAGAGAGAGGGAAAATAGCATACGTGCAAGGACAGAATGGGCCGAATGGCCTCTTCCTGTGTTGCCTGAATCCATTCTATGGGGAGCGAGCATCCCCTTTAAGTGTTAGAACAATGCAAAGCAGCACCTGCTTTCAAACAGGGCCCTCAGCCCGAGGCTGCAAAGCCCAGAAACAAAACCTGTCTCATTATTTAATTATAATGCTGAACAAATGCAGAATCTTTCCCTCAATGCGGAGACAGCAGAGCAGCCACCTTCAGGCAGTAACAGGCTGATCTAATCTGAAAGAAAACTGCTGTATCACAGTGAACGGCGGGGTCTGCTGCGTCCCGAGTATCTGAGGTCATTTGGAGTGACAGACATGGAGCTCAATCTCCACTGACAGAGTGCAGTACCTGGCCTGCTGCTCAGTCCATAACGACATTACAATTCAGGACATGTGCCTGTCGGGCGCCGACCACTTGTAAGAGTATTGGAGCTCGCTTACTGTGGAGGCCAGGTTGATGGCAGATCTTCCAGAGCAGCACGGTGGCACGGTGGTTAGCACTGCTGCTTCACAGCGCCAGGGACCCGGGTTCGATTCCCGGCTTAGGTCACTGTCTGCGTGGAGTCTGCACGTTCTCCCTGTGCCTGCATGTAATTTTTCTGGGTGCTCCGGTTTCCTCCCATACTCCAAAGATGTGCTGGTTAGGGTGCATTGGCTGTGCTAAATTCTCCCTCAGTGTACCCGAACAGTGTGGCGACGAGGGGATTTTCACAGTGACCTCATTGTCACATGTATTGTTTCTTGCGCACTCTACAGACAAAGCATACCATTCATAGAGAAGGAAAGATGAGAGTGCAGAGTGTTACAGTCATAGCTAGGGTGTAGAGAAAGATCAAGTTTAAAAGAGTTAGAATGAAGTTTTAGAAGCACAGAACGAGAGTAAAAGATAGAATTAGAAGGTATGCTGGGCATCGACCAAGAAGGCGCCTCACTCGGCGCCATCTTGGAAAAAAACACTAATAAATAAACTTAAACTTTAAGAGTGATTAAAGAGTCACTATCCCCATTCCCACTTTCTTTGGCAGCTTCATCATTAAATATTTTGCTTTTAATCTCCTCTGCCGTTCTTCCTAACGCAGAGTTCCCCTTTCCTTCCTCCAGCCCCCTCCCCACTTCCACTGGTTTAAAACCTCTTGCATTTCTACCTTCTGCGGAAGGTCTCAGACCCGAAACTCAGTTTCTCTCTCCACAGGTGCTGCCTGACCTGCTGAGTATTTGCCAGCACTTTTTATTTTTATTCCAGATTTCCAGAATGCGTAGAATTCTGCTTTTGGAAAAGAATTGTGTATTTATAAAAAATTATCCTCAACCATTTTAATTCATTCATTTGGAGATGGGTCCAATGAGGTCACAGTGAGTCTGTCGGCTTGTTAATTGGCTGTTGGATGTCAGTGTGTGTTGGCGATGGATACATTGGGCAGCCAATGGCAGAGGAGTAGGGATGGAACGTCACAAGGTAGACAGTCATGTGATGCAGTGTGCAGGGTAATGTCCAACTAGTGTTGGCTTGCGAGTTTGCCTGTGAGTGTTGCAGGCTCTTACACTGAGTATCTGTCACTCAGCGCCTTTTGGCTAAGATCAGGTGTGGTCTGCTGATTTTTTAAAAATACTTTTCCAATTCAATCAAATCAAATCCAATTCAGAGTCTCAACAGGTTGAGACATTTCAGATCCAGGCTGACAAGACAGGGCGAGCGACCAAACCACCCTGTCCTGGGCCTGATCTACATGAGCCAAGCTGATTGGAGAAGGGGGAGGTTCCTCCTCCAAGACTTGAGCTCATTTGCATCTTAGCCAAAAGGCCGAGATGCCGCTTTAAAAAATTGCTTCATATGAAACATATGAAGCTTCAGTGTAACCTAATGACCTCGACCAAGTGCGGCCGACCATGGGCTGCCGACCATACTACACTTGATCTTAGCCAAAAGGCCGAGAAGCGTCTGCTGATGCTGCACTTGGTCGAGGCCATTAGGTTGCATTTAAGCTTCATTTTCATATGAAGCAATTTTTAAAAGCGGCATCTCGGCCTTTTGGCTAAGATGCAAATGAGATCAAGCCTTGGAGGAGGAAGACCTGCGTCTACTCCAATCAGCTTGGCTCATGTAGATCAGGCCCAAGACAGGAGGTGAGAGCCCTGTCTTGTCAGCTTGGATCAGGAATGTCTCAACTTGTTGAGACTCTGAATTGGACTTTGATTGGATTGAATTGGAATTTTTAAAAATCTGTCACTCAGTTCCCTCCCGTCCTGCCTCCAATCTGCATAATTCAATGCGGAAACACACCGTGTTTTGCATGTTGGCTGAATGTGGTTAGGTGCAACAAGTGGAACTATTGTCCACAGACCAGCAGTTGGCAAATTATACCTCTTTTCTAGATATTGTGATATCTTCCAGAGTGTATCTGAGGCAGCACCGTGGCACAGTGGTTGGCACTGCTGTCTCACAGCGCCAGGGACCCAGGTTTAATTCCCAGATTGGGTCATTGTTTGTGCGGAGTCTGCATGTTCTCCCTGTGTCCCCGTGGGTTTCCCCCGGGTGCTCCGGTTTTCTCCCACAGTCCGAAAGATGTGCTGGTTAGGTGCATTGGCCATGATAAATTCTCCCTCAGTGTACCCGAACAGGCTTTGGACTGTGGCCACTAGGAGATTTTCGCAGTAACTTCATTGCAGTGTTAATGTAAGCCCACTTGTGACATTAATAAATAAACTTAAACTTTTCACAGACGTTGTTACATTTTCATATCTTGAACATAGCTGAAAAGAGAAACAGGTAGTCAAAGTTTTTTGGCTCACACTCATCAGGATGAACACAAGAATTACCAAATTTATACTACAGAAGAAAAGTGTGCTGATTGGTTGGCAAGTCAAATCTGATTGGCCAAAGCATTGCCATGTGAAAGCAGAGTGGAATGATATACAACCATAGGCTATATTTTTGTCTGAAGATGTGCAAGTTAGGTGGATTGGCCATGCTAAATTGCCCCTTAGTGACCAAAGATGTATAGGTTAGATGGATTAGCCATGCTAAATGTGTGGGGTTACAGGGATAGGGGTGAGGGCCTGGGTAAGGTACTCCGTCAGAGAGTCGGTGCAGACTCAAAGGGCTGAATGGCCTCTTCTGCGCTGTAGGAATTCTATGAAGATGACCATCGGCTGCTCTCCCCTTTGAGGTGGAGAGCTAACTGGTGGTGATTTAACCTGAGGATCACCACACCTCAGGCAAGGGGCAAGGTTGAGAAGGCGGAGCCTACATGAATAACCTCAGCCGGTACAGGAATTGAACCTGCACTGTTGGCGTTGCTTTGCTTCACGAACCAGCCATCCGGCCAACTGAGCTAAACTGACCCCCCATTGCACATTCAACCCCAACATGCCTGTTCTCTGCAAACACAAGGAATTCACAGAATCGCAGAATTCACCTAATCCACCTAACTTGCACAATCTTGCAGAAGAGACCCTTCGGCCCATCGAGTCTGCACTGACATATGAAAAGCCCTGACCTGCCCATCTAATCCCACTTGCCAGCACTTGGTCCATAGCCTTGAATGTTATGGCGTGCCAAGTACGCATCCAGGTACATTTTAAAGGATGTGAGGCATCCCACCTCCACCACCCTCCCAGGCAGCGCATTCCAGACCGTCACCACCCTCTGGGTAATAAAGCTTTTCCTCATATCCCCCCTAAACCTCCTGTCCCTCACTTTTAACTTGTGTCCCCTCATAACTGACCCTTCAACTAAGGGGAACAGCTGCTCCCTATCCACCCTGTCCATGTCCCTCATAATCTCAAACACCTCAATCAGGTCGCCCCTCAGTCTTCTCTGCTCCAGAGAAAACAACCCAAGCCTATCCAACCTCTCTTTGTAACTTAAATGTTCCACCCCAGGCAACATCCTGGTGAATCTCCTCTGCATCCCTTCCAGTGCCATCACATCCTTCCTATAATGTGGCGACCAGAACTGCACACAGTGTTCCAGCTGTGGCCTCACCAAAGCTCTGAATTGGAGAATAGGCTCAAGCTGCTGTCTTTTTAGAAGCTTGCTGAATCCACGAGGAGCATAATGCACCTTGTTTGCTTTAGTTTAGCGGCATTCTCCTGTCCCACTTGTTCCAGGTTTACAAAAACCTCAGATCCTTGAAGGTTGTGTTGTTCTACCCTGTGTATCTGACAGTGTAAGAGTTTTAACAACACCAGGTTAAAGTCCAACAGGTTTATTTGGTAGCAAATACCATTCGCTTTCGGAGTGCTGCTCCTTCACCAGATGGACGAAGGAGCAGCACTCTGAAAGCTAATGGTATTTGCTACCAAATAAACCTGTTGGACTTTAACCTGGTGTTGTTAAAACTCTTACTGTGTTTACCCCAGTCCAACGCCGGCACCTCCACATCATATCTGACAGTGAGCAGACAGAACCTTCCTCAGTGTCCATACATGCCAAGATCAGTGCTCCTTCAGTTAGTAGACTGTAAGAGGGCAATGGTGACCATGGACTTCCATTGACTTCGTCCATCATTGTGCTCGGTAAAGTACGATGTGGAGATGCCGGCGTTGGACTGGGGTAAGCACAGTAAGAAGTCTCACAACACCAGGTTAGAGTCCAACAGGTTTATTTGGTAGCAAATACCATAAGCTTTCGGAGCACTGCTCCTTCGTCAGATGGAGTGGAAATCCACTCCAGCTGACGAAGGAGCAGTGCTCCGAAAGCTTATGGTATTTGCTACCAAATAAACCTGTTGGACTTTAACCTGGTGTTGTGAGACTTCTTACTTGGTAAAGTACGGCAGTGGTTTGCTGTTGCTTTCTGTGGCTGAGCAGGATACACTCTCACTCTAACTGCCTTGCCACCAGGTATACTGGAAGATAATCAACCTGTTTGACCACATTATAAACACACCTTCCATGGCCTGTCATCAATATCAGTACAGGAGATAAAAGGGGCTAAATCATGAGGACACTTGGCATGGACTAGTCTTGTTTTCCCTCAAGTATAAAAGATTAAGTGTAAGTCTAATTGAGGTGTTTAAGATGATTATAGGATTTGACAGGGTCAAATCCTATAATCAACAAGGGTGGGCAGCACGGTAGCACAGTGGTTAGCGCTGCTACTTCACAGCTCCAGGGACCTGGGTTCGATTCCCGGCTTGGGTCACTGTCTGTGTGGAGTTTGCTCATTCTTCCTGTGTCTGCGTGGGTTTCCTCCGGGTGCTCCGGTTTCTTCCCACAGTCCAAAGATGTGCGGGTTAGGTTAATTGGCCATGCTAAAGTGTCCCTTAGTGTCCCGGGATGCGTAGGTTAGAGGGATTAGCGGGTAAATATGTAGGGATATGGGGATAGGGCCTGGGTGGGATTGTGGTCGGTGCAGACTCGATGGGCCGAATGGCCTCCTTCTGCACTGTAGGGATTCTATGATAGCCCATCGAGCCTGCACCAACAACAATCCCACCCAGGCCCTATCCCCATAACCCTACATATTTACCCCGCTAATCCCTCGAACCTACACATCCCAGGACACTAAGGGGTAAATTTACCACGGCCAATACACCCAACCAGCACATCTTTTGGAGTGTGGGAGGAAACCGGAACACCCGGAGGAAACCCACACAGGCACGGGGAGAACGTGCAAACTCCACACATGGCAGTCACCCGAGGCTGGAATTGAACCCGGGTCCCTGGCGCTGTGACTGCATATAAACTAACTGTAATAAATGGAGTTGCTGTTTGAGACTATCCAATTGCTGCCCTTCTCTTGTATGGTACTGAGCGTTCCTGCAACAGCGCTGTGTCAAAGCAGCCAGAGGGGGCAGCACCGAGGCTCAAGCTGCAGCTAGCAATGGTTGGATGTGGTCGAAGTCCTCTTGCCATGGAGACCAAAGCTGCCTTGTTGATGCAGGGATACCCAGGTTAGAGTCTCTGACTGGCAAAAACTTACATTTATATAGCACCTAGAACATAGTAAAACATCCTGAAGCACTTCACAGGAGTACAGTTGGTTTAAAATTGACACTGAGCCAAGAAGGTGATAATAGGTGAGGTGACTAATTATAATGTTTGTTTAAAGGGGTTAGGCTTTTAGATCTTCTCAAAGGAGGAGAGATCTTTAAGGAGCTAATTTTTGAGACAAAAGTCCTGCATTAAAACAGCGACAACATTTCAAAATGTGTAAGGTGTTTAGGAACCATCTGAGGTAGTGAAAGACGATAGATAAATTTCTTAGACAACTAAACCATTGGCTGCCAGTAGCAGGGCGCAGGATGTGGGGCTGCATTAGAGGATTCATGGAGATAGGTTGATCTTTCAGAAA
This sequence comes from Mustelus asterias, assembly GCF_964213995.1. Classification (NCBI taxonomy): domain Eukaryota; kingdom Metazoa; phylum Chordata; class Chondrichthyes; order Carcharhiniformes; family Triakidae; genus Mustelus; species Mustelus asterias. The sequence goes on from NC_135814.1 coordinate 8,031,361, forward strand.
GTTCCATGGTTGATGGAGGTTACGGAGGTAGAGAGGTTGATTCAAGGCCAGAGTGACGTGAACTTTCTGCATCATGCAGCAGTCACTGGACTGGATGACACAGAGGGTAGTGATCGAGAGGGCCACCTCCTGTACCTCATGATGTTAAATATAACCCACACTGTCAATGGGACGCAGAAATTCTCAGGAAACACTGTGATTCATTGGTCCATACGGAGACATAGCGAATCTTTGAGGTGCTCAATTCGACACGGTGGCACAGTGGTTAGCCTTGCAGTGCCAGGGACCAGGGTTCAATTGACTGTGTGGAGTTTGCATGTTCTCTCCACGTCTTGCGTGGGTTTCCTCCGGGTGCTCCAGTTTCCTCCCACAGTCCAAAGATGTGCAGGCTGGGTTAGGTTGATTGGCCATGTTAAAATTGACCCGAGTGTCAGGGAGATTAGCAGGGTAAATGCATGGGTTACGGGAATAGGGTCTGGGTGGGATTGTGGTCGGTGCAGACTCGATGGGCTGAATGGCCTCCTTCTGCACTGTAGGGATTCGATGATAAATTCAGGGTTTGTCCAGCTGAGATCCAAGGTGTGGAAAAATAGGACCGTAACCATTCATTAAAGCCCATACAACACATGTCGCCCTGTGGGCACAGCTTACTGGTTACACAATGCTGGAGATGGCTTAGCAGAATATCAATAAATGTCATTCACAGGTGTCACCGCTCAGCCTAATGCAATCAGCCTCTCGGTCTCCGAGGCAGCAGCAGAACGATCAGCACAGCAGCCGGAAGCACTGAGCAGAGAAAGCCATTTCATTTGAGACAACATGGTGCACGATTTTATACCCGACAGTCCTATTTCCAAATGGGTTTGCAAAAGAGTCTCAGGCCGGAATTTTCCAGCAGTTCACGCCTGGCCGCTGCTGCCAGCAAGGATGGAGGATTTGGCGCCCAGCCAAGTCTCGGTTCACCGCAGCGGGACCAGAGAATCCCGCTGGCCTGAATGGCTGGAAAATTCCACCCACAGGCTGGGATCTTCCGGGCCCACTGCGGAATGCCAAGGGCCGTCGGCGGAATCTTCCAGATCTGCAGAAGCTTCCGGTATTTTGTGTGGCTCGCACACCCCACCAACGGCGAACCCACCAGTGGTGGAAAGGGGGGAGGGAGGGGTTTGAATCCTACAGTGCAGACGGAGACCTTTCGGCCCATCGAGTCTGCACCAACCACAATCCCACCCAGGCCCTATCCCCACAACCCCATGCATTTACCCTAGCTAGACCCCCCCCCCCCCTGACACTAAGGGGCAATTTAGTATGGCCAATGCACCTAACCCACACATCTTTGGAGTGTGGGAGGAAACTGGAGCACCCGGAGGAAACCCACGCAGACACGGGGAGAACGTGCAAACTCCACACTGACAGTGACCCGAGGCCGGGAATCAAACCCAGGTCCCTGGCGCTGTGAAGCAGCAATGCACTTCGACAGGACCAAACGATTCTGTCGGAAAATCCTGCTCGTAGAATGGCAGCAGCACTGGAGCAGGCCATTCGGCCCGACATGCATTTCCTCACCCTCTGAAGAAACAACTTACCCACTGCCACTCACTTGCCTTTCCCCCGTGGCCCTTAGCCACTAAGTATTTAATATCGCAAATCGCACACTTACATTGCTATCTGAAGAAGTAGAATCTTCTCCCACTTATTCCTTGGAGAGAACAATTGGCAATGAGGATTTCAAAGGTTGCCAACTCTTATTACAGAGGTTCCAAATTGTGCAGGGTGCTGAGGGAAAAACTGCTTCCACTGACAGGATGGTCATGGATACAGATTTAAAATATGCTAATAGCTACACTAACAGCCAATTGAACATAATCAATCCAGCTCCTAACCTGCCTCATTTATACTTGCTCAAAACAACATGCATTCCGATGCAGGGAGCGCGATCTTATTGGCCATTTACACCACACTCCCACTGCAGTGGGACGGGAAAATCCCACCAGCGTGAACGGTGGTAACATTCCGGCCAGCGACTCATCCTCTGCAAACAAAAGGAATATGTCCAAGCCTTGTGTCTTTTTTTCAATTACACGTGGAAAGCCGATAGTTTCTCCATAGCCGTGTCCTAACCAATCTCACTTGACTTTACAGGCAGCACGGTGGCACAGTGCTTAGCACTGCTGCCTCACAGCACCAGGGACGCGTGTTCAATTCCGGCCTCGGGTCACTGTCTGTGCGGAGTCTGCCCGTTCTCCCTGTGTCTGCGTTGGTTTCCTCCAGGTGCTCCAGTTTCCTCCCACAGTCCAAAAATGTGTGAGTTAGGTTGATTGGCCATGGTAAATTGTCCCTTAGTGTCAGGGGGACTAGCTAGGGTAAATGCTTGGAGTTATGGGGATCGGGCCTTGGTGGGATTGTGGCCAGTGCAAACACGATGGGCTGAATGACCTCCTTCTGCACTGTAGGATTCTATGGTTCTATGGACTTGCCAACCAATCAGCATCTCCTGTAGTACAATTGTTGGGATTGTTTGAAACGTGGCCGCCTTGTGTTCGTCCTGGTGAGTGCAAGATGAAAAACTCCCGCATCATGCCCTTATTTTTGGCAATATTCAAGATTTTAAGTGATTGGCAAAAGAGGTGGGATGGGAAGAATTTTCTGTTGCACAGCAGATTATAATGATCTGGAATGCGTTTCCTGAAAGTGGGATGGAAGCAGATTCAATGGCAGGAATTTTACCGCCCCGCCTGCCACGGGAACCGGAGCGGGCGAGGGGCAGAATATGGGAAGGTTATTGTTTTGGGACAAGTGAGGCGGTAAAATCCTGCCCAGTATCCATCGAAGGGGAACTGGATACGTAGCTGAATAGGGGAGGATTTTCAGAGCTAAGGGGAATGGGGCTAACTGGATAGCTCATTAAAAGAGCCAGAATTGCCAGGAGGGGGCAAATGGCCTCCCCCTGTGCTGTATGTTTCTATTCTACAGCATCTAAAGACCTCCAATTGCATCTTTTATGAGCTCAGGACACCCCAAGCACTCTACAACCAATGAAGGACTTTGTTGAGACATATTCATTGTTGCAATGTAGGGAGGATGGCAGCCAATTTCTGCACAGTGAGATCCCACAAACAACAATGTGATGACAATGAGGGCATCTACTTATAATGATGCCGTTTTCAAAAAACTACTGGCCAGAGCACCAGAGAGAACTTCTCCACTCCCCCTCAATATAATGCCACAGGACCAGGACTCAATGTAATGCCACAGGGGCGGCACGGTAGCACAGTGGTTAGCACTGCTGCTTCACAGCTCCAGGGACCTGGGTTCGATTCCCGGCTTGGGTCACCGTCTGTGTGGAGTTTGCACATTCTCCTTGTGTCTGCGTGGGTTTCCTCCGGGTGCTCTGGTTTCCTCCCACAGTCCAAAGATGTGCGGGTTAGGTTGATTGGCCATGCTAAAAAATTGCCCCTTAGTGTCCTGAGATGCATAGGTCAGAGGGATTAGTGGGTAAATATGTAGGGATATGGGGGTAGGGCCTGGGTGGGATTGTGGTCGGTGCAGACTCAATGGGCCGAATGGCCTCTTTCTGTGCTGTAGGGTTTCTAAGATTTCTAAGACCTTTATACACTTAGTCCCTGCTGCCATCAGACTTTTGAATGGACTTACCTCGCATTAAGTTGATCTTCCTCTACACCCTAGCTATGACTGTAACACTACATTCTGCGCTCTCTCATTTAAAGTTTATTTATTAGTCACAAGACTTACATTAACACTGCAATGAAGTTACTATGAACTTCCCCTAGTCGCCACACTCCGGTGCCTGTCGTGCCAATGCACCCAACCAGCACGTCTTTCAGACTGTGGGAGGAAACCGGAGCACCTGGAGGAAACCCACGCAGACACTGGGAGAACGTGCAAACTCCACACAGACTGTGGCCCAATCCGGGAATCGAACCTGGGTCCCCGGAGCTGTGAGGCAGCAGTGCTAACCACTGTGCCAACTCCTTTCCTTCTCTACGAACAGTATGCTTTGTCTGTGTAGCACGCAAAACACAAAACTCTTCACTGTATCCTAATACATCTGACAATAATAAATGAAATCAAAACAAATCAAAACAGATGGAGTGTTCAATGTCACAGTTCAATGTCCCGTTCAAATATCAGCAACGCCAGCAGGGTAGCACTCCCTCAGTACCGAACTGGGAGTGTCAAACTTTGCTCGAGTCTCTGACGTGGGTTTTCTACCTTCTGATTTAAAGTTGGAGTAAGACCCAGTGGGTCACGGCCTCAGAGGAAATGTTTGCCCGAGATCGATTCAATTCATCTGTGGATCAATTTGGAGCACAGTACAGCAAAAAGCAGGATTAATTCGCAATGATTATGCGCCACTCCGAATGATTGACAGAGTCTAACGGCCTCGCAATCCCATGCTCGATCAGGTTGTTCCAGCCGTTTACACAGGGCGTGAATCCTCCATGTGTTCTTCCTCCTGTTTCTCATCAGCAAGTCTCGCTGACCGACCCTGCCCTTAAATAAACCTGCCTCGTTTGCAAGTTTGTGGCAACCACCCAGACATACCCAGTGAGCGAGTGGTGTTTTAGAAGCTGTAGCTGCCCAGTGCAGCTGCCCATTGCTTTATGCATTGGGGATCTGAAGGCCAAGCCAGGCTTTGATTTCATTCTTTGTGGTGGTATTTTAACAGCCTGTTGGTTAATGCTTCCCTGTCAGGCCGTCTCTGCGACGCTTTAACTCACTTATTAACCTGTTATAGGTTAGTTAATGTGTGAGAATGGAACAGAGAACATCACACATTCCCCCCAGATAATCTGAGGAAATGGAACTCCAAAGTTGATCGTATGATTATTGTTGGCTCATTTTGTTGATGGGCTACCAATACTGCAGTGTTCAGCACCAATACGATGCTTTTATTTTATTCATTCATGGGATAAAAACATAGAAACATAGAAGATAGGAGCAGGAGGAGGCGATTTGGCCCTTTGAGCCTGCTCCGCCAATCATTACGATCATGGTTGATCATCCAACTCAATAGCCTAATCCTGCTTTTTCCCCATAACCTTTGATCCCATTCGTCCCAAGTGCTATATCCAACCACTGAATACATTCGATGTTTTGGCATCAACTACTTCCTGTGGTAATGAATTCCACAGGCTCACCACTCTTTGGGTGAAGAAATGTCTCCTCACGTCTGTCCTAAATGGTCTACCCTAAATCTTCAGACTGTGACCCCTGGGTTTGGACTCCCCCACCATTGGGAATATCCTCCCTGCATCGATGTGGATGTGGAGGTCACTGACAAGGTCCGTATTTATTACTTCATAAAGTTTATTTCATTAGGGTCACAAGGAGGCTTGCATTAACACTGCAATGAAGTTTCTGCGAAAATCCCCTAGTCACCACACTCCGGCAGCTGTTCGGGTACACTGAGAGAGAATTTAGCATGGCCAATGCACCTAACCAGCACTTTCAGAGGAAACCAGAATACCCAGAGGAAATCCACACTGACATGGGGAGAACATGCAGACTCTGCACAGACAATGACCCAAACCAGGATTTGAACCCGGGTCCCTGACGCTGTGAGGCAGCAGTCTAAGTGAGTGGGCAAGGGTCTGGCAGATGGAGTACAATGTTGGTGAATGCGAGATCATCCATTTTGGCCGGAATAACAGCAAAATGGACTATTATTTAAATGGTAAAAAATTGCAGCATGCTGCTGTGCAGAGGGACCTAGGTGTCCTTGTGCAAGAATCTCAAGGAGTTGGTTTGCAGGTGCAACAGGTAATTAAGAAAGCAAATGGAATTTTGTCCTTTATTGCTAGAGGGATGGATTTTAAAAACAGCGAGGTTATGTTGCAGCTGTATAAGGTGCTGGTGAGGCCATACCTGGAGTACTGTGTACAGTTTTGGTCTCCTTACTTGAGAAAGGAGATACTGGCACTGAGGGGGTGCAGAGGGGATTCACTAGGTGATTCCAGAGTTGAGAGGATTGGCTTATGAGGAGAGACTGAGTAAACTGGGGCTATACTCATTGGAATTCAGAAGAATGAGGGGAGATCTTATAGAAACATATAAGATTTTGAAGGGAATAGATAAAATAGAAGCAGGGAAGTTGTTTCCACTGACAGGTGAAACTAGAACTGGGGAGCATAGCCTCAAAATACAGGGGGAATAGATTTAGGACTGGGTTGAGGAGGAACATCTTCACACAGAGGGTTATGAATCTATTGAATTCCCTGCCTAGTGAAGCAGTTGAGGCTACCTCATTGAATGTTTTTAAGGCAAGGATAGATAAATTTTTGGAAAGGAATTAAGGGTTATGGTGAGCAGGCAGGTAAGTGGAGCTGAGTCCACAAAAAGATCAGCCATGATCTTATTGAATGGCGGAGTAGGCTCGAGGGGCCAGATGGCCTACTCCTGCTCCTTGTTCTTATGTTCTAACCACTGCGCCACCATGCTACCCATCCCTAATTGCCTTTGAGTAGGTGGGCCATCTTCATGAACCACTGAAGTCTTTCTGTAGTTACCTAGATAACTAGGTAACACAAGCCATTAGCTTTCAGAGCGCTGCCCCTTCATCAGGTGAGTGGGAGTTAACCTGATGATGAAGGGGCAGCGCTCCGAAAGCTAGTGGCTTGTGCTACCAAATAAACCTGTTGAACTTTAACCTGGTGTTGTGAGACTTCTTACTGTGTTTACCCCAGTCCAACGCCGGCATCTCCACAGCACAGGAGAGGTGCCAGAGGTCTGGAGGACAGCCAACGTGGTACCATTATTCAAGAAAGGGAGTAGGGATAAACCAGGTAACTACAGGCCAGTGAGTCTAACATCAATAGTAGGGGAAAAAAATTCTGAGGGACAGAATTAATCTTCACTCGGAAAGGCAAGGATTAATCAAGGATAGTCCGTATGGCTTTGTCAAGGAGAGGTCATGTCCAACAAACTTGACTGAATTTTTCGAGGAGGTGACTAGGTGTGTCGATGAGGGCCGTGCAGTCGATGTAGTCTACATGGACTTTCAGTAAGGCTTTTGACAAGGTCCCACTTGGGAGACTGATCAAGAAAGTAAGAGCCCATGTTATACAGGGCAATTTGGCAAATTGGACCCAATTTTGGCTGAGTGGCAGGAGGGTGATGGCCAAAGGTTGTTTTTGTGACTGGAACCCTGTGTCCAGTGGTGTACCACAGGGATTGGTGCTGGGTCCCTTGCAGTTTGTAGTGTACATTAATGATCTAGGTGTGAATGTGGGGAGTGTGATCAGTAAGTTCACGGATGACACACAAAATCGTGGTGTGGTAAATAATGAGGAGGAAAATCTTAGATGACAGGATGATATAGACAGGCTGGTCAGATGGGCAGAGCAGTGGAAGATGGAATTTAACCCTGAAAAGTGTGAGGTGATGCATTTTGGGAGGACTAACAAGGCAAGGGAATACTCAATGAACAGTAGGATGCTGGGAAGTACAGAGGACCATCTTTTCGGGTGCATGCCCAAAGATCACTGAAGGCAGTAGGACAGGTAGATAAGGTGGTTAAGAGGGCATAGGTACACTTGCCTTTATTAGCTGAGGCAGAGAATATAAGAGCAGACAGGTTATGATGGAGCTGTATCAAACCTGTATAGAAATTTTCAGACCCTCACGGAACCTAGTCCTGGGTTCAACCTTCCCAACTCATTAACTTGTAACCTCTGATGGGTGGAATTTGAACCCACGTCCCCTGTGTGAAAGGACAAGGTGGTAACGCACTGTACCACCCAATCCTGCTTCAGGGTAACACTCCTTAAAATGACTTTCCCTACTCATTAGCAGGCATGTCTTCAATCATCCTTCAGATAGCTGTCAATCAGAGCACTTTACCTGAAGGTTAGGTTCAGTAAATGTCACATGGTTTCAGAGTTGCAGTTTTTAAATGCTGAAATATAAGATTTTATGATAATTCTTTCATGCAGCTACAGGTGCATTACACCCTGGCAGCAGAATCAGTCTGTACTGATTTCAAGATCATAGAGTCCGACAGTGCAGAAGGAGGCCATTTGGCCCATCGAGACTACACCAAACACAATCCAAACACAATTCCATCCAGGCCCTATCCCCACACTAGCCCCCTTGACATTAAGGGGCAATTTAGCATGGCCAATCCACCTAATCCACACGTCATTGGAGTGTGGGAGGAAACCGGAGCACCCAGAGGAAACCCCACGCAGGCACGGGGAGAACGTGCAAACTCCACATAGACAATGACCCAAGCCAGGAATCGAACCCGGGTCCCTGGTGTTGTGAGGCAGCAGTGCTAACCATTGGGCCACCATGCCGCCCTGTCATCATTCAAGACAGGAAGATAGAAGAGAAAGACTTGTATTTATAATCATGTCTCTACCAATCGCAAGATGTACCAGAGTGTTTCACAGCAGATCGAATGGGGATCTTGACCAGAACGAACAACCCATTTTGGAGAAATGGCGCAGACTTGATGGGCTGAATGGCCTGCTACTGCACTGTTGGGATTCTATGATTAACCCACAGGCCAGAGTAGAGAAAGTGGAGATGGGGTGGGGGCGGGGGGGGGGGGGGGGGGGTGGAGGGGGGAGTGGTGGTGTGTGAGATGAGGGGGAGGTGGGGAATGGCTGTGGGGTGGACGGTGGTTTGCGAAGTTGACTTTGGAGGGTTTCAATCAATCTGATCTTTAATTTTGTACCCATCAAAAAGGTGGGGTGGGGCCAATCAAATTGCCGGGTGGAGTTAGACTTGCATAGGGGGCGGCACGGTGGCACAGCGGTTAGCACTGCTGCCTCACAGCACCAGTGACCTGTGTTCAACCCCAGCTTGGGTCACTGTCTGTGAGGAGTTTGCACTTTCTCCCCATGTCTGCGTGGGTTTCCTCCGGGTGCTCTGTTTTCCTCCCACAGTCCGAAAGACATGCTGGTTAGGGTGCATTGGCCGTGCTAAATTTTCTCTCGGTGTACCCGAACAGGCGCTGGAGTGTGGCGACTAGGCGATTTTCACAGTAACTTCATTGCAGTGTTAATGTAAGCCGACTTGTGACACTAATAAATTAACTCAAACTTAAAAAAGGCCTTTCAGCCCATTGAGTCTGCACCAACAATAACTACCACTAAAGTCGCGCTAATCCCATTTTCCTGCACTTGTCCCATATCCGTGAATGTTATGATATTTCAGGTGCTCATCCAAATATTTTCTAAAGGTTGTAAGGTTTCCAGCCTCCACTACCTTCCCAGGCAGCGCATTCCACATTCCCACCACCCCCTGAGTGAAAATTATTTTTTTCAAATCCTTTCTGAATCTCCTGCCCTTCACCCTGAAACCATGCCCCCTTGAGATTGACCCCTCAATCAGGGGTCATACCCATGTCAAGGAAGAGCTTAATCCCAACAATTTGCATATATTTAGCATCTTTACTGTGGGTAAATGTCCAAAAGAGCCTGAAAGGAGCATAATCCTGCAAAAATTGACACCAGGCCAAAGGCAGAGATAGGAGGACAGGTGACTAAAAGTTTCATCAGAGAGGAAGTGTTAAACACGTAAAAGTCGGAGAGGGAGAAATGGAGGCAAAAGTAAAATTTATTTATTAGTCACAAGTAAGTATGGCAGGGGGGTGGGGATCAAAATATTAGGTCTACAAGTGTAGAAGCTGGGGACGAGCTTGGGGCTGGGACAAGGCTGGCAAAGAAGAAGAGCACTCTGGGGGAGGATGACCTCACTGGGCCTGGAGGTCTGGAGTGCTTATACTTCAATGCAAGGAGCGTAGCAGGTAAGACAGACGAACTTAGGGCCTTAATGCTCACGAGGAATTTGGATGTGTGTGGTGGACCTCAGTTGTGCCTTTGTCCTATATGGACCACCGTTGTGTGTGTTTGTCATACCTGGACACATCCACTTCCAGTTTGGTTCCTCCCCTCGGCACCTAGTATAAAGGTGGCTGTCTCCTCCCCCTTGTTCAGTCCAGGTTGGTTATTTGTTGGGATCTGCTCCTGATTCTGTTGTGAATAAAAGCCTACACTTATATTGGCATATCGGTAGTCTTTCGCCTTATTGATAGCGCATCAATGTGGTTGCGGTGACAGAGACTTGGTTGAAAGAGGGACAGGACTGGCAGCTGAATATTCCAGGGTACAAGTGTGTGGTGGACCTTAATTGTGCCTTTGTCCTATATGGACCACCGTTGTGTGTGTTTGTCATACCTGGACACATCCCCTTCCAGTTTGGTTCCTCCCCTCAGCACCTAGTATAAAGGTAGCTGTCTCCTCCCCCTTGTTCAGTCCAGGTCGGCTATTTGTTGGGATCTGCTCCTGATTCTGTTGTGAATAAAAGCCTACACTTATATTGGCATATCGGTAGTCTTTCGCCTTATTGATAGCGCATCAATTTTATTCACAACAGTTACTAGTATGGAGCAGTTTCTAAAACCCGACAAGTTAGCATTAGACCCTCAAGATCACCCCCCCCCCCCCGTTATTTGATAACCTCACCCCGGATTGTAGGCCTATAGCCACCAAGAGTAGGCGCTATAGTGCGGATGACCGGGCCTTCATTCGGTCCGAGGTACAACGTTTGCTCCAGGAAGGGATTATCCAGGCCAGCACCAGCCCCTGGAGGGCGCAAGTGGTCGTAGTTAAATCGGGGGAGAAACACCACATGGTGATTGACTACAGCCAGACCATAAACAGGTATACCCAACTAGATGCATATCCTCTTCCCCGTATCGCGGACATAGTCAACCACATCGCGCACTATAGGGTTTTTTCAACGATCGATTTGAAATCGGCTTACCACCAGCTCCCTATCCGCTCGGAGGATCGCCCATACACTGCCTTTGAGGCGGATGGCCGCCTCTACCAGTTCCTCCGAGTCCCCTTTGGTGTCACCAATGGGGTCTCAGTCTTCCAACGGGCCATGGATCAAATGGTGGACCAGCATGGAGTACGGGCCACTTTCCCGTATCTGGATAACGTCACCATCTGCGGCCATGACCTGCAGGACCATGATGCCAACCTACAAAAATTCCTTCGTACGGCCACTCTCCTGAACCTCACATACAATGAGGCGAAGTGTGTTTTCCGGACACGCCGCCTCGCCATCCTTGGGTACGTGATAGAAAATGGTGTCCTTGGCCCCGACCCAGCCCGTATGCGTCCCCTTATGCAGCTTCCCCTCCCTACTACCCTCAAAGCACTGAGGAGATGCCTGGGCTTCTTCTCCTATTATGCCCAGTGGGTTCCCCGTTACGCAGATAAAGCCCGTCCGCTCCTAAAATCGACCTCTTTTCCCCTGGTGGAGGAGGCCTGTCGGGCCTTCGATGACATCAAAGCGGACATCGCGAAGGCCGCGATGCACGCTGTGGACGAATCCATCCCATTCCAAGTGGAAAGTGTTGCGTCTGACTTTGCCCTAGCTGCCACCCTTAACCAGAGGGGCCGTCCGGTGGCCTTCTTTTCCCAGACCTTACAAGGCCCTGAGATTCGACACTCCTCGGTCGAGAAGGAGGCCCAGGCCATCGTGGAAGCCGTCCGGCACTGGCGCCATTATCTCGCGGGCCAACGATTCACCTTAATTACGGACCAGCGGTCAGTTGCCTTCCTGTTTAACACCAGGCAAAAGGGCAAGATTAAGAATGACAAGATCTTGCGGTGGAGGATTGAGCTCTCCACCTACAGATATGACATCATGTACCGGCCTGGGAAGCTCAATGAGCCCCCAGACGCCCTGTCCCGTGGATCATGTGCCAGTGCCCAACTAGACCAGCTACAGTCCCTCCATAACGACCTCTGTCACCCGGGTGTCACCAGATTTTTCCATTTTGTCAAGTCCCGTAACCTGCCCTTCTCCCTTGAGGAAGTCCGGACGATTACCAGGCAATGCAGGGTCTGCGCTGAGTGCAAACCGCAGTTCTACCGGCCAGGTAGGGCGCACCTTGTAAAGGCCACTCGCGCGTTCGAGCGCCTTAGCGTTGATTTTAAAGGCCCCCTCCCCTCCTCTAACCGCAATGTTTATTTCCTGAATATCATTGACGAATACTCACGTTTCCCTTTTGCCTTCCCCTGCTCGGACATGACCACGGCTACAGTGATTCGGACCCTGAACAAGCTCTTCACCCTGTTCGGCTTCCCAGCCTATATTCATAGCGACCGTGGGTCCTCTTTCATGAGTGACGAGCTGAGGCAGTACCTGCTCGCCAAAGGCGTTGCCTCCAGCCGCACCACTAGCTATAACCCCAGGGGCAATGGTCAAGTAGAGCGGGAGAACGCAACCGTCTGGAAGGCCGTTCTATTAGCGTTACGGTCTAGGGGCCTTCCAGTCAGCCGTTGGCAAGACGTCCTTCCGGACGCATTACATTCCATTAGGTCACTCTTGTGCACAGCGACCAATACGACCCCTCACGAGCGGATGTTTTCATTTCCCAGGAAGTCCTCCTCGGGTACTTCGCTCCCGGATTGGCTGATGTCCCCGGGACCCGTCCTGCTTCGGAAGCATGTCCGGACCCATAAGGCAGATCCCTTGGTCGAGGAGGTCCAATTGCTCCATGCTAATCCCCAATATGCTTATGTAGCATACCCTGATGGGCGGGAGGACACGGTTTCTGTCCGTGACTTGGCACCCGCGGGTGCCCCTGAGGTCACCACGTCCTTCCGCCCCACGGTCCCTGGTGTCGTCCATTCGGAGACTGCTGCGCCTCTTCCTCCCTCAGTCCCTGTCCCCAATGTAGTGTGCCCAGAGCCTGTTGCAGCCCCCCACCCCCCAGCTCCGGTTCCCACTGTTCCCCATACGCCACCAGGGCCACTGCTCGCTCCTCTCGCCCCTATGTACAGCTCGCTTGAGTCGCCGGAGCCGTCGCCACGCAGTACCCGACGACTGGACGGGACGACGGATCGGTCCGCTTCACACCACCCAGCGCCTTCTCTCGACGCTCATTGTACGGAGCCTGGGCCGACATCGCTCCCTGCTCGGACGACTCTGCGACCTGCACTACGACGATCGCGACGACGGATCAAGCCACCGGTTCGTCTGGACTTGTGATATTGTTTCCGCTTCACCCCCGTGTTGTTTTTTTAAAAGGAAGGGGTGAATGTGGTGGACCTCAGTTGTGCCTTTGTCCTATATGGACCACCGTTGTGTGTGTTTGTCATACCTGGACACATCCCCTTCCAGTTTGGTTCCTCCCCTCAGCACCTAGTATAAAGGTGGCTGTCTCCTCCCCTTGTTCAGTCCAGGTCGGCTATTTGTTGGGATCTGCTCCTGATTCTGTTGTGAATAAAAGCCTACACTTATATTGGCATATCGGTAGTCTTTCGCCTTATTGATAGCGCATCAAAGTGTTTTAGGCGAGACAGGGGAGGGGCCAAAAGAGGTGGGGGAGTAGCAGTATTAGTTGGAGAGCATATTAAAGCGGTGCAGAGGGAGGACAATTCAGATGGGTCGTGTAACGAGTCACTCTGGGTGGAGCTCAGAAACAGGAAGGGCGCTGTCACTATGTTGGGGGTGTACTACAGGCCCCCCAACAGCTCAAGGGAAGTGGAAGAATGGATATGTCAGGAGATGCTGGATAGGTGCAGGAAAAATAGGGTTGTTGTAGTGGGAGACTTCAATTTCCCTGGTATAGACTGGAAATCGCTGAGAGCTGGGACTCTGAATGGGGAGGAATTTGTAAAATGCGTACAGGAGGGTTCTTTGGAACAATATATAGATAGCCCGACTAGAGAGGGGGCTATACTGGACTTAGTACTGGGGAATGAGTCCGGTCAGGTCTTCAAAGTTTCGGTAGGGGAACATGTGGCAAATAGTGACCACAATTCTGTTAGCTTTAGGATAGTGATGGAAAAGGATGAGTGGTGTCCCAAGGGTAAGGTGTTGGATTGGGGGAAGGCTAACTTTAGTGGGATTAGGCAGAAATTGGCAGCTCTTGATTGGGAGAGGCTGTTTGAGGGTAAATCCACATCTGGCATGTGGGAGTCTTTTAAGGAACAGTTGTTAGGGCTACAGAACAGGCATGTGCCTGTAAAAAAGAAGGATAGGAAGGGTAGGATTCGAGAACCGTGGATAACCAGGGAAATTGAGGGACTGGTCAAAAAGAAAAGAGAGGCGTATGTTAGGTCCAGGCAGCTAAAAACAGAGGGAGCTCTGGAGGAGTACAAAGAAAGTAGGAAAGAACTCAAACGGGGAATTAGAAGAGCAAAAAGGGGTCACGAAATGTTCTTGGCAGACAGGATTAAGGAGAATCCCAAGGCATTTTATTCATACGTTAGGAACAAAAGGGTTGTCAGGGAAAAAATCGGATCTCTCAGGGACAAAAGTGGGGAATTATGCTTGGAGCCCAAAGAAGTAGGGGAGATCCTAAATGAATACTTTGCGTCGGTATTCACAAAGGAGAGGGATGTGTTGACTGGGAGTGTCTCGGAGGGGAGTGTTGAACTGTTGGAGAAAATCTCCATTACAAGGGAGGAAGTGTTAGGTTTGTTAGAGAATATAAAGACTGACAAATCCCCAGGGCCTGATGGAATCTATCCAAGGCTGCTCAGGGAGATGAGAGATGAAATCGCTGGGCCTCTGACGCAAATCTTTGTCTCGTCACTGGATGCAGGTGAGGTCCCAGAGGATTGGAGGATAGCTAATGTGGTCCCGTTATTTAAGAAGGGTAAGAAGGATAACCCGGGTAATTATAGGCCGGTGAGCTTGACGTCCGTGGTGGGGAAGTTGTTGGAGAAGATTCTTAGAGATAGGATGTATGCGCATTTAGAAAGGAATAAACTCATTAACGATAGTCAGCATGGTTTTGTGAGAGGGAGGTCATGCCTCACTAACCTGGTGGAGTTTTTTGAAGAAGTGACCAGAATGGTTGACGAGGGAAGGGCCGTGGATGTCGTCTATATGGACCATAAGACCATAAGACATAGGAGCGGAAGTAAGGCCATTCGGCCCATCGAGTCCACTCCACCATTCAATCATGGTTGATTTCAACTCCATTTACCCGCTCTCTCCCCATAGCCCTTAATTCCTCGAGAAATCAAGAATTTATCAATTTCTGTCTTGAAGACGCTCAACGTCTCGGCCTCCACAGCCCTCTGTGGCAATGAATTCCACAGACCCACCACTCTCTGGCTGAAGAAATTTCTCCTCATCTCTGTTCTAAAGTGACTCCCTTTTATTCTAAGGCTGTGTCCCCGCGTCCTAGTCTCCCCTGTTAATGGAAACAACTTCCCTACGTCCATCCTATCTAAGCCGTTCATTATCTTGTAAATGTCGTCTATATGGACTTTAGTAAAGCGTTTGACAAAGTCCCTCATGGTAGGCTGGTGAAAAAGGTTGGATCTCATGGGATAAAGGGGGAGCTGGCTAGATGGGTGGAGAACTGGCTTGGTCACAGAAGACAGAAGGTGGTAGTGGAAGGGTCTTTTTCCGGCTGGAGGCCTGTGACTAGTGGTGTTCCGCAGGGCTCTGTATTGGGACCTCTGCTGTTTGTGATTTATATAAACGATCTGGAAGAAGGTGTAACTGGGGTGATCAGTAAGTTTGCAGACGACACAAAATTGGCAGGACTTGCAGATAGTGAGGAGCATTGTCAGAAGCTACAGAAGGATATAGATAGGCTGGAAATTTGGGCAAAGAAATGGCAGATAGAGTTCAATCCTGATAAATGCGAAGTGATGCATTTTGGTAGAAATAATGTAGGGAGGAGCTATACGATAAATGGCAGAACCAAAAAGGGTGTAGATACGCAGAGGGACCTGGGTGTGCAAGTCCACAGATCCTTGAAGGTGACGTCACAGGTGGAGAAGGTGGTGAAGAAGGCATATGGCATGCTTGCCTTTATAGGACGGGGCATAGAGTATAAAAGTTGGGGTCTGATGTTGCAGTTGTATAGAACATTGGTTCGGCCGCATTTGGAATACTGCGCCCAGTTCTGGTCGCCACACTACCAGAAGGACGTGGAGGCTTTGGAGAGAGTACAGAGGAGGTTTACCAGGATGTTGCCTGGTATGGAGGGGCTTAGTTATGAGGAGCGATTGGGGAAACTGGGGTTGTTCTCCCTGGAAAGACGGAGGATGAGGGGAGACTTAATAGAGGTGTATAAAATTATGAAAGGCATAGATAGGGTGAACGGTGGGAAGCTTTTCCCCAGGTCGGTGGTGACGTTCACGAGGGGTCATAGGTTCAAGGTGAAGGGGGGGAGGTTTAACACAGATATCAGAAGGACATATTTTACACAGAGGGTGGTGGGGGCCTGGAATGCGCTGCCAGGCAAGGTGGTGGAGGCGGACACACTGGGAACGTTTAAGACTTATCTAGACAGCCATATGAACGGAGTGGGAATGGAGGGATACAAAAGAATGATCTAGTTTGGACCAGGGAGCGGCACGGGCTTGGAGGGCCGAAGGGCCTGTTCCTGTGCTGTATTGTTCTTTGTCCTTTGTTCTTTGTAAGGCTTACATCAATATTGCAATGGAGTTACTGTGAAAATCCCCTCGTCGCCACACTCCAGTGCTTGTTTGGGTACACCGAGGGAAAATTTAGCATGACCAATGCGCCTAACCAGCACATCTTTGCACTGTGGGAGGAAACTGGAGCACTCGGAGGAAACCCACGCAGACACGGGGAGAATGTGCAAACCCCCACACAGATAGTAATCCAAGCCGGGAATCGAACCCGGGTCCCTGACGCTGTGAGGCAGCGGTGCTAACCACTGTGCCACCGTGCTGCCCAAAGAGGCTGAGGGATGGAATTTCAATGCTGAGGACTAGGGCAGCTGAAGACATGACTGCCAATGGTGAAGCATTAGGTGGGTTGCACAAGAGGCCAGAGTTGGCAGGAAGGCAGAGACCGTGGAGGTTTGTCGAACTGGAAGTGGTTTGGGATAGGGAGGGAAGAAGCCCAGGCTTATGTATTGCAGACCTCCTGCTCCTGATCTCCACAAAATAATTATCTTTCACCTGACAGCACAGCCAAGATCGGAGAGATGCCAAGTCACGATGCATTGGCCACCGGGCCATTAAACTGGTACCAAATTTTGTTAAAGTGCATTAAGAGCCCCAAAGTCATAGAGACATCGAACGCGCAAAACAAACAAGCTCTGGAGTCAGTGTCAAGTTAACATGCTGGGGAATTAAAAGATAAAATTAGCTGCGATTCCTGCTCCTGATCACTACACAGTGACCCTCTGCGGGGTAGTGGACATGGGTGGAGGGCATGGTATGTTGTGGTGAACCCCTCTCCGCTACAATTGAATAAGCGGCTCGCAAAGTAGTCTACGTCAGACCAGGTGTAAAAAAAAACCCAAGAGATCCTCATTGAATCCCAAAGGCTGTATTGTAGCCGATGCACCTTCCATCTCCGGGAGGAAGTGTGTATGGCCAGTTTGTGTTTAATCTCTGAAAAATAAAATTGAATAAAACACACTTCCAGTGCACCGTGCGGGAAGCTAATTGTTAAAGTGGTTTCGGTTAATAATTACCTCAAAGCACACAGCAAATGCACAGTCAAATTACCTGCTCCATATGTTATCTGTCACCATGGTAACTAATCCCTACAAAGACAAACAGGAGCAGACAGTACATTATGGATGTTGCCTGCAATCTAGTTTACATAGAGTTAGGTGGGAGGGGGAGGACATGAAGTGAATTATGCGCTCTAGTTACAGTGTGCCAAATGTCACATGAACTGCAGCCATTTTGGTAGTGTTAAAGCTAAAGGCCTTCACAAGGCTAGTGTTACAGTAGAATAGAATCATCGAATCCCTACGTGCTCAAGGAGGCCATTCGACACATCAAACCTGCACCAAGGATATTGCAATTGTAATCATAGAATCCCACAGTGCAGAAGGAGGCCATTTGGCCCACTGAGTCTGCCCCAACCACAATCCCACCCATGCCCTATCCCCATAACCCCATGCATTAACCCGAGCTAGTCCCCCTGACACTAAGGGTCAATTTAGCATGGCCAATCCACCTAACCCGCACATCTTTGGACTGTGAGAGGAAACCGGAGCACCCGGAGGGAACCCATAAGACATAGGAGCAGAATTGGGCCACTCGGCCCATCGAGTCTGCTCCGCCACTCAATCATGGTTGATATTTTTCTCATCCCCATTCTCCTGCCTTTTCCCCATAACCCCTGATCCCCTTATTAATCAAGAACTATCTACCTCTGTCTTAAAAACACTCAATGACCTGGCCTTCACAGCCTTCTGCATCAAGGAGTTCCACAGATTCACCACTCTCTGGCTGAAGAAATTCCTCCTCATCTCTGTTTTAAAAAATTGTCCCTTTAGCCTGATGTTGTGCCCACTTGTTCTAGCTTTTCCTACCAGTGGAAACATCCGCTCCACGTCCACTCTATCCAGGCCTCTCAGTATCCTGTAAGTTTCAGTAAGATCCCCCCTCATCCTTCTAAACTACAGACCCAGAGTCCTCAACCGTTCCTCATACAACAAGTTCTTCATTCCAGGAATCATTCTTGTGAATCTCCTCTGGACCCTTGCCAAGGCCAGTACATCCTTCCTTAGATATGGGGCCCAAAACTGCTCACAATACTCCAAATGAGGTCTCACCAGAGCCTTATACAACCTCAGAAGTACATCCCTGCTCTTGTATTCTAGCCCTCTCGATGCATGCAGACACGGGGAGGATGTGCAAACTCCACACAGAGAGTGACCTGAGCTGGGAATTGAACCCTGGTCCCTGGGGTTGTGAGGCAGCAGTGCTAACCACTGTGCCAACATGCCGTTGCCTCAGAGCCGAACATGCTTTATGGAGAAGAGTTGAATTTTATTGCATTTTCTGTTATATTCAATTTGAATTTTTTTTTGGAATGTACTTTTACAAATTTTATAAATAAAGTATATTTTTTGGGAAAAAGTGCCACTCCAGACACACAATGATGTAAACAACTCCCAAAATTCCCCCTGATAATATCAAGAAAGACATTCGAACTGTTACAGGCTTCACCATATGGGATGCAGCAGTCACAAGGTTCCCCATCATCTTCCTGAGGGCGTATAGAATAAATACCGACCCACCACCATGAAAGAGTTAGGAAAAAAACAGGCCGAGGTATTGAATTGGTGTCTTAATGCCCTTTAGGGAAGGAAATCTGCCTCCTTACCCGGTCTGGCTTACATGTGACTCCAGAGCCACAGCAATGTGGTTGACCCTTAACTGCCCCCCAACTGCCTTCTGAAATGGTCCAATAATTCACTCAGTTCAAGGGCAATTGGGAATGGGCAACAAATACTGGCCTTGCCAGCGATGCCCACATTCCATGAAAGAATAAAGATTTTCACACCAGTGCAGCACAGTAGCACAGTGGTTAGCACTGCTGCCTCACAGTGCCAGGGACACAAGTTCGATTGCTGGCTTGTGTCACCGTCTGTGCGGAGTCTGCACATTCTCCCCGTGTCTGCGTGGGTTTCCTCCAAGTGCCCCAGTTTTCTCCCACAGTCCGAAAGAGGTGCTGGTTAGATGCATTGGCCATGCTAAATTCTCCCTCAGTGTACCCGAACAGGCGCCGGAGTGTGGCGACTAGGGGATTTTCACTTTAACTTCATTGCAGTGTTAATGTAAGCCTACTTGTGACACTTATAAATAAACCTAAAAAAAACCCTGCATTACCATAGATGTTGACGTAGAAGCTGACCTTTGAAGCCCTGAGGGATCCCTCCAAAAACAGGGCTCAACCTGGATACTGAGTACACTTCCCGCTGCCTCGAAAAAGCAGCCAGCATAATTAAGGATCCCACGCACCCCAGACATTCTCTCTTCCACCCTCTTCCATCTGGAAAAAGATTCAAAAGTCTGAGGTCACGCACCAATCGACTCAAGAACAGCTTCTTCCCTGCTGCTGTCAGACTTTTGAATGGACTTACCTTGCATTAAGTTGATCTTTCTCTACACCCTAGCTATGACTGTAACACTACATTCTGCACTGTCTCCTTTCCTTCTCTGTGAACGGTATGCTTTGTCTGCATAGTGCGCAAGAAACAATACTTTTCACTGCATGTTAATACATGCAACAATAATAAATCAATTCAAATCAAAGAGTGGACAATCGGCATGTGTGTGGGTGGTCACCACTTTGAAATGTCATCAACATCCCAACACAGAATGGGCACGTCTCAAACTCCAGTGTATCTTGACGGCACACGGTGTATGGCCTGGTTAACCCCTTTGCATCTTGGGTGAAGGTGTCAGTGGCTATCAGATGCATTGTGGGGTGAAAAATTGAGGCTGACTGCAAACATGGGCGCAACACGTCATTGCTGAAAAGAGGGCAGAGTCTGTCGACTTGTACACCACGTGTGTGCAAAATATAAATCTGGGGACGATGAAAATGGGTTCCTGTCCTTCTTACCCCCCACAATTTACAGTATCGGCAGACGCTGTCCCTCGATTTGAAGGTTATGTCTACTCAGGGTTACGGGTTTCTGTCGCGGGTCTCCATGTGACTGAACAGGCCGATTCCTGATCCGCAGATCCTGGGGCACCTGCGGCAGGGTGAGGTAATGGAATGCCGAGTGCAGCATTTGCTTCCTTTTCTTGTCCGCTGCAAACTCTGCCTCATTGTTAAGACCTTGTGCTCCGCCTTGATGGACGATCTTCCAGCCACCTGCTCGCCTGGCCCCAACCTGCCTGAAACTTTACATGGGATGGGGGAGGTGAGGGATCAGTCCATGGGATTCCATTCCATGCATTGGAGTTAAATCCGACCATCCGATCATGAGAATAGAGTCTCCTGGACGGATGTTCAGTTTTTCTTTTGGGATGGAACAAGGCCATCATCAAGGTCAGGGTAAAACTTTTTCTTAGCATTTCAGTCGATCCAAGCCTTGGTGCAAAAGTTCTGATTTTTTTTTTCATTCTGTCACAGGATGTGGGCGTCGCTGGCTAGGCCAGCATTTACTGCCCATCCCTAATTGTTCCTTGAGAAAGTGGTGAGGAACTGTCCTCGTGAACCACTGCAGCCCTGGAGGTGTAGGGGCACCCACAACATAGAACATAGAACATAGAACATAGAAAGCCACAGCACAAACAGGCCCTTCGGCCCATAAGTTGCGCCGATCACATCCCCACCTCTAGGCCTATCTATAGCCCTCAATCCCATTAAATCCCATGTACTCATCCAGAAGTCTCTTAAAAGACCCCAACGAGTTTGCCTCCACCACCACCGACGTCAGCCGATTCCACTCACCCACCACCCTCTGAGTGAAAAACTTACCCCTGACATCTCCTCTGTACCTACCCCCCAGCACCTTAAACCTGTGTCCTCTCGTAGCAACCATTTCAGCCCTTGGAAATAGCCTCTGGGAGTCTACCCTATCCAGACCTCTCAACATCTTGTAAACCTCTATCAGGTCACCTCTCATCCTTCGTCTCTCCAGGGAGAAGAGACCAAGCTCCCTCAACCTATCCTCATAAGGCATGCCCCCCAATCCAGGCAACATCAGTTAAGGGGGAAGTTCTAGGATTTTGACCCAGCAACAGTGAAGGAAAGGCGATATATTTCCAAGTAAGGATGGTGGATGACTCAGAGGAGAACCTCCAGGCGTTCCCAATCATCTGCTGCCCTTTTCCTTCAAGGTGGTAGAGGTCGCAGGTTTGGAAGGTGCAGCCTAAGGAGCCTTGGTGAGTTGCTGCACTTCATCTTGGAGGTGGTACACACTGCTGTCACTGTGCATCGGTGGTGGAGGGAGTGAATGTGTGTGGATGGTTACCAAACAAATGGGCTGCTTTGTCCTGGATGGTGTTGAGTGTTGAAGAATATTCCATCACATTCCTGACTTATGCCTTGTAAATATGGATAGGTTTGGAGAGTCAGGAGGTGATTACTCCCACAGGATTCCCAGCCTCTGACTTCCTCTTGTAGTCACAATATTTAAATGGCTGTTCCAGTCCAGTTTCTGGTCAATGGTAACTCTCAGGGTACTGATAGTAGGGGATTCAGCAATGATAATGCGATTGAATGTCAAGGGACAATGGTTAGGTTCTCTTTTGCTTAAATTAAAAGCAAAATACTGCGGATGCTGGAATCTGAAACAAAAACAGAAAATGCTGGAAAATCTCAGCAGGTCTGGCAGCTTCTGTGGAGAGAGAATAGAGCCAACTTTTCGAGTCTGGATAACCCTTCGTCAGAGCTAAGGGCAAAGAAAATTAGCTCGATGCTGCAACTTTCTTCCAGCTTCACAGCCAATGAGATGCACAATCTTTCTTCACCTGTTCTGTCATTGAGGACATTTTGGATCGCACTTTGTCTGACCTTTGACATTACCGCCATGGATGGCCCAACCAGGAGAAAGGGGCTTCCGACGGCATCGTTTATGTGATCATGGGAATGCACAGACCCCCCCCCCGCACCCCCCCTCCCGCCATGTCATGGTGGCGATCCACAGAGAAGACTCACTCAGTTACCCTCTGGCCTCTTGAAAGATTCTGGGTTCAAAACCCACTCCAGAGACGTGACACGTAAGACCCAGTCTAAAATACGGTTGTGAGGGAGAGCCACACCATTGGAGGTACCATCTTTCTGGTCAAGGTCTGAGCCCAGACTGCTGTGGCTTCTATGGCCACTCATTCAAAGAAGCAAAGGGGGATCTGTCTGGTAATCTGGTCAATATTAATCTTGAAACAAGTCTGATTGGATCAGATTGCTTGGCCTTTATCACACTGCTGTTTGTAAAATCTTCCTCAGTTCCTCATAACAGTGACAATGTATTTCGAAAGTGCATCAGCTGGGAAGCATTTTTGGGTGCCCTGAGGTCATGAAAGGCGCTATATAAATGCAAGTACTTCTTACTCTTAAATCATTCCAGGGATTTTGCCAACTCCATGGACATGAGGTTTATTATTAGCCCTGCCCTGAGACCCATTGCTCCCTGGGCAGATAGAGGTAAAGTGGTAATATCATTGGGCTAGTATTCCAGAGGCCAAGGCGCACGGGTTCAAATCCCACCTTGGCAACTCATAGAATTTCAATTCAAATCTTAAAAAAATATAGGAATTAAATTTAAAAAGCTAGCCTCGGTAATAATAACTAATAACTATCACTGATTGTTGTAAAGACCCCTATGGGCCAATAATGTGGTTGACTCTTAACTGCCCATTGAAAGAAGTCTAGCGAGCCACTCACTCAGTTCAGGGGTACTTAGGGATGGGCAACAAATACTGGCCTTGTCAGCAATGCCCGCAACCCATGAAAGATTTTTTTTTTAAACCCATGGGTCAATCTTTTCTATGAAAAACTTCCAGACATTAGTTTTTAATTTGTCTTCCATCAGTTTGAACCTGTGGGTAGGATTCTCCAATCTTGTTCATTCCTGCTCAATTTTCCTTCCTGCCTGGGGCAATTCCTGCCATGGGAATGGAAAATTCCATCCTAGATATAAATTACCTCAATTTAAATCATAGAAATCATAGAAACCCTACAGTACAGAAAGAGGCCATTCGGTCCATCGAGTCTGCACCGACCACAATCCCACCCAGGCCCTACCCCCATATCCCTACATATTTACCCACTAATCCCTCCAACCTACGCATCTCAGGACACTAAGGGCAATTTTTAGCATGGCCAATCAACCTAACCCGCACATCTTTGGACTGTGGGAGGAAACCGGAGCACCCGGAGGAAACCCACGCAGACACGAGGAGAATGTGCAAACTCCACACAGACAGTGACCCAAGCCGGGAATTGAACCCAGGTCCCAGGAGCTGTGAGAAAAAAAAAATGTACCAGCTACCACGGGGTGGGGGGGTGGGGATGGGGGTGGGGGGCTCTTGAACTCTCTGGCTTACCCTCCTAACATAGAAACATCGAACAATATAAGCAGGGGTAGGCCAGTCGGCCCGTCAAGCCTGCTCCTCTATTCATTTTGATCATGGCTGATCATCAAATTCAAAATCCTGATCCCCGCTTCCCCAAATATCCCTTGATCCCTTTAGGTGCAAGAGCTATACCTAATTCCTTCTTGAAATCGCACAACATTTTGGCCTGAACTACCTTTTATTCCACAGATTCACCACTCTCTCTGGGTGGAGAAGTTTCTCCTCACCTCAGTCCTAGAAGATTTACTCCTTATCCTCAGACAATGAGCCCTAGTTCTGGACTCCCACACCATCGGGAACACTGGGCGGGATTTTATGGCCTCGCTCGTCCCGAAATGGTAAAGTCCCGTCCAAAGTCAATGGACCTTTCCACTATCCGCCCTTTGCCTGCTCCAATTCCTGTGGTGGGCGGAGTGGTAAAATTCCGGTCATTTTTTCTGAATCGACCCTGACTAACTCTGTTAGAATTTTGGAAGTTTCTATGAGATGCCCTCTCACTCTCCTGAACTCCAATGAATAATCCTAACCCGCTTAGTCTCTCCTCATGTGTCTATGTCTAACAACTAAGATATACATATTGCGCCATTCACAACCCCAAGCCACTCAAAGTGCCTCAGAAGCAATAAATCATTTTTGAAGTGTAACATTTTTGTAAAACCTGGAAACACAGCAGCCGATTTGCACATTGGAAGATTCCATTAATATAGCAATTGAAATAAATGACCACATAACCTGTATTGCTTATGTCAATTGCGGGAAATACGTTGACAAGACAACTCCCTACTCTTCCCCAAACAGTGTAATGGGTTCTGGCATTGTACCTCACACTTCTGGCTCTTTGGTTCCCGTACAATGAATTGCTACCTTCTCTCTCTCTCTCTCTCGCTTTCTGTTCGTCACTATCATATGCAAATCTGGTGAATTTGCATCAAGTTTCCAAAGACAAGTTCTTGATGTAAATTAGAAACTGCCACAGTCTCAATATCTTTCCCTGCCCAGTGCCTCCCTCTCCATCCCAAAATCTTTTCCCTTACCGTGCATATCCCTAATTGCCCTTGTGAAGATGGTGGCAAGCTGCCACCATGAAGCACGGCAGCCTGGGAGGTGGGTGGCTTGGTGCCATTTAAAGTCTTGCTAGGCCATTACAAAGCACGGAGCCAACCACATTTGGAGTTATGTCCAGGCCTGCTGTTCGTCCTTCAGCTGACTTCCCGACTATTTCTAGGCTCGACCTCCAATTCCCATTGCTGGAAGTTTATAACACATTCTGCTGCAGAGCAAGGCAACTTCCTCAACAATGGACCAGGTGCTATTCCTTTGAATAGAGCGGTGGCACAATGGTTAGCACTGCTGCCTCAAAGTGCCAGGGACACGAGTTCAATTCCGGCCTTGGGTCACTGTCTGTGCGGAGTTTGCATGTTCTCCCCATGTCTGCGTGGGTTTCCTCCGGGTGCTCCAATTTCCTTGCACAGTCCAAAGATGTGCAGGTTAGGTGGATGGGCCATGCTAAATTGCCCCTTAGTGTCCAAAAATGTGCAGGTTAGGTTGATTGGCCGTGCTGAATTGCCCCTTAGTGTCAAGGGGACTAGCAGCGTAAATGCATGGTTTTACAGGGGTAGGGCCTGGGTGGGATTGTGGTCGGTGCAGACTCGATGGGTCAATTGGCTTCATTCTGCACTGTAGGATTCTATGATTCTATGAATTACGCTTGCCCAATGACATCCTGTGGGTTACTCCCCCAGGGGGTGAGTTCCTTTCCACTAAGCATCCATCAAGGCACAGTTCTCCAACTCGGGTCACCTGGGGACCCGTGTGAACTGGGAAAGCAACTCTCCTCCATCAATCAGGTTGGACAATCGCTATGAATCGTCATAGGGCCTGAAATGTGAGTGAGGAAACGGAATCCAATACTAGAGGAGTAAACGGATGAGACTGAGGAAGACAGATAAAAGAGACAGAAAGAAGAAGTGCGGTTTTTAAAATCTCCAACAATTATTAAAACTGAAGGAATAAAATATCGTGCCCATTAAAGTTAATTCTCAATGGCAGAAGTGGTTCAGTTAGCTGCACTCACACCTCTAAACAAAGCAGATCATGGCTTCAAGTCCCACTCCATAGACATGGAGACAGAATTGTGACCGACACGCAGGGGCAGTACTGAGGAAGTGCTGCACTGTTGGAAGTGCTGTCTAGTAGTGGTTAAACTGTGGCTGTATCCGCCCTCTCAGGTGGAAGTAAACAATCCCGTAGCACTGTTTGAAAAAAGAGCAAATGGGCGGGGGCAGAGGGGGGGAGAGTGGGGGGGCGGAGGGGGGGGTGGAACAAGGTAGTTGGTGTCCTGGCCAATATCTATATTCCACCCAACATCAGCGAAACTGCCTGTCTGGACATCATAGAATCCCTACAGTGCAGAAGGAGGCCAGTCGGCCCATCGAGCCTGCACCAACAACAATCCCACCCAGGCTCTATCCCTGTAAACCCCACATATTAACCCTGTCAATCCCCCGACACTAAGGGTCAATTTAGCATGGCCAATCAACCTAACCTGCCCTTCTTTTGGACTGTGGGAGGAAACCGGAGCACCCGGAGGAAACCCACGCAGAGACGGGGGAGAACGCGCAAACTCCACACAGACAGTCACCTGAGGCAGGAATCGAACCCGGGTCCCTGGCGCTGTGAGGCAGTAGTGCTAACCATTGTGCCACCGTGATGTTGCGATCAGTGAGTTCTCGCTGTGTGGAAATTGCCTGCCACATTGCAACAGTACTTCATTGGTTGTAACATGCTTTGGGATCTCCTGAGGGGGTTGGGGGTCGGGGGGTGGGGGGGGGGGGGGGGGGGGTGGTGGTGGTGGGGTGGGGGGTTGTGGAGGGGGGCAATAGTTGTTATACAATGGCAATTTTCTTATATTTTTAAAAGCTGATTATTAACTGGCCCACGCAGGGTTAAGATGCATCGCTACAGACACTGATAGAGTGGTTGAAGCAGGTGAGGGAGAGAGGGCAGCTATTACTGGTGTAGCTGTGGAAGGTAAACAGAAGCTGGTCTTTAGCTGCTACTGGTTAATTTGCAGTTGAGAGGAGACAGGGGGAGAGATAATAGGACGGTGATAAACAGGGACAGGTGGAGGGAGGTAAGGTAAACAGAAGGGATGAAATGTCTGGATTGCTTCTAATGCAGCACCTGCAATAATGGCCTTAATTAACACATCAGTGCAAAACAGCAGCGCAAAACTAACCACATAAAATTAAAAAGCCTTTTTAAAAAATAACATTTAACTGTCACACTTTGCAGTATTTAGTGGTGATACAAACCCCTGGCCATTCCCCGTTTCAGGATATTTCTGCTTCAATTCATTTTATTTAATTTGAAGAGAGGCTGAACCATTGTCTATTTATAGAATCATCCAGTCTTGCAACACAGAAGGAGGCCAATCGGCCCATCTGGCCTCTGTCATCACCTTGGAAAGAACTGTCTGTTCAACAGGGAGAACCCTGGTGTTGTTAAAACTCCAACAGGGAGAAGGCAGGGTGCTGACTACAATCCCACCCAGCCCCTATCCCCGAAACCTCACGTTTTACCCTAGCTAGTTAGTGACAATTTGGCATGGCAAATCAACCTAACCCGCACACAACCAAACCCACGCAGACACGGGGAGAATGTGCAAATTCCACACAGACACTGACTCAAGCCGGGAATCGAACCCAGGTCCCTGCCACTGTGAAGGCAGATAATGTCACTGGCCTAGTAAAGTAGAGTAAAGTTTATTTATTAGTGTCACAAGTAGGCTTACACCAATGAATCCCTTGGTCAGGTACACCGAGGGAGAATTTAGCATGGCCGATGCACCTAACCAGCACCTCTTTCGGAGTGTGGGAGGAAACCGGAGCACCCGGAGGAAACCCACGCAGACACGGGGAGAACATGCAGACTCCACACAGACAGTGACCCAAGCCGAGAATCGAATCCAGGTCTCTGGCGCTGCAAGGCAGCAGTGTTAACCACTGTGCCACCGTGCCTCCTTTAGATGTCTTGTGGGGAGGGGGTGGGTGCGGAGGAGGGGGGTGGCAGGAACATGGGTTCAAAGCAGTTGGTGGAATTTAAAATCAGTGAATAAATCTGGAATATCAAGCTGCTATTTGTAATGGTGACAATGATTCTCGTAAAAGCCCATTGGGTTCACTAAATCTGCTGTCCTTACCCAGTCTGGCCGACTTGTGACTCCAGATCACAGCAAATGGGGAAATGGCCTCACAAGCCACTCAGCTCAAGGGCAACGAGAGGTGGGGAACCAACATTAATGAATGAAGTGGCAGGAGGTGAATTGTTCCTTTTGAGTGCCAGTGTGGACGGGATGTGCTCAATGAACTCCTTCTGTCCGTTAACAAGTCTGATTTAATAAACTTCACTTTTCCTATATTCTAGCAATTGTTTTCCTTTTCAGGAATAATATCATAGAATCCCTACAATGCAGAAAGAGGCCATTCGGCCCATCGATTCTGCACCACCGACAATCCCACCCACTATCCACATAGCCCCACGTTTAACCCTAGCTAGTTCCTCTGACACTAAGTGACAATTAGGCATGGCCAATCAACCTAACCCACACACAACGAAACCCATGCAGACACGGGGAGAACGTGCAGACTCTGCACAGACAGTGACCCAAGCCGAAGCTATCATCGGTTGTTGTAAAAACCCATCTGGTTCACTAATGTCTTTTAGGGAAGGAACACAGTTGCCTTTTACCCAGTCTGGCCTACTTGTAACTCCAAATTAAAAGCAATGTGGTTGACCCTTAACTGTCCTCTGAAATGGCCAAGCAAGCAACTTAGTTCAAGGGCGATGAGGGATGGGCACCAAATGCTGGCCCAGCCAGTGACGCCCACATCCCATGAAAGAATATTTTAAAAACTCCCCAGGATTATGCTGGCAGTTAGGGAGCAGATTCTGAGGGGATTCCCAACCATAGTGCAATCCCATTCTTTTGTTTGAACCTGAAATCCCATCAATGTTCCTCTTTACATTGGAGAAGGTAGGATTTTGCAGGATATAATAGGATATGGCAGCCCAACCAGTCCACTGCGTCCATTGCCATCTCTACCTGAGCCTCCCCCCATTGTTCCTCATCTAAATCTACCACCATAACCCTCCATTCCCATCTCACTGATATGCTTGTCTAGTTTCCCCTTCAGTCCATCTCCAAACTATTCACACCCTGTTCTCGCAGGTTCTACATTCTCATGCCTGTTTGAGTAAAGAAGTTTCTTCTGAAATCCCAGGCCATTCAGGGATAATGTCGGAAAGCTCTTCTTCACCCAAAGCTGAGTGGAAATCTGGAATCTTCATCCCAAAGAGCTGTAGTGGCTGGGGGCCAATTGGGAAAAAAAAACATTTGGCACTAAGATGGAGAGAGGGTAGAGAGGCAGTGGCAGAGTGGAATTGTCACTGGACTAGTAATCCGGAGGCCCAGGGTAAAGCTCTGGTGAAAATTGAATTCAGTAAAAATCTGTAATTAAAAATCTACTGAAGACCATGAAACCATTTGTTGATTGTTGTAAAAACCCATCTGGTTCATTAATGCCCTTTAGGGAAGGAAATCAGTTGCCTTTTACCCCGTCTGGCCTACATGTGACTCCAGAGTCACAGCAGCAGCATTGACTCTTAAATGCCCTCCAGGAAGGGCAATAGATCCTGACCCAGCCAGCGACGCCCACATCCATCCCATAAATGAAGTGAAAAGACCACGATCTAACTGAATGCCGCAACAGGCTAGAGGGGCAGAATGGCCTCAAGACACAGCATGGGTTCATGAAGGGCAGGTCATGTATGACTAATTTGGTGGAATTCTTTGAGAACATTACGTGCGCGATGGACAATGGGGAACCTGTGAATGTGGTGTATCTGGATTTCCAGAAGGCATTTGACAAGGTGCCGTACAAAAGGCTGCTGCATAAGATGAAGGTGCACGGCGTTATGGCTAACGTATTAGCATGGATAGAGGATTGGTTAACTAACAGAAAGCAAAGAGTGGGGGTAAATGGGTGTTTTTCTGGTTGGCGATCAGTGATTATTGGTGTGCCTCAGGGATCAGTGTTGGGACCGCAATTGTTTACGAGTTACATCGATGATTTGGAGTTGGGGACCAAGTGTAGTGTGTCAAAATTCACAGATGACACTAAGGTGAGTGGCAAAGCAAAGTGTGCAGAGGAAACTGAACGTCTGCAAAGGGAAATAGTCTAAGTGAATGGGCGAGGGTCTGGCAGATGGAGTACAATGCTGGTAAATGTGAGGTCATCCATTTTGGTAGGAATAACACAAAATGGACTATTATTTAAATGGCAAACAATTGCAGCATACTGCTGTGCAGAGGGACCTGGGTGTCCTTGTGCATGAATCACAAAAAGTTGGTTTGCAGGTGCAGCGGGTAATTAAGAAGGCGAATGGAATTTTGTCCTTCATTGCTAGAGGGATGGAGTTTAAAAACAGCGAGGTTATGTTACAGCTGTATAAGGTGCTGGTGAGGCCACACCTGGAGTACGGTGTACAGTTTTGGTCTCCTTACTTGAGAAAGGATATATTGGCACTGGAGAGGTTACAGAGGAGATTCACGAGGTTGATTCCAGAGTTGAGAGGGTTGACTTATGAGGAGAGACTGAGTAGACTGGGGCTATACTCATTGGAATTCAGAAGAATGAGGGGAGAAACATATGAGATTATGAAGGAAATAGATAAGATAGAAGCAGGGAAGTTGTTTCCACTGGCAGGCGAAACTAGAACTAGGGGGCACGGCCTCAAAATAAGGGGGAGCAGATTTAGGACTGAGTTGAGGAGGGACTTCTTCACACAAAGGGTTGTGAATTTGTGGAATTCCCTGCCCCGTGAAGCAGTTGAGGCTACCTCATTGAATGTTTTTAAGGCAAGAATAGATACATTTTTGAACAGTAAAGGAATTCATAGAAATCATCATAGAAACCCTACAGTGCAGAAGGAGGCCATTCGGCCCATCGAGTCTGCACCAGCCACAATCCCACCCAGGCCCTACCCCCACATATTTACCCGCTAAGTCCTCTAACCTACGCATCTCAGGATTCTAAGGGGCAATTTTTTTTTTTTAACCTGGCCAATCAACCTAACCCGCACATCTTTGGACTGTGGGAGGAAACCGGAGCACCCGGA
This sequence comes from Mustelus asterias, assembly GCF_964213995.1. Lineage (NCBI taxonomy): Eukaryota > Metazoa > Chordata > Chondrichthyes > Carcharhiniformes > Triakidae > Mustelus > Mustelus asterias. The sequence goes on from NC_135814.1 coordinate 8,062,362, forward strand.
GGAAACCCACGCAGACACGAGGAGAATGTGCAAACTCCACACAGATAGTGACCCGACCCGGGAATTGAACCCAGGACCCTGGAGCTGTGAAGCAGCAGTGCTAACCACTGCGCTACCGTGCCGCCCTGGACTGGAATTAAGGGCTATGGTGAGCGGGCGGGTAAGTGGAGCTGAGTCCACGAAAAGCTCAGCCATGATCTTATTGAATGGTGGAGCAGGCTCAAGGGGCCAGATGGCTGACTCCTGCTCCTAGTTCTTATGTTCGTATGGTCCTAATTTTGCCACTAAGCCAACAGTACCAACCAAGAAATGACGTTGGACATTCAGTCGCACGTTATTTCCTACGGCCGCTATGTGTCTGAATGTTTGATAGGTGCGCCTTACATGTAAAACTCCCCTATGGTGGCACGGTAGCACAGTGATTAGCACTGCTGCCTCACAGCTCCAGAGACCTGGGTTTGATTCCCAGCTTGAGTTACTGTGTGTGTGGAGTTTGCACGTTCTCCACGTGTCTGCGTGGGTTTCTTCCGGGTGCTCCGGTTTCCTCCCACAGTCCAAAGATGTGCAGGTTAGGTGCATTGGCCATGCTAAATTGCTCCTTAGTGTCCCGGAATGTCTAGGTTCGAGGGATTAATGTGATAAATATGTGGAGTTATGGGGATAGGCCCTGGGTGGGATTGTTGTCGGTGTAGACTCGATGGGCCAAATGGCCTCCTTCTGCACTGTAGGGTTTCTATGATTCTGACAGGATCTTTATCAACTTGCCCCTTGAATTTGATTTGATTTGATTTTGATTTATTATTGTCATGTGTTATATAGTGAAAAGTGTTGTTTCTTGCGTGCTATACAGACAAAGCATGACTTTTCATAGAGAAGGGAAAGGAGAACGCGCAGAATGTAGTGTTTCAGTCATAGATAGGGTGCAGAGAAAGAGCAACTTAATACGAGGTAGGTCCATTCAAAAGTCTGATGGCAGCAGGGAAGAAGCTGTTCTTGAGTCGGTTGGTACGTGATCTCAGACTTTTGTATCTTCTTCCCGACAGAAAAAGGTGGAAGAGAGAATGTCCGGGGTGTGTGGGGTCCTTAATTATGCTGGCTGCATTCCTGAGGCAGCAGGAAATGTAGACAGTGTGAATGGGTGGGAGGCTGGCTTGCGTGATGGACTGGGCTTCATTCACGACCCTTTGTAGTTTCTTGCGGTCTTGGACAAAGCAGGAGCCATACCAAGCTGTGATACAACCAATGGTGCATCTGTAGACATTGTTGAGAGTTGTAGCAGACATGCCAAGTTTCCTTAGTCTCCTGAGAAAGTAGAGGCGTTGGTGGGCTTTCTTAACTATAGCGTCAGCATGGAGGGACCAGGACAGGTTGTTGGTGATCTGGACACCTAAAAACTTGAAGCTCTCGACCATTTCTACTTTGCCCCATTGATGTAAGACCATAAGACATAGGAGCAGAATTAGGCCACTCGGCCCATTGAGTCTGCTCTGCCATTCAATCATTGCTGATATTTTTCTCATCCCCATTCTCCTGCCTTTTTCCCATAACCCCTGATCCCCTTATTAATCAAGAACCTATCTATCTCTGTCTTGAAGACACTCAATGACCCGGCCTCCACAGCTTTCTGCGGCAAAGAGTTCCACAGATTCACGACTCTCTGGCTGGAGAAATTCCTCCTCTTCTCTGTTTTAAAGGATCATCCTTATAACCTGAGGTTGTGCCCTTTGGTTCCAGTTTTTCCTACCAGTGGAAACATCCTCTCCAGGCCTTGCAGAATTCTGTAAGTTGCAATAAGATCCCCCCTCATCCTTCTAAACGCCAACGGGTACTGACCCAGAGTCCTCAACCGTTCCTCGTATGACAAGCTCTTCATTCCAGGGATCATTCTTGTGAACCTCCTCGGCAGCCCTTTCCAAGGTCAGCACATCCTTCCTTAGATATAGGGCCCAAAACTGCTCACAATATTCCAAATGGGGTCTGACCAGAGCCTTATACAGCCTCAGAAGTACATTCCTGCTCTTGTATTCTAGCCCTCTCGACATGAGTGCTAACATTGCATTTGCCTTCCTAACTGCCGACTGAACCTGCACATTAACCTTAAGAGAATCTTGAACAATGCCTCCCAAGTCCCTTTATGTTTCTGAGTTCCTCAGCATTTTCCCACTTAGAAAATAGACAGGGACATGTCCTCCGCTATGCTTCCTGAAATCGATGACTATCTCCTTTATTTTGTGGGCATATTTTGAGGGAGAGATTATTATCATTGCACCAACTCACCAACTTTACCTCTTTCATAAGTTGATAAAATATAAGAGCCGAATTAGGCCATTCAGCCCATCGAGTCCGCTCCGCCATTCGATCATGGCTGATATGCTCCTCATCACCATTTTCCTGCCTTTTCTCCATAACCTTTCAACCCATTATCAGTTAAAAATCTGTCTAACTCCTCCTTAAATTTACTCACTGTCCCAGCATCCACCGCACTTTGGGGGAAGCGAATTCCACAGATTCCCAACCCTTTGAGAGAAGTAGTTTCTCCTCAACTCTGTTTTAAATTTGTTACCCCTTATCCTAAGACAATGACCTCTCATCCTAGAATGCCCCACAAGTGCAAGCTTCCGCTCCACATCTACTTTATCCATACCTTTTATCATCTTGTATACCTCAATTTGATCTCCCCTCATTCTTCTAAATTCCAGAGTATCGGCCTAAACTGTTCAATCTCTCTTCATACGACAAACCCCTCATCTCTGGAATCAATCTAGTGAACCTCCTCTGAACTGCCTCCAATGTCACTGCATCTTTCCTCAAATACAGGGACCAAAACTGCGCACAATACTCCAGGTGTGGCCTCACCAATGCCTTGTATAGTTGCAACAATACTTTCTTATCCTTATATTTTATTCCTTTAGCTATAACTGGCAACATTCCATTCGCTTTCTTTATTACCTGCTGTACCTGCATGCTGGTTTTCTGTGACTATGTCTGTATTGTGTCTGTGAACTAGTACGATGCAGCACTCTGGCCACTCATCCCGTGTTAACTGAGGCGGCTAGTGTCAGAAGACAACTCGACAGTGGACACCACTGTCTCACGGTGAAATATGGCTTCCCCGAAATTGGCAGAGCGCCAACACTTCTCGCTATCGGATGTTCTTCATGCGTGAATCTCAGTGACAGAGGTGGTAATGGGCTGTGGAGAGGGTGGTGTTTATTGGATCCGAGCCTGACCTCAGATGATTTCTGTTCGCAGGGACCATAAACAGCAGTGAAACGCAGAAAGCCCATGGCCCAACGAGGGGCAGTTTTATCCTAAAACACCTTGGCCACCCCGTCAGCGGCTGGAATTACACTGACTCTGTCACAATTTGGGATTGTGCCTGTATTTCTACAGGAGTTGCTAACATACCAGGGCTTAAGTTACCCATTAAATCCTATGGGGAGGGAAACATGTGTGACAGAGTCTGCGTTTGCAATGAAGCAAACCTAATCCTGAGAACAGCAGGTAACTGTTTTAGTTTAAAACAGCCTGCTTCAGCCCTGAACACACATTCGCTTTGCATGTTCTTGAGACTTGGATGTCTCCCCTCCCACCGTGCCATCAATCCAGATACCGGATCCAGGAATCCCGCACTGTGGTAACCCTCCCACTTCGGGCACCCCATATCCTGTTCCCCCTGGACAAGTGACAGCTTCAATCAGATTACATTGTTGAGGTGCAGTGACCCAGAGTGTTCCGCCGAGGCTGCAGTTAATCACCTGGCGGTACGGGAGATGGCTTTATTTTCGAGGGTGACGGGTAAATTCTGGCCAAGTTAAACCTCCTCAGCATCAGCAAAGGCCAGCGGGTTTGACTGTGAGACGTCATTCAGAGAAATGGAATAAACAGGCTGTGCCTGTACATGTCACGGAGAAAAACTTTCATCAGCCTCGTTGAGTCACTTTCGACAACCCCCCCCCCCCCACCTGGAACTCAGCCAGAGAAACAGGAAATGCTCAGGTTTAGGTTCCGGGTCAATGCCGTGCTCACTGGTCACAGGTGACAGCAGATCAGACCACAGACTCCTGGGATTCAAAGCAAAAAATAAAATCAACCCAGGCTGACTCCTGCTCCTCTGTAGCATTGCCCCATCCGTCTCTCTCTGTCCCCCACTCCCTGCCCCCCATTCCCCCACTCCCTCAGTCCAACTGTATCTGAGCAAAGATGTGCGGGTTAGGTTGATTGGCCAGGTTAAAAATTGCCCCTTAGAGTCCTGAGATGCATAGGTTAGAGGGATTAGTGGGTAAATATGTGGGGGTAGGGCCTGGGTGGGATTGTGGTCGGTGCAGACTCGATGGGCCGAATGGCCTCCTTCTGCACTGTAGGGTTTCTATGATTCTATGATTCTATGAGCATTGCCCGTCTCTCCGCTCCCTCACTCCCACGGCCTAATTGTTTCTGCGATCCCGCTTCCCACCCAGCGCCATTGTGAGCTTCAAATTCAATTCCGATGCTGTCCTGTAGCCACCTTCCATCCTCCACAAACTCTCTGTTGGCCATATTCTAAAGCTTATTTATTCATGTCACAAGTAGGCTTACATTAACACTGCAATGAAGTTACTGTGAAAATCCCCTAGTCGCCACACTCCGGCGCCTGTTCGGGTACACAGAGGGAGAATTTAGTATGGCCAATGCACCTAACCAGCACGTCTTTCAGACTGTGGGAGGAAACTGGAACCCCCGGAGGAAACCCACGCAGACACGGGAGAACGTGCAAACTCCGCACAGACAGTGAATCATAGAATCATACAGTGCAGAAAGAGGCCATTCGGCCCATCGAGTCTGCACCAACCACAATCCCACCCAGGCCCTATCCCCACATCCCCACATATCCCTCTAATCCCTCTAATCTATGCACCCCGGGACACTAAGGGCAATTTAGAATGGCCAATCAACCTAGCCCGCACATCTTTGGACTGTGGGAGGAAACCGGAGCACCCGGAGGAAACCCACGCAGACATAGGGAGAATGCGCAAACTCCACACAGACAGTGACCCGAGCCGGGATTCGAACCCAGGTCCCTGGAGCTGTGAAGCCGCAGTGCTAACCACTGTGCTACCGTGCCACCTTCTGGATTAGTGGCCCAATCCGGAATCGAACCCGGGACCATGGCGCTGTGAGGCAGCAGTGCTAACCACTGTGCCACCATGCCATGTCCTATGTATCATGTCCCAACCAGCCATTACCCCTTGTGTTTGATGTCCATCTGGCTCCAGTACTTCCTCCCAAGCCTTGACCCTCCCTATTTCTCTAACCTCTTCCAGCCCTACAATCGCCCAACATACTCTGCATTTCCCCTACTCTTGGTACTTGCGCATCCTCCATCTCATTCACCACCCATCCATTCGGCAGCCTGTGCCTTCAGCCTGTCCCGAGGCTCTGGAAATCCACACCCCCTGCCCCCCCTCCCAAACCCCCGCCCCCCCCCCCAACCCCACCTCCAAATCAGCAAACCTTCCACTGACACCCCTCTCTCCTCACTTGACCCCACTGAAAGTCTATGTCATTTACCGAGCTTTTGGTGACTTGTCCCAATGTCTCTTTTCATCGCTCTGTGTCTGATAACACCACGGGAGTTTTTAACAAAGAACAAAGAAAATTACAGCACAGGAACAGGCCCTTCAACCCTCCAAGCCTGCATCGCCCATGCTGCCCGACTGAACTAAAACCCCCCACCCTTCCGGGGACCATATCCCTCTAATCCCATCCTATTCATGTATTTGTCCAGACGCCCCTTAAAATTCACTATCGTATCTGCCTCCACTACCTCCCCCGGCGGCGAGTTCCAGGCACCCACCGCCCTCTGTGTAAAAAACTTGCCTCGTACATCTCCTTTAAACCTTGCCCTCTCACCTTAAACCTATGCCCCCTGGTAATTGACTCTTCCACCCGAGGACAATGCTTCTGACTATCCACTCTGCCCATGCCGCTCATAATCTTGTAGACTTCTATCAGGTCGCCCCTCAACCTCCATTGTTCCAGTGAGAACAAACTAAGTTTCTCCAACCTCTCCTCATAGCTAATGCCCTCCATACCAGGCAACATCCTGGTAAACCTTTTCTGTACCCTCTCCAAAGCCTCCACATCTTTTTGGTAGTGTGGCGACCAGAATTGAACATTATATTCCAAGTGCGGCACTACATAAGTGCAGGTTGTCATTGTTGATGCCAAAACTGAAGGGTTAAAACTCTTAACAAGGGGTGAACTTTCTTAAATCTGTACCCTTTGGGCAGCAACTCTCCCCCCGCCAGAAACAATTTCTCTCCATTTGCTTAACAAACTTCCTGATCGCCGAGATCAAACCTCCCGTTAACCTTTGGTGCAGTGAGATAGATGATGGCAGGTTTCCCTATTGCACATCTCCGGTGTGCTGTAATGGTTAACAAGGTCTGTCTCTCTATTTTAAAAAAATAAGCTACTAGTTTAACCTGGCGTGTGTTTCGTGAATATGTAAATAATGACAGAATATAAGGAAATGTTTCACCTTTTGCACATGGGATGCAAAACTCAGGCAAATCTCCTGGGAGTTGGTTCTGTCACTGTGCCTTCTGCTGAAAACCCTGTAAAGATTCTACCATCATAGAATCACGAAGGAGGCCGTTCAGCCCATTGTGCCCATGCTGGCTCACTGTAAGTTTTTTAAATTCATTCTTGGAACATGGGAATCGCTGGCTGGCCAGCATTTATTGCCCATTCTTAGTTGCCCGTCATAGAATCATAGAATCCCTACAGTGCAGAAGGTGGCCATTCAGCCCATCGTGTCTGCACCGACACCAATCCCACCCAGGTCCTATCCCCGCTTAATTACCCTGCTAATCCTCTAACCTGTCACATCCCGGGACACTAAGGGTTAATTTAGCATGTCCAATCAACCTGACCTGCACATCTTCGGACTGTGGGAAGAAACCAGAGCACCCAGAGGAAACCCACACAAACACAGGGAGAACGTGCAAATTCCACACAGACAGTAGCCCAAGCCAGGAATCGAACCCAGGTCCCTGGCGCTGTGAGGCAGCAGTACTAACCACTGTGCTACCGTGCCACCTTGGTGGGCAGTTGAGAGCCAACCACATTGCTGTGGCTCTGGAGTCACATGTAGGCCAGACCAGGTAAGGACGGCAGATTTCCTTCCCTAAAGGGCATTTTATAAAACAGGATGGAAGAGTGAATGAGAGACGATGGGTTTTTCCGACAATCGACAATGGTTTCATGGTCAACAGCAGATTCTTAATTCTAGATTTTTTATTGAATTCAAATTCCACCATCTGCCGTGGTGGGATTTGAACCTGGGTCCCGGGTGGAAGGATTGTGAACCAGAGGGCACCAATTAAAGGAACAAATGTCGATATGAGGGAAACCCTTTTTTATATAGTGGCATGGTCAGAATCAGTGCCTGCAACATTGATGGACACAGTAAAAGATAGACCTGGGGATATAAAGAACCTTCCACCATTTCAGAATGTCCCACGAGCTTGAATTGTTAAAATATTTCATTTATTTTCTCATGGTAGGGCCAGCACTTGTTCCCCATCAGTACTTACCATCAAACTGACTTGGTGAGCTATTTCAGGGCACAGTTAACAATATTGCTGAGGGTCTGAGTCACATGCAGACCAGACCAGGTAAAGATGTTAGGGAACCAGATGGGTTTTTACAATCGTCAATGATAATTTTGCCACCGCCATTAACTGAGGCTGCCTTTACAATTCTAGATTTTTTTTAAATTGATTTAAATTCCACCAAATGTTGTGGTGGGACTTGAACCTGTGCCCCCAGAACATTAGCCTGGACTTCTGGATTGCGAGCCCAGGGACATGACCACGAGGCCACCATCTCCCAGTTGCCTGCACACAGTACTTGGAGACAACCTGCGATCATGAAAGGTGCTACATGTATGCAGATTCTTCCTTTTCTTCAATTCTGCAGCTAAACATGTACATTAGGTTAACGCACCAGCACATGACATAGAATATAGAAACTAGAAGCAGAAGTAGGCCATTCGGCCTTTTGAGCCTGCTCCACCATTCATCTTGATCTTGGCTGATCATCGAATTCAATATCTTGATCCCCCCTTCCTCCCATATCCCTTGATCCCTTTATCCCCAAGAGCTATATCTAATCCTTCTTGAAATCACACAATGTTTTTGGCCTCAACTACATTCTGTGGTGATGAATTCCACACATTCATCACCCTCTGAGTGAAGAAATTTCTCCTCACCTCAGTTTACCCCTTATCCTCAAACTATGACCCCTATTTCTAGACTCTCCCGCCATCGGGAACATTCTTTTTCAATCTACCCTGACTAACCCTGTTAGAACTTTATAAGTTTCTAGGAGATCCCCTCTCACTCTTCTAAACTCCAGTGAATATAACCCTAATGGATTTAGTCCCTCCTCATATGGCAGACTTGCCAATCCCAGGAATCAACCTGGCAAACCTTCGCTGTACCCCCTCTGTAGCAAGGACATCCTTCCTCAGATAAGGACACGAAAACTGCACACAATACTCCAGATGTGGCCTCACCAACGCCCTATTCAATTGCAGCAAAACATCCCTATCCCTGTATTCAAATCCTCTTGAGTTATTCAAAGTCTGTAAATGTATAAAAATGGCAGTACTCTGATGAAGGATCGACGAGGCTCAAAACGTTGGTTCTATTCTCTCTCCACCGATGCTGTCAGACCTGCTGAGGTTTTCCAGCATTTTTCTGTTTTTGTTTCAGATTTTGCGTTTATAAAAATAGCAGGATGGATAGAAACTGGGTCATCCACCAAACTTGCCCCTCACTCATAGGGTTGGAAAATTCACAACAGGGCACTTCCTGCCAGCATTGTTTCGATGGGGTACATCGTTGCAGGAGCAAATGAAAGCAACATTAGAATTTGATCTCGAAGGGTGAAAGCAATCCCAGATATTTCACATCCTGTTCCATCGTACCCTTTGCAAATGCATATTAAGTGACAGAACTGTATGTTTTAATGTTTTTTTTAATTAACACAGCTCCTGTAAGTCAGGTACACTAAGCACTATCTTTGTGCATCGAACACGACGCGGTTGCTATGTGACACTTGCAGAGAGGGAAGATTTCCTACCACTATCAGAGGTGATTAATTCTTTAATGTGTCATCACTTTGCAAACTATAGCGAGAGGAAATCTTCCTCCCCGCTGCCCCATCCAACAAGCCCCAGAAGTGTGTTGAACTGGTTAATTTGCTCCCTTCTGCAGCTTTCCCCTTGCTTTGAGCTGGTTAAAAGGGTTATCTGGCCTGTTTACCTGACCACACAGTTAGCTTGCTGACGCTATGGTGGTAAAAGTAACAGATGTCCTTTTTTTTAAGTATTGACCTTCCCCTGCGCGCTGGGAGTTAATATGTCACAGTTCCGGATAAATATTTATCAAACATCATTAGCAATATTGCAATCCCGGGAGCCAATCCTTGTCTCTTTTGAGGAGATTCCCATAGCAACCCAACCTTAATCATTCCCAGTTGCTAAGAAGCCATGAAATGGAAGTGACAGGTTTCTGCTAATTGAACATTGCTCGAGCAGCCCACATGATGGAGATTTTTCAGATTATTTTCGATTGGCAGAAATTATAATCTAGAACACAATCGATGTTGAAATGTTCTTTTTCAACTTTGCAACCCCACTACTCTGGCCTTTCTTCCTAAACCCTCCATAAACTTGTGGCCATCTACAACGCCACGTCAAGTCCCGTTTTCACATCACCCATGCTGCATGACATTGGCTCCCAGCCCCGCAATGCCTCAAATTTAAACTTCTCCGCCTTATTTTCAAATTCTTCCATGGTCTCGCTGACTCAGTTACCAACCCCAATTTGATAATCTCGAACGAAACCCTTAAGATCCTGAGGGGTTTTGACAGGGTGGATGCGGAGAGGGCATTTCCTTTTAGAAACATAGAAACTAGAAGCAGGAGTAGGCCATTCAGCCCTTCGAGCCTGCTCCACCATTCATTATGATCGGGAACCGGTGGATGTGGTGTATCAGGATTTCCAGAAGGCATTTGACAAAGTGCCGCACCAAAGACTGCTGCATAAGATAAAGGTGCACAGTGTTACGGGTAATGTATTAGCATGGGTAGAGGATTTGTTAATTAACAGAAAGCAAAGAGTGGGGGTAAATGGATGTTTTTCTGGTTGGCAATCAATGACTAGTGGTGTGCCTCAGAGATCAGTGTTGGGACTGCAATTGTTTACAATTTACATAGATGATTTGGAGTTGGGGATCGAGTGTAGCGTGTTAAAATTCACAGATGACACTAAGATGAGTGGCAGAGCAAAAGGTGCAGAGGACGCTGAACATCTAGTTTAAGTGAGCAGACAAAGGTCTGGCAGATGGAGTACAATGTTGGCAAATGTGAGATCATCCATTTTGGTCGGAATAACAGCAAAATGGACTATTATTTCAATGGTAAAATATTGCAGCATGCTGCTGTGCAGAGGGACCTGTTCCTATACAGTACTGTTCTCTAAGGCAGATGGTATGTTGGCCTTCATAATGAGAGGATTTGGTGTAGGGATAGGGATGTTTTGCTGCAATTGTATAGGGCATTGGTGAGGTCACACCTGGAGTGTTGTGTACAGTTTTGGTGTCCTTATCTGAGGAAGGATGTCCTTGCTATAGAGGGAGTACAGCAAAGGTCTACCAGGTTGACCAGCCTGTCGTAATCTTGTAAACCTCTATCAGATCCCCCCTCATCATCCGATGCTCCAATGAAAACAGATGTCTTTGTGCATGAATCACAAGGAGTTGGTTTGCAGGTGCAGCAGGTAATTAAGAAGGCAAATGGAATTTTGTCCTTCATTGCTAGAGGGATGGAGTTTAAAAACAGCGAGGTTATGTTGCAGCTGTATAAGGTGCTGGTGAGGCCACACCTGGAGTACTGTGTACAGTTTTGTTCTCCTTACTTGAGAAAAGATATACTGGCACTGGAGGGGGTGCAGAGGAGATTCACTAGGTTGATTCCGGAGTTGAGAGGGTTGGCTTATGAGGAGAGACCGAGTAGACTGGGGCTATACTCTTTGGAATTCAGAAGAATGAGGAGAGATCTTATAGAAACATGTAAGATTATGAAGGGAATAGATAAGATAGAAGCAGGGAAGTTGTTTCCACTGGCAGGTGAAACTAGAACTAAGGGCATGATCTCAAAATGAAGGGGAGCAGATTCACGACTGAGTTGAGGAGAAACTTCTTCATCCAAAGGGTTGTGAATCTGTGGAATTCCCTGCCCAGTGGAGCAGTTGAGGCTACCTCATTGAATGTTTTTAAGGCAAAGATAGATTTTGAACAGTAGAGGAATTAAGGGTTATGGAGAGCGGGCAGGTAAATGGAGCTGAGAACACAAAAAGATCAGCCATGATCTTATTGAATGGTGGAGCAGACTCGAGGGGCCTGATGGCCTACTCCTGCTCCTAGTTCTTATGTTTTCATGTTCTTATCATGGCTGATCATCAAATTCAATATCCTGATTCCCTCCCATTCCCCCCACATCCCTCGATCCCTTTAGCCCCAAGAGCTATATCTAATTTCTTCCTGAAACCACACAATGTTTTGGCCTCAACTACTTCCTGTGATAGTGAATTCCACACATTCACCACCCTCTGGGTGAAGAAATTTCTCCTCACCTCCGTTCTAAAAGGTTTACCCCTTATCCTCAAACTATAACCCCTACTTCTGGGCTCCCCCACCATTAAGAACATTCTTTCTGAATCTACCCTGTCTAACTCTGTTAGAATTATATAAGTTGCTATGAGATCCCCTCTCACTCTTCTAAACTCCAGTAAATATACTCCTTACCAATTTAGTCTCTCCTCATATGACAGACCTGCCATTCCAGGAATCAGCCTGGTAAACCTTCGCTGTACTCCCTCTATAGCAAGGACATCCTTCCTCAGATAAGGACACTAAAACTGTACACAATACTCCAGGTGTGACCTCACCAATGCCCTATACAACTGCAGCAAAACATCCCTAACCCTACACCAAATCCTCTCATTATGAAGGCCAACATACCATCTGCCTTAGAGAACAGTACCGCATAGGAACAGGCCCTTTGGCCCACCAAGTCTGTGTATCCACAGATGCCTCTCTAATCTAATATTTTCTTGCCTCTACGTGGTCCATATCCCTCTATTCCCTGCCTATTCATGAATCTATCCTCTTGAATGTTGTTATAGAATCTGCTTCCACCACCTCCTCTGGCAGTGCGTTCCAGGCATTCACCACCCTCTGTGTGAAAAACCTACACCTTACATCTCTTTTAAACTTTCCCCCTCCCACTTTCAACCTATGCACCTGAGTAATTGACCCATTGACCCTGGGAAAAAGACTCTGACTATCCACTCTATCCAAGCCTGCCGTAATCTTGTAAACCTCTATTAGGTCCCCCCTCATCATCCGACGCTCCACTGAAAACAATCCACGTTTGTTCAACCTTTCTTCATAGTCCATATCCTCCAAATCAGGCAACATCCTGGTTAATCTCTTTCCAATGCATCAACATACTTCCGGTAGTGTGGCCTTCTTTACTGGCTGCTGTACCTGTACTTTAAGGGACTGATGCACAAGGACACTAAGGTCTCGCTGAGTATCCACCTGTCTCAATTTACAGCCATTAAAGTAATAATCTGTCTGACTGGATTGTGGACATTGCCAAAGAGAGATCTCCTCTGTAAATCTTCAAAATTGTGCCTTGGGATTTTCACATTCAGAAAGAAGTTTAACAACACCAGGTTAAAGTCCAACAGGTTTATTTGGTAGCAAAAGCCACACAAGCTTTCGGAGCTGCAAGCCCCTTCTTCAGGTGAGTGGGAATTCTGTTCACAAACAGAGCATATAAAGACACAAACTCAATTTACATGAATAATGGTTGGAATGCGAATACTTACAACTAATCAAGTCTTTAAGAAGCAAAACAACATGAGTGGAGAGAGCATCAAGACAGGCTAAAAAGATGTGTATTGTCTCCAGACAAGACAGCCAGTGAAACTCTGTGGGGGTTACAAATAGTGGGACATGAACCCAATATCCCGGTTGAGGCCGTCCTCGTGTGTGCGGAACTTGGCTATCAGTTTCTGCTCAGCGACTCTGCGCCGTCGTGTGTCGCGAAGGCCGCCTTGGAGAACGCTTACCCGAATATCAGAGGCCGAATGCCCGTGACCATTTTCACATTCATGTTTTCACATTCACCAGAGAGGGCAGATGGGGCCTTGAGTTAACTCCTCACCATAATACACTCACAACACAATTTCATCCTGATGGAACTCATTAACAATTAGTTTGGAGAGTAAATTCTCACATTTTCATAATTACACTTTTCTACTGATTAAATTGAAAGTGCTTTATCGGCACAATGGGTTACAGGATCAGAACCTTTGTATGCTTCAGATAAACAGATTGAATTTACAGATCTTTATACCTCAAATCAATTCGTCATCCGAAGCAACAAATCAATGTGGAACAAAACAACAGAGAATAATTTACAGAAAAACATATTATATTTCCCAGTGTGTGGTTGTTGCCAGGTGAAGTTCATCTACATCCCTAACTTTCGCTTAGAAGATAAACACACAATAAATATTGAGGAACTTGCAGTGACTAAACCACATCTTTCTGGAATGGTCTTTCTCATAGAATCCCTACAGTGCAGAAGGAGGCCATTTGGCCCATCAATCTGCATTGACCACAATCCCACCCAGGCCCTATTCCCGAAACCCAACATATTTGCCCTGCTAATCCCCTGACAATAGGGTCAATTTATCATGGCCAATCAACCCAACATGCATGTCTTTGGACCAGAGCACCCGGACGAAACCCACATAGACACAGGGAGAATGTGCAGACTCCACACAGACAGTGAACGAGCCTGGAATTGAACCCAGATCTCTGCGCTGTGAGGCAGCAGTGCTAACCACTGTGCCACCTTCCCCCCCCACCCGCCCCCCTTCCTTTACTGAGGTAACTGAACATCCTCCAATATCTCATTGAAAAGGAAATTTGAAGGCTCATGAATTTGCCTTCCCTTTTCCAAAAACAAAGAAAGATTTTCATTTAGAGAGTGCCTTTGATGATTGGAGGGGAGGTGTTGGTGCAATGGTAATGTCACTGGACGAGTATTCCAGAAATACAGGGTAATGATCTGAGGATGTGGGTGTGAATCCTACTGTGGCAGATGGTGAAATTTGAGTTCAATAAAAATCTGGAATTAAAAGTCTAACGATGACCATTGTTGATTATCATAAAACCAATCTGGGTTCACAAATGCCCTTTAGTCTTCTCAGAAGACTAAGGAAATTTGACATGTCACCAACTTTTAGAGATGCTCCATTCTTTCTGGTTGTATCACAGCTTGGTATGGCTCCTGCTCCGCCTAAGACCGCAAGAAACTACAAAAGGTCGTGAATGTAGCCCAATCCATCACGCAAACCAGCCTCCCATCCATTGACTCTGCCTACACTTCCCGCTGCCTCGGCAAAGCGGCCAGCATAATTAAGGACCCCACGTACTCCGGACATTCTGTCTTCCAACTTCTTTCGTCGGGAAAAAGGTACAAAAGTCTGAGGTCACATACCAACCAACTCAAGAACAGCTTCTTCCCTGCTGCCATCAGACACTTGAATGGACCTACCTTGCATTAAGCGGATCTTTCTCTACACCCTAGCTATGACTGTAACACTACATTCTGCACTCTCTCCCTTCCTTCTCCCTTATGTACTCTATGAACGATATGCTTTGTTTGTATAGCACGCAAGAAAAAATACTTTTCACTGTATCCCAATACATGTGACAATAATAAATAAAATAAAATCAATTAATTTGTGGGTTCACATCAGAAAATGATCAAGATGGAAAGATGAAGGGCTTACATTTAGAACATAGAACATAGAAAAAATACAGCACAAACAGGCCCTTCGGCCCACAAGTTGCGCCGGTCATGTCCCTACCTACCTAGGCTTATACATAAGCTTACCTATAACCCTCAATCCTATTAAGTTCCATGTACTCATCCAGAAGTCTCTTAAAAGACCCTATCAAGTTTGCCTCCACCACCACTGACGGCAGCCGATTCCACTCACCCACCACCCTCTGAGTGAAAAACATACCCCTGACATCTCTTCTATACCTACTCCCCAGCACCTTAAAACTGTGTCCTCTCGTAGCAGCCATTTCAGCCCTGGGAAAAAGCCTCCGAGAATCCACCCGATCTATACCTCTCAACATCTTGTACAAATCTATCAGGTCACCTCTCATCCTTCGTCTCTCCAAGGAGAAAAGACCGAGCTCCCTCAACCTATCCTCATAAGGCATGTCAACCAATCCAGGCAACATCCTTGTAAATCTTCTCTGCACCCTTTCAATCATTTCCACATCCCTCCACATCCACATACGTAATGTCTTTGACAAGTGAATCTAACGATTGTCTCCACAACAATAAAAACAAGTAAACTGCAGTCAACATGGATTCCAAAAGGAAAAAAAGGAGCAGGTGTAGGCCATTCAGCCCTTCAAGCCTGTTCTGCCATTCAATTAGATCATGGCTGATCATCTACCTCAATGATATTTTCCCACACTATCCAAATATACCTTGATATCTTTAATATCTAGAAATCTAGCAATCTCAGTATTGGACATTCTCAAGGAGTGAGTCACCACAGCCTACTGGGGTGGTATGCTAGCACAGTGGTTAGCACTGCTGCCACACAGCTGTAGGGACCCAGGTTCGATTCCTGGCTTGGGTCACTGTCTGTGCAGAGTCTGCACGTTCTTCCCATATCTGCGTGGGTTTCCTTCGGGTGCTCTGGTTTCCTCCCACAATTGGAATGATGTGCTGGTTAGGTGCATTGGCCATTCTAAATTCTCCCTCAGTGTACCCAAACAGGCGCCGGAGTGTGGCGACTAGGGGATTTTCACAGTAACTTCATTGCAGTGTTAATGTAAGCCTTCTTGTGACACTAATAAGTAAACTTTAAAAAATGAACTTTAGAACTCCAAAGATTCACCACCCTCTGGCTGAAGCCATTCCTCAGGCTTAACTGGCCTTGCCCTTACTTTGAGACTCGATCTCTAGACTCACCAGTCAAGTAAAACATCCAATTTACATCTGAGCCGTCACACCCTGTAAGAATTTTGTGTGTTTCAATGGGATCACCGCTCATTCTCCAAAACCCTAAATAGACCCAGCCTCCTCAACCCCTCGCTCATAAAACAATCCTGTCATGCCAGGCATTGGTCTGGTGAACATCCATTTCGCTCATCTAAGACAAGGTCCTGAGGTAAGGAGGTGGAAGCTGTACACATTACCCCAGCTCTCACCCAGTCTCTGTACAACTGCAGCAAGACACCTTTACTGATGTATTAATTACAAAACCTCCTGTAATAAAGTCCAACATACCATTTACCTGCTTAATTTCTTGCTGGACCTGCTTGCCAGCTTTCAGTGACTCATAAACAAGGGCACCCAGGTCTCTTTGGGCAGCAACACTTCCCAAACTCTCACCATTCAAGAAATACTCCATCTTTCAGATTTGATTTGATTTGATTTGATTTGATTTATTATTGTCACATGTATTAGCATACAGTGAAAAGTATTGTTTCTTGTGCGCTATACAGACAAAGCATACCGTTCATTGAGAAGGAAAGGAGAGAGTGCAGAATGTAGTGTTACAGTCACAGCTAGGGTGTAGAGAAAGATCAACTTAATGCAATGTAAAGCATTGTTAGAGAGTTTAAAAGAGTTAGAATGAAGTTTTAGAAGCAAACAACGAGAGTAAAAGATAGAAATAAAAGGTATGTTGGGCACAGCTTGCAAGAAGTCGCCTCACTCTGGCGCTGTCTTGGGAAAAAAAATTCTACCAAAGTGAATGATTTCACACTTATTCACATTATATTCCATCTGCCATGTTCTTGCCCATTCACTTAGCCTGTCCGAGACTGCCTGAAACTCCCTTGCATCCTCCGCACAACTGACATTCCCGCAGCTTACGTGCAAAAGGTAAGATTCCATTGGGACAACTTGCTCAATTTAACAGAAGAAAGAAATCAGTTTTTATTTCGATAGCATCTTTCATTACCTCAGGACCTCCCAAAGTGCTTTTCAGAAAAGGAGACCTTTCAAGACACTTGAAGTGTAGCCACTGCTGTATTGTAGGAAACGCAGAAGCCAGATTGTGCAGAGTAAGCTCCCACAAACAATATGCTACTGCTCCTCTGTCTTGGTAATGTTAGTTGAGGGATAGATATTGGGGAGAGCTCCACTGCTCTGCTTTGAATGGGCTCAGGGCATTTGCAATTGAGAAGGCAGAAGAGGCCTTGATTTAACATCACATGTGAAAGACAGCACCTCCGACAATGCAGCACTCCCTCAGTGCTACAGTAACGTATCAACCTGGTCAAATGTCTGCAGTGGTGAGGCACAGAGCCTGTTCGACTCCCAGCTTGGGTGACTGTCCGTGCGGAGTTTGCACATTCTCCCCGTGTCTGCGTGGGTTTCCTCCGGATGCTCCGGTTTCCTTCCACAGTCCAAAGATGTGCAGGTTAGGTGGATTACCCATGGCAAATGTACAGAGTTACGGGGATAGGGTGGGGGGTTTGAGCCAGAGTAATACCCTCTTTGCAAGTGTCGGTTCAGACTCGATGGGCTGAATGGCCTCCTTTTGCACTGTCAGGGTTCAATGGAATCTTGAGTCTTCGAAAAGGCAGCAGATTGCTGTAAAGGCCCAACTTGTCATTGTCCATCAGGGATGGGAATCTGTTATCCCCCACAACCCCTCACACACCAGACACATGCTCCCCCACACACCAGCCCCCCTCCGCCCCCACTGTCGCCACCACAATCACCTCCGCCAGGCTTTCATGTGACTCCAGCCCCCCCCTCACTAGGTCACTTTCTCTGAGGTGGTTTTATATGGGCTGTTATCTGCCACAATCTTGGTGGAGGACTACAGAAGACCAAGCAAGGTGGCCTAAATAATATTACTGCTGTGACCTTTCTCACAAAGTCAAAGCGCATAAATGGCAGAACCTTCTCTACAGAAAGTCAGCCCCTTAATGTTGCATTGAAATGGTCAAGCAAGGGCCATCAGTTATTCTAGGGATAGACAATGTTGCCGATATCAAGCACATCCCAGGAATAAATAATCGATTGTCAAGCATTAAATCCAGCAGAGGATTCAGGAGAAACCTCTTTACATGGAGAGTGGTGACAATGTGAAACGCATAGGGCTACCTAGAATATAAAACACATAACCCACGCCCTATATTGGGAGCAGTTGTTTTGGGGAGTCAGTTAGCTCAGTTGGCTGGACAGCTAGTTCGTGATGAGGGGTGACGCCAACAATGTGGGTTCAATTCCTGCACCAGCTGAGGTTATTCATGAAGGCCCCGCCTTCTCAACCTTGCCTCTCGCCTGAGATGTGATGATCCTCAGGTTAAATCACCACCAGTCAGCTCTCCTCCTCAAAGGGAAAAGCGGCCTTTGGTCATCTGGGACTATGGTGAGTTTAATTATAGAATTACAGAAAACTTGAGCAAACATGGGTTAATTACCGTGCAGATGGAGGCCATTTGGCCCATCGAGTCTGCATCGACAACAATCCCACCCAGGCCCTAATCCCGTAACCCTATGTATTTACCCACTAGTCCCCCTTACAACCATCTAACCCGCCCATCTTTGGGCTGTGGGAGGAAACCAGAGCTCCTGGAAGAAACCTGGGAAGAACGGGAAAACTCTGCACAGACAGTAACCCGAGGCCGGAATTGAACCTGGGTCCCTGGCGCTGTGAGGCAGCAGTGCTAACCACTGAGCCACCGTGCCGCCTAACCAGCTCGTGTTGGTTCTCATGCTTCTCCTGAGCTTATCCCGTTACCACATTGAGTAGTGGAGGTAAATAGCATTAGTCACATTTAAGGGGAAGCTGGTTGAACACATGGAGGGGGAGAGGAAAGGAAGGTACTGGCCGCAGGGATAGATAAGGAGGTTGAGAGGATGCTCAAACGGAGCATAAATGGATCTGATGGGCCAAATGGACCTGTTTCTGTGTTGTTAATTCCATGTAATTCTATATAATAGCACTTAAAATAAACTCTTTAATCACCTATTTCCTGTCAGTGCACAATAAATCACGGTATGAGCCGAATTTTCACGTCCTTGTTAACACAGATTCTGTTAGAATTAATTGCAAACATGCAGTTCCCCCTCAGGGCAGAACTGGATTGGCTCCAAGGTTTGCTGTATTGTTCAGACCCTGTTCCAGTGATTAATTCCTTTTTTTTTCAGTCCTACCTTACCTTCCTGGATAATATTCTAAACTCTAAGTCGGAAAGGCTGGGGGAAGGCTGTCACTGGTCAGTGTGTGTGTGCTGTGATGTTGCAAGTACGTTCACAAAGGTTTTCTCTGGTGGGTTACCGAAAGGAGTGGTGAATGAACCGCTTGGATTTTGCAGTTGGTGGCAGAGGGATGATGCCCATCGCACTTCCAGCCACCCACACAATTTTCATGAGCTTTTGTGTCCTTACTGTATTTACAGATCATTTCCAAGTGGCGCTCGCTGCAAGGGATCTGGGATATGTGTGGACAGAGCACGCAACAATATATCAAAGAACGAAGAAAATTTCACCACAGGAACAGACCCTTCGGCCCTCCAAGCCTGCACCGACCGTGCTGCCCGACTGAACTAAAACCCCCTACCCTTCTGGGGACCATATCTTTCTATTCCCATCCTATTCATGTATTTATCCAGACGCCCATCAAAAGTCACTATCGTATCTGCTTCCACTACCTCCCCCGGCAGCGGGTTCCAGGCACCCACCACCCTCTGTGTAAAAAACTTGCCTCGTACATCTTCTTTAAACCTTGCCCCTCGCACCTTAAATCTATGCCCCCTAGTAATTGACTTTTCCACCCTGGGAAAAAGCTTCTGACTTTCCACTCTGTCCATGCCCCTCATAACCTTGTAGACTTCTATCAGGTCACCCCTCAACCTCCATCGTTCCGATGAGAACAAACCAAGTTTCTCCAACCTCTCCTCATAGCTAATGCCCTCCATACCAGGCAACAACCTGGTAAATCTTTTCTGTACCCTCTCCAAAGTGTCTGCATTCTTCTGGTAGTATGGTGCCCAGAATTGAACACTATATTCCAAGTGCGGCCTAACTAAGATTCAGTAAAGCTGCAACATGACTTGCCAATTTTTAAACTCAATGACCTGGCCGATGAAGGCAAGCATGCCGTCTGCCGTCTTGACTACCTGCTCTACCTGCATTGCCACTTTCAGTGACCTGTGTACCTGTACACCCAGATCCCTCTGCCTATCAATACTCTTAAGGGTTCTGCCATTTACTGTACATTTCCCATCTGTATTAGACCTTCCAAAATGCATTACCTCACATTTGTCCGGATTAAACTCCATCTGCCATCTCTCTGCCCAAGTCTCCAACCGATCTATATCCTGCTGTATCCTGTGATGGTCCTCATCGCTATCCGCAATTCGACCAACCTTTGTGTCATCCACAAACTTACAAATCAAACCAGTTACATTTTCCTCCAAATCATTTATATATATAAATATCTGTTCAATTAATAAGACTGAAGGATTCTCATTGAGTCGTTCAAAGTCCAAAACAAAATATTTAATGCAATATGAAATCATGTACAGAAAACAAAATAAAGAGGGGGAAAGGAAGATAGGTTTAAAGAAGATACAAAAAATAAAAAAAGTTTAAAGAAAATTTATTCAAAATCGCCAATAATGATTAAAATCTGAAGAAATGGGATTCCAAACTTGTAAAAGTAAATGTTCAGTGCCAGAGAGGTTGTTTGGAAGTAATTAAGACTTATGGTGCCACCAGATATTTAATTATACCTTGGCAATCAATGGTGTAACCTTCACTGAATCCCCCACTGTCAA
Source organism: Mustelus asterias (assembly GCF_964213995.1). NCBI lineage: Eukaryota > Metazoa > Chordata > Chondrichthyes > Carcharhiniformes > Triakidae > Mustelus > Mustelus asterias. The sequence continues at coordinate 8,083,329 of NC_135814.1, forward strand.
CATCCTTGGGGTTACCATTGACCAGAAACTCAACTGGACTCACCACATAAACACAGTGGCTATAAGAACAGATCAGAGGCTAGGAATACTGCGGCGAGTAACTCACCTCCTGACTCCCCAAAGCCTACCCACCATCCACAAGGCACAAGTCAGGAGTGACAGAATACTCTCCACTTGCCTGGATGGGTGCAGCTCCAACACTCAAGAAGCTTGACACCATCCAGAACAAAGCAGCCCCGCTTGATTGGCACCACATCCACAAATATCCACTCCCTCCACCACTGACGCTCAGTAGCAGCAGTGTGTACTATCTACAAGATGTACTGCAGCAATTCACCAAAGATCCTTAGACAGCACCTCCCAAACCCAGGACCACTTCCATCTAGAAGGACAAGGGCTGCAGATAAATGGGAACACCACCACCTGCAAGTTCCCCTCCAAGCCACTCACCATCTTGACTTGGAAATATATCGCCGTTCCTTCGCAGTCGCTGGGTCAAAATCCTGGAATTCCCTCCCTGACGGCATTGTGGGTCAACCCACAGCACGAGGACTACAGCGATTCAAGACGGTAGCTCATCACCACCTTCTCAAGGGCAATTAGGGATGGGCTACAAATGCTGGCCAGCCAGCGACGCCCATGTCCCGCGAATGAATGAAAAAAATGGGCAAGTACTAATTTTCTATGGCATGTTTAGTAAGTATTGCAAATTCACAGCTTTTGACAGCTCAGTGAGAATATATCTGTTTCCAGATGTCTTGCAATACATCCAAAGTGGAGTGGACCTGGAGCGGACTCAATGATGGAGCAGACTCGATGGGCCAATATACAACTTCTGCTCCAAGTCTTATGACCTTATGGTCTAACACAAAACCTCCCCCACCTGAACCATGGCTGACACCCAATTCTGTTCAAAGTCAATGGGCACAGAATGTTTAAAGCTTAAAGTTTATTTATTAGTATCATAAGTAGGCTTACATTAACGCTGCAATGACATCATTGTGAAAATCCCCTAGTCACCACACTCCGGCGCCTGTTCGGGTACACTGAGGGAGAATTTAGCATGGCCAATGCACCTAACCAGCACATCTTTCGGACTGTGGGAGGAAACCGGAGCACCCGGAGGAAACCCACACAGGGAAGAACGTGCAAACTCCACACAGACAGTGACCCAAGCCAGGAATCGAACCCAAGTCGCCGGCACTGTGAGGTGGCAGTGCTAGCCAGAGTAGTTCTTTTACAATAGGTGCCTTGGGAGGGTACAGGATATGAATTGAGAATGTTGTCGTATTCCACACACCCCCTCCCCACCCATATTTCAATATTTATTTATGATAATTAACAACTTGCCAATATTGTGCCTTACTGTGCCAACTTTGCTTTGAATGCTGGAAGCTTTCCATCATTGTGTATACAAAATACACTTTATTTGCCCTGTACAAAGGCAGCCAGATCTGTTTAGGCTCAGCTATGGTTCAGTTCAGAGCACTGCTGCCTCTGACTCAGAAGATTCAAGCCGCACTACTGGATATGAGGGCATTGTATCCTTGCTGGAATAAAATTCTGTCAGCATCACACTCAGTGCAGTATCTCAGCAGATGAAGGGATGTTCAGGATAGGGAGGCCATTTCCACTGGAGCATGGAAGGTGATCTACTTAAGATGATTCAAGAATTCAAGAGGGCAGATAGGTTCCCTCAGGTGCGAGTTGGGGGGGGGGGGGGGGGGGGGGGCGATGGTGGTGGTGGGGGGAGGTGAGAGTCAGAACAAGGGGATCTTTAACCCTAACATGACAGCCAGGTCATTCAGGAATGAGGTCAAGAGTTAACTTTCTGATCCTGCTCTCTGCAGGAATCGTCGAGGGTGCGACGGACAATTTAATAGATCACTGAAAGGTCCATTTACCTTGGGCGGGATTTTCCGATCACAGGATGGGGCAGGTCTGGAAAATCCCACCCCAGGAAACATTCCCTCAAACAAGGGGTGGTGGAAATCTGGAAGTCTCTCAGAAACGGTATTCCAGTGCAGTACAGAGGGAGTGCTGCTTTGCTGAAGGCACTGCCTCATCGATGAGATGTTAAACTGAGGCCCTGTCTGCATCCTCAGGTGAACGTGGAACATCCCATGAAGGGGAGCAGGTGAGTTATCCCTGGTGCCTTGAGCAATATTTATCCCTCAAGTAACATCACAAAATTAGATTGATGATCACAATCACACGGACATTTGCTGAATGCAAATTGCCTGCATGCTTTCTATGTTATGCTCCTGCAATAAGTCTTGTGGAGGCAGAAGTCCCTTCACCCAAATCCCTTTATTTACGGACACTGTGTACACAGTGCTAGCAGTCAGCAGTCTATTTCTGGGGATGTCAGAGGAACTTACACTCCCGGTTAAGTACAAGGCAAAGACTCACTGATTGGCCCATCAATTGGATCCTTAATCAGGGAGTTGATACTCCAATAGGCCAACCTCAATGGCCTAACTGAAGTCATTACAACTCCTCACAGCAACCAATAACTTTAAAGCAAAGACTGGAATCCTCTCAACGACAATGGTAAGAAAAGTGCTGGACAAGATTTCACTTCTCAAGACTTTTACTGTAACAAACCAATTAGAGGCAGTGGGGGAGAGAGCTGGAGCTATGGGGAGCTTGATGACGTTTCCCCTTCCTGTCATGGACACATATCCGTATGGTGGCCACCAGATTGTGCAGCCCCACCTAAACCAGCACTAATACCCTCCGAGGTGTACCTGAGCTGATGAAGCGTGCGAGTGAGCTTTCCCCTTCTGCTCTATTTTGGCTCCTCTCAGGGATGTAGCGGAGGCTGGGACTGGAAAAGGGGTCCCTCTGCTTCTCTTCCCCCTTCCCCTCCTCCTCCTCGGACCTTGGTCTCTTCCTGGAGGCACCTGTACGTAATAAATGGGAGTGCAAGTGACCGCATCAGCCGCCTCCAGAATAAAAGCATTTCCCCCATCATGCTCAGGAAAGTGGGCACCATAATGTCTTCAGCTATTTTGTTTGCCCCCACAAAATAGTCAAATTGCTCAGTATAACAGCTCCACCGCTCCACATTTTCATCAAAAGTTCCAACAATGCCAAAAACACCTGCCATTTCTTTAAATGTTCATGAATGTAGCCCAATCCATCACGCAAACCAGCCTCCCATCCATTGACTCTGTCTATACTTCCCGCTGCCTCGGAAAAGCAGCCAGCGTAATCAAGGACCCCACGCACCCCGGACATTCTCTCTTCCACCTTCTTCCTTCGGGAAAAAGATACAAAAGTCTGAGGTCGCATACCAACCGACTCAAGAACAGCTTCTTCCCTGCTTTTGAATGGACTTACCTTGCATTAAGTTGATCTTTCTCTACACCCTAGCTATGATTGTAACACTACATTCTGCACTCTCTCCTTTCCTTCTCTATGAACGGTATGTTTTGTCTGTATAGCGCGCAAGAAACAACACTTTTCACTGTATGCTAATACATGTGACAATAATAAATCAAATCAAATCAAATCAAAACCGATTTCCCATATGTGCACTTTGCGACTGAGTTTCCAGCAGCTACCTTTGTTTTCTTTCTACACTAGGGATTAAGTTGAGCTTCAGCCTGTCTTTTGATCCAGCCAGCTCTATAATTTCTCTATAATTTCTCTGCAGAGTATCCTTCACTCACACACACACTCACCCTCTAGTTCTCCACATGTTTTCTAAAACATCTTCGCGTGGCTTAGCAAGCGCACGTCCACAGTCCTTGTTGCCAGTTTTTGTTGTGCGTTTGGAGATATTGGCAGCAGGATGGCACAGTGGCATAGTGGTTAGCCCTACTGCCTCACAACACCAGGGACTCTGGTTCAAAACTCAGCTTGGGTGACTGTTTGTGTGGAGACAGGGAGTATGGCCTCAAAATAAGGGGGAGCAGATTTAGGACTGAGTTGAGGAGGAATTTCTTCACCCAAAGGGTTGTGAATCTGTGGAATTCCCTGCCCAGTGAAGCAGTTGGGGTTACCTCATTGAATGTTTTTAAGGCAAGGATATATAAATTTTTGAACAGTAAAAGAATTAAGGGTTATGGTGAGCGGGTGGATAAGTGGAGCTGAGTCCACGGAAAGATCAGTCATGATCTTATTGAATGGCAGATCAGGCTCGAGGGGCTAGAAGGCCCACTCCTGCTGCTAGTTCTTATGTTCTTATGTTCTCCCCGTGTCTGCGTGGGTTTCCTCCGGATGCTCTGGTTTCTTCCCACAGTCCAAAGATGTGCGGGTCAGGTGGATTGGCAATGGTAAATGTGTGGGGCTCTGGGGATAGAGTGAGGGAGAGGGCCTGGGTAAATACTCCGTCAGAGAGTTGGTGCAGACTAATGGGCCGAATGGCCTCTTCTGCAGTGGAGGGATTCTATGATATGACACTTGGAAGCAGTGGGTTAAAAAATGAACTGAGTTTTTATTTGTGGTGAGTGATCTCTTCCACGGCTGCTGCTTCTCTCTCAGTTTCCTGCTCTACACCTACTGATAACCCAGGTACTAAAATGTACAAGCAAATTGTGGATATTTTGCAAGCACACTTTCTGCCTAAACCTTTGGTGATTGCAGATCACTTTAGATTCCAAACAATCTACAATTGCACAATTTATGGAGGTGCTTAAAAGACTTGGTTAAAAGTGTGGTGATGTGCTTAATGATACCATTTGTGACAGACTTGTTTGTGGTCTACGCAGTGAAGTGACACAAAACATCTGTTAATTAAGAGCAATCTCACTCTGCAGAAAGCCACTGAAATCACTGTTTTTGTGGACCTGGCTACGAAGGAAGCCCAGGAATTGAGTTTGTTTATTTAAAGTTTATTTATTAGTGTCACAGGTAGGCTTACATTAACACTGCAATGAAGTTACTGTGAAAATCCCCTAGTCGCCACACTCCGGTGCCTATTCGGGTACACTGAGGGAGAATTTTGCACGGCCAATGCCCCTAACCAGCACGTCTTTCAGACTGTGGGAGGAAACCAGAGCACCCGGAGGAAACCCACGCAGACATGGGGAGAACATAGAACATAGAACATAGAACAGTACAAGACAGAACAGGCCCTTCGGCCCACGATGTTGTGCCGAGCTTTATCTGAAACCAAGATCAAGCTATCCCACTCCCTATCATCCTGGTGTGCTCCATGTGCCTATCCAATAACCGCTTAAATGTTTCTAAAGTGTCTGACTCCACTATCACTGCAGGCAGTCCATTCCACACCCCAACCACTCTCTGCGTAAAGAACCTACCTCTGATATCCGTCCTGTATCTCCCACCACGAACCCTATAGTTATGCCCCCTTGTAATAGCTCCATCCACCTGAGGAAATAGTCTTTGAACGTTCACTCTATCTATCCCCTTCATCATTTTATACACCTCTATTAAATCTCCCCTCAGCCTCCTCCGCTCCAGAGAGAACAGCCCTAGCTCCCTCAACCTTTCCTCATATGACCTACCCTCCAAACCAGGCAGCATCCTGGTAAATCTCCTCTGCACTCCTTCCAGCGCTTCCACATCCTTTTTATAGTGAGGTGACCAGAACTGCACACAATATTCCAAATGTGGTCTCACCAAGGTCCTGTACAGCTGCAGCATAACCCCACGGCTCTTAAACTCCAACCCCCTGTTAATAAAAGCTAACACACTATAGGCCTTCTTCACAGCTCTATCCACTTGACTGGCAACCTTTAGAGATCTGTGGATATGGACCCCAAGATCTCTCTGTTCCTCCACAGTCTTCAGAACCCTACCTTTGACCCTGTAATCCACATTTAAATTTGTCCTACCAAAATGAATCACCTCACATTTATCAGGGTTAAACTCCATTTGCCATTTTTCAGCCCAGCTTTGCATCCTATCTATGTCTCTTTGCAGCCTACAACAGCCCTCCACCTCATCCACTACTCCACCAATCTTGGTGTCATCAGCAAATTTACTGATCCACCCTTCAGCCCCCTCCTCTAAGTCATTAATAAAAATCACAAAGAGCATAGGACCAAGCACTGATCCCTGCGGCACACCGCTAGCAACCTGCCTCCAATCCGAAAATTTTCCATCGACCACCACCCTCTGTCTTCGGTCAGACAGCCAGTTACCTATCCAATCGGCCAACTTTCCCTCTATCCCACACCTCCTCACTTTCATCATAAGCCGACCACGGGGGACCTTATCAAACGCCTTACTAAAATCCATGTATATGACATCAACTGCCCTACCTTCATCAACACACTTAGTTACCTCCTCAAAAAATTCTATCAAATTTGTGAGGCACGACTTGCCCTTCACGAATCCGTGCTGACTATCTCGGATTAATCCGCATCTTTCTAAATGGTCGTAAATCCCATCCCTAAGGACCCTTTCCATCAATTTACCAACCACCGAAGTAAGACTAACCGGTCTATAATTACCAGGGTCATTTCTATTCCCTTTCTTAAACAGAGGAACAACATTCGCCATTCTCCAGTCCTCTGGCACCATCCCCGTGGACAGCGAGGACCCAAAGATCAACGCCAAAGGCTCTGCAATCTCATCCCTTGCCTCCCAAAGAATCCTAGGATACATTTCATCAGGCCCAGGGGACTTATCGACCTTCAGTTTATTCAAAACTGCCAAGACATCCTCCCTCCGAACATCTATTTCCTCCAGCCTATTAGCCTGTAACACCTTCTCTTCCTCAAAAACATGGCCCCTCTCCTTGGTGAACACTGAAGAAAAGTATTCATTCATCACCTCGCCTATCTCTACTGACTCCATACACAAGTTCCCACTACTGTCCTTGACCGGCCCTAACCTCACCCTGGTCATTCTTTTATTCCTCACATAAGAGTAAAAAGCCTTGGGGTTTTCCTTGATCCGACCCGCCAAGGACTTCTCATGTCCCCTCCTAGCTCTCCTAAGCCCCTTTTTCAGCTCATTCCTTGCTAACTTGTAACCCTCAATCGAGCCATCTGAACCTTGTTTCCTCATCCCTACATAAGCTTCCCTCTTCCTTTTCACAAGACATTCCACCTCTTTTGTGAACCATGGTTCCCTCACTCGGCCATTTCCTCCCTGCCTGACAGGAACATACCTATCAAGGACATCCAGTATTTGTTCCTTGAAAAAATTCCACTTTTCATTAGTTCCTTTCTCTGACAGTTTCTGTTCCCAACTTATGCCCCCTAATTCTTGCCTAATCGCATCATAATTACCCCTCCCCCAATTGTAAACCTTGCCCTGCCGTACGGCCCTATCCCTCTCCATTGCAATAACAAATGGAGAATGTGCAGACTCCACACAGACAGTGACCCAAGCTGGGAATCGAACCCGGGTCCCTGGCGCTGTGAGGCAGCGGTGCTAACTACCATGCCACTGTGCCATGTGGACTTGAATGTACAAAATGTTCACTGAATTGACACCCACGGGGCCCATGCACATTATTGGTGTGCAAAGCCAGGCCATTCTGCTGCTGAATGCTGGCGTAAAAACATGGAATGTCGAAACTGTGGAAAGAAAAGGACACATAGGACATACCTACAAGAAAACGAAGCAAGTTATGGATAAAAATAAGAAGCAAGAACAAACCAAAACAACATTTAAACAAAATGACCAGAGGAACGTCCATCCTTTACAACAGGGTCAGAAAGAGTGAAGGGACTCACAATCAGAGGAGGAGCTATCACTCAATGTGCTAGCTATCTCTGGTGCTACACACAGTCATGATGTGGAGATGCCGGCGTTGGACTGGGGTAAACACAGTAAGAAGTTTAACAACACCAGGTTAAAGTCCAACAGGTTTATTTGGTAGCAAAAGCCACACAAGCTTTCGGAGCTCTTAGCCCCTTCTTCAGGTGAGTGGGAATTCTGTTCACAAACAGAGCTTATAAAGACACAGACTCAATTTACATGAATAATGGTTGGAATGCAAATACTTACAACTAATCAAGTCTTTAAGAGACGCACTGCTGGGAGCTCATCCAGTAAGGATGGAAGTTGCCACTGGGGCAGCAGTCTTGCTGGTGCCATAGACTATCCACAATGAGAAACTCAAACACATTTCCGTAGAGCCATCAAGGTGAGTGCTGAAGACAGACACAGGAGAAGTGATTCCCCTGAATGGCCGCATTGAAGTGGTTGGGCAATGAAATGGACAAATGACAGATTTTCTTCGACAGGTAGTGAAGGAAAACTACCAAGTATTGATGGGTGGTACATGGCTAGAGAAGGTTCGACTGAACTGGGCTGAAGTGCTATCTTCAAAACCTGGATGCCACACTCCAGAGATTGGAAGTCTATGGTCTGAGAGCCCGTAAGGACAGGTGTGAGCTTGGGGAGGCAGAGGCATAGTGGTATTCTCACTGGACTAGAAATCTAGAGACCCAGGGTAATGATCTGGGGATCCAGGTTCAAATCCCACCATGGCAGGTGGTGAAATTTAAATTCAATAAAGATTTGGAAGTAAAAGTCTAACGATGACCATGAAACCATTGTTGATTGTCATAAGGAAAAACATCTGGCTCACTAATGTCCTTTAGGGAAAGAAATCTGCCATCATAGAAACATAGAAGATAGGATCAGGAAGAGGCCAATTGGCCCTTCGAGCCTGCCCTGCCATTCATTACAATCATGGCTGATCATCCAACTCAATAGCCTAATCCTGCTTTCTCCCCATAACCTTTGATCCCATTCGCCCCAAGTGCTGTATCTTGAATGCATCCTGACCACATCTGGCCTACTTGTGACTCCAGAGTCACAACAATGTGGTTGACTCTGAAAATGCCCTCAGGGATGGGCAACAAATGCTGGACTACCCAGTGGCACCCACATCCCGTGAAAGAACATTTAAAAAAAGTCCACATGATGGCCAATGGAGAATCAGGCCTCACAAAAGTTTTTAAAAAGCACACTGGTGTTTTTGATGGAGATTTGCGGAGCTGGCATGTTGACTTCCTATGGACCCCCCGGCCACCTTCACCCATTCTGGGCATGTTTCTCTGCTGGGCTTCCTCTCACCATCACCCTGAAACAGAATATCCCTCCTGACCGCCACATTGTTGAGGAGACGCATGGCGGAGGAGAGGGTGGGGAGACATAACTGAACTTAGCAACCTGACCTTCACCTCCCCCTTCATGACACCTCTGCAATGGTTGCTGCTGAAGGTAAGGATTCCAGGTGCCTTTTCCATGTGGCGGTCGGATACGACAGCGGGATGTGAGCCATCAGGCCACGGAATACGGCGCAAAACACCCGGATACATAATTAATGAGATCGGGGCTGGAAGATACGGTGTGGTTTCTTCCGCGGCGGGAAATACCACCACCCCACACCCCCCCCCCCCACGCACCAACACCCCCCGCCCCCCCCCCCCCCCACCCACCACCCCGCTCCTGCCACAGGACTTAGCCTCTGATGGGAGAATTCCAACCTAGGTGCTACCTGTAAAAACATTTGCCTTCGATGCGATATGATCCCTGCCAGAAACTGGCCCAGCTCCCTCTTGAAGGAACACAGAAAATCAACATCCAATGTACCAGGTATTTACTCTTTTTTTCCTGTTCATTCGTGGGACATGGGTGTCGCTGGCTAGGCCAGCATTTATTGCCCACCCCCAATTGCCCTTGTTCAGAGGGCTCTGGAGTCACATGTAGGCCAGACCAGGTAAGGATGGCAGATTTCCTTCCCTAAAGACATCAGTGAACCCAGGTGGGGTTTTCCGACAATCAACAATGATTTCATAGTCATCTGTAGATTCTTAATTCCAGATTTTTCCTTTTACTGAATTCAAATTCCACCATCTGCTATGGTGGGATTCTAAACCCAGGTCCCCAGAACATTAGCTGAGTTTCTGGATGAATAGTCTAGCGATAATACCATTCGGCCATCAACTCCTCCTAAAGGGGAAGGCGAAGGTGGCTTCACATTCCAGAGCAATAGGCTGGATTTCAATTACCTGAAAAGCTCCCATCATCGAAAGAACTATTTTCCAAGAAACTTTTAAAAAGGAATAAATTAAAGACCTGCTTTGCTAATTTTATTCTCCACCGTGTCCTTGTTGGAATAAGATTCTGTAGACACCACTTTCATTCCAGTACCTCATCAGATGAAGAGAAACTCGAGATAACAGGTCTGTATCCACAGGAGCAGGGAATGTAATCGAATTGAGGTGCTTAACAATGTTTTAGGATTCAACAGAACAGATAGAGAAGAACTGTCTCCTCTGGTAAGCTTAGAACAAAGAGTTGCAACCTTCAAGTTAGAGGCAAGTCACTCAAGAGTGACATAGAAACAAAGAAGATAGGAGCAGGAGGAGGTCATTTGGTCCTTTGAGCCTGCTCCGCCATTCATCACGATCATGGCTGATCGTCCAACTCAATAGCCTAATCCTGCTTTCTCCCCATAACCTTTGATCCCATTCGCCCCAAGTACTATATCCAGCTGCTTCTTGAATACATCCAATGTTTTGGCATCAACTACTTCCTGTGGTAATGAATTCCACAGGCTCACCACTCATTGGTTGAAGAAATGCCTCCTCATCTCCGTCCTAAATGGTCTACCCTGAATCCTCAGACTGTGACCCCTGGTTCTGGACACCCCCACCATCAGGAACATCGGGAACATCCTTCCTGTTAGATTTTATAAGTCTCTACGAGATCCCCCCTCATTCGTCTGAACTCTAGCGAAAACAATCCTAACCTAGTCAATCTCTCCTCATACAGCAGTCCCGCCATCCCCGGAATCAGCCTGATAAACCTTCGCTGCACTCCCTCAAGAGCAAGAACATCCTTCCTCAGAAAAGGTGACGTCAGGAAACACAGCTTCACATGGTAGGAGGGAGTGGATGGGGCTGGTATATTTGGCTAGACGTCTTGTTTGTGGATCGGATTAGTACCAACAGCATTGGGTTCAATACCCTGTTCTGGTGCAGATAAACACAGTAAGAGTTTTGACAACACTAGGTTAAAGTCCAACAGGTTTATTTGGTAGTAAATGCCATTAGCTTTCAGAGCGCTGCTCCTTCATCAGATGGAGTGGATATCCACTCCATCTAATGAAGGAGCAGCGCTCCGAAAGCTAATGGCATTTGCTACCAAATAAACTGGTTGGACTTTAACCTGGTGTTGTTAAAACCCTTACTGTGTTTACCCTAGTCCAACGCCGGCATCTCCACATCATGACAACCTGGTGCAGGTAAACATGGTGCCTGCTCTGCACTCTGGCCTGTAGCAAGCTCATGGCATGAGCTGTGTTCGGACAACCCTTGAATAATCAAGGTTGCTTCCCACAGAGGAGAGAAAGAAAGGTATCAGGAATTATGGAAACATGGCAGCTTGAAAAGAGTTCAGCTAAAGATCAACCATGATCTCACTGAATAGTGGAACAGGTTCAAAGGACTAAATGATCTACCGCCTGTTCCTATCTTGTGTAGAGTTGCACGCCTCTTGATCAAAAGCAATGGTGCATTACAACAGAGGGCATTTACAAAATTATAACGTTTAAGAAGCATTTAGATGAAATTCCAGAGCATACAGGGCCACAGACCAAGTGCTGGGAAATGGGATTAAAAAAAGATGGGTGTTGGATGGCCAGCATAGACATGATGGGCTGAAGGGCCTCTTTTTGCACAGTAAAGCTCTTTGACTCTAACATGAAAAGCCTTGCTTTACAAAGCATTCTGAGGGCTAAATGTGAAATGCTGTCATTTGCCTATCTACCTTTGTTTGACTTTTGTCATTAATAAACCCCTAATTTGCAGCAATAATCTGAAATGCAGGCCTGTCCTTTCTCAATCAGAGAGAGCTGGAGTGCACGATGGCAATGTGTATCCGTCCTGGTGTGTATCTACATGTTAAGAGCAATGAATGACTGTTCACCCTGCAACCTGATTACATCATGCGCAAGGTCATGGGGGGAGCTTGTCTACAACACTTTGTACTGGATTGAAGAAGTGTCTGGATTACATCCAAAATTGTGACACATACAACTTCAACATTCATTTCAACCACTGAAGGAACAAAAGAATTACATTTATGTAACACCTTTCACATCCTAAGGCTACTCAGAAGCACGTTACCAAAAGGTGTAGGTTAGGTGGATTAACCTTGGGAAATGCACAGGGTTATGGGGATGGGGCAGAGGGATGCTTGGTGGCACAGTGCTTAGCACTGCTGCCTCACAACGCCAGGGACCTGGGTTCGATTCCGGCCTCGGATCACTGTCTGTGGGGAGTCTGCACGTTCTCCCCGTGTCTGCATGGGTTTCCTCTGGGTTCTCTGGTTTCCTCCCACAGTCTGAAAGACATCCCGGTTAGGTGCACGAGCCATGCTAAATTCTCCCTCAGTGTACCTGAACAGATGCTGGAGTGTGGCGACTGGGGGATTTCCACAATAATTTAATTGCAGTGTTAATGTAAACCTATGTGTGACACTAACAAATAAACTTAAACTTTCGGAGAGTCAGTGCAGACTTGATGGACTGAATGGCCTCTTTCTGTACTATACAGCCAGTACTTTTTAGCAATGTAGGCCCTGTTGAAATGTAAGAAATGCAGTGAGGCTGCATGAATGGCAATGTGGTCATGATTAGTTAACTTGTTGAGGGATAAATATTGACCAGGGCATCTGGGAGAACTCCCCTACTCTTCTTTGAAATAACACCATGGAATCTTTTACATCAACCTGAGAGGCCAGCTCCCCAGAACAGGAAATAAACAATTTAGAGTCACAGATTAGAACCATAGAATCTCTACAGTGTAGAAGGAGGCCATTCAGCCCATTGAGGCTGCACCAACTCTCCAATAGGGCATCTTGCCCTATCCCCATAACCCCACATTTTTACTCCGCTAATCCACCTAACCTACACGTCAGTGCTCGCCACTGCCCCACTTGGGGCAGCACAGTGACACTGTGGTTAGCACTGCTGCCTCATAGCGCCTGGGACCCGGGTTCGATTCCCAGCTTGGATCACTGTCTGTGTGGAGTTTGCACGTTCTCCCCGTGTCTACGTGGGTTTCCTCTGGTTGCTCCAATTTCCTCCCACAGTCCAAAAGCGTGCTGGTTAGGTGCATTGGCCATGCTAAATTTTCCCTCAGTGTACCGAACAGACGCCGGAGTGTGGCAACTTGGAGATTTTCACAGTGACTTCATTGCAGTGTTAATATAAGCCTATTTGTGACATTAATAAATAATAAAATAAAAATCTTGGGCAGTAAGGGGCAATGTAGCATGGCCAATCCACCTAACCTGCACATCTTTGGACTGTGGGAGAAAACTGGAGCACCCGGAGGAAACCCTCGCAGACATGGAGAGAACATGCAAATTCCACTCAGACCCAAGGCCAGAATTGAACCTGGTCCCTGGCACTGTGAGGCAGCGGTGCCAACCAATGTGCCACCATGCCAACTCAGAGGCCAGTGCGCTACCAACTGAGGTACGGCCAATTAAATTAAAATCAAAGATAACGTCAAGCTGGCAGAGATTGTCAGGCAGTAATTTCAGGAGGGGTAGTTTAAATGTTGTAAATGTCTCAATGGTAAAATTCCAATTACGGACTGGAAGTCACTTACACGTATGGTTTTCTTCCAATATAACAGTAGTTCTGGAGTTAGTGAGGGCATTTTTACCTAACCCTTTTTTTTTAATTGAAGGATCATAGAATCCTACATTGCAGAAGGAGGCCATTCGGCCTATCGAGTCTACAACGACCACAATCCCACCCAGGCCCTATCCCCATAACCCCATGCATTTACCCTAGCTAGTCCCCCTGACACTTTAGCATGACCAATCCACCGAACCCACACAATTTTGGAGTGTGAGAGGACACCCACGCAGACACAGGGAGAACACGGGGAGACAGTGACCCAAGTCGGGAATCGAACCCGGGTCCCTGGCGCTGTGAGGCAGCAGTGCTAACCGCTGCGCCACCATTCCGCCCCAAAGTGAACATCTGAAGTTCAAATTCTGGCGTCGCCAGCCAGACGGCAAACAAAATAATTTAAGCACCAATGGTAACATGATGCCTAATTTAGATTATAAACGCCAAAACATTGAATATATGCAAGAGGCGGCTAAAGGCAGCACTTGGGGCGAATGGGATCAAAGGTTATGGGGAGAAAGCAGGATGAGGTTATTGAGTTAGATGATCAGCCATGATCATGATGAATGGTGGAGCAGGCTCGAAGGGCCAAATGGCCTCCTCCTGCTCCTATCTTCTATGTTTCTATGTTAAATGCTTGTGGATTGCAGGAGGGAGGGAAGGCTGGAGGACTATTTGGAAAGAATGATTTTGAATCAACAATGCGCCTTGATATCAACAGAGGGACATGATATTTTTCTCAGTGTTTTTGACTTCACCAATGGCAGGTGCTCTATGTTGGCAGCTGGAATATTCCATGTCTTTGATGCAGGATGTTATGACAGTGAAAGATTAATGATTGTTTTGTAGTCACTGCAAGTGATAACTTCAGGCTATTCACCAGGGTGCGATGCAATCAGTATGTGCATTATAAAGGGCTTACTGGTACACTCAGACCCACAATAGAGTCCAATAAGATCATGTCCAATTAGTTAATTGATAGGGACAGTAAAACGGAAAAGAAAACATAAAAATGCTGGAAATACTCATCACGTTTGGCAACATCCGTATGGAGAGAGATTTCAGGTTGCTAAAAAATTGGAGATATTTGATTTTTAACTCATCTACCCTATCTAATGGTAGGCATAAAAGATCCAATAGCGATGTTCAAAGCAGCGCAGGGGAGTTCTCCCCAGTGACCTGGCCAATGTTAATCCCTCAGCCACAAACACTGGAACAGGTGATCTGGTCATTGTCACACCGCTGTTTGTGGGATCTTGCTGTGCGCAAACAGGCAACATTAGATTTCATGCACACAGGAACACAAGACATCAGAGCAGAAACAAACCACCAAGAATGCTCCACCATGCAACACCATCATGGCTGATTGAGTCATAGAGTTATAGAGGTTTACAGCATGGAAACACGCCCTTTGGCCCAACTTGTCCAAGCTGCCCTTTTTTTTGACCACTAAGCTAATCCCAATTGCCTGCGTTTGGCCCATATCCCTCTATACCCATTCTACCCATGTAACTGTCTAAACACTTTTTAAAAGACAAAATGGTACCCACCTCTACTACTACCTCTGACAGCTTGTTCCAGACACTTGTCATCCTGTGTGTGAAAAAAGTGCCTCTCTGAACCCTTTTGTATCTCTCCCCTCTCACCTTAAACCTATGCCTTCTAGTTTTAGACTCCCCTACCTTTGGGAAAAGATGTTGACTGTCTAGCTGTTCTTTGCCCCTCGTTATTTTACAGACATGTATAAGATCACCCCTAAGTCTCCTACGCTCAAGAGAAAAAAGTCCCAGTCTATCCAGCCTCTCCTTATAACTCAAACAATCAAGTCCCGGTAGCATCCTAATAAATATTTTCTGCACTCTTTCTAATTTAATAATATTCTTTCTATAATAGGGTGACCAGAACTGTACACAGTATTCCAAGTGTGGCCTTACCAATGTCTTGTACAAGACGTCCCAACTCCTGTATCCAATGACCTTGGGCTTTAACTCCACTTTCCCGCCCTTCCCCATATCCCTTAATTCCCTGAAAGACCAAAACTCTGTTCCAGCCTTAAATGCATTCAACAATGGGATAGAGAATTCCAAAAATTCACAACCCTTTGAGTGAAGTCATTGCTCCGCATCTCAGTGTTAAATGATCAGCCCCTTATCCCGAGTCTGTGCCTCCATGTTTTGGATCCCCTGGCCAGTGGAAACAATCTCTCAGCGTGCACCCTGTCAAACTCCTCCAAAGTTTTGTAGGTTTCAATGAGATCGCCCCCTCATTCTTCTAAACTCCAGACAAAATAAACCCAATTTACTCAGTCTCTCATCATAGGCCCTCATCCCAGGGACCAATTTAATGAACCTTCACTCTGTCGCCTCCAATGTGAGTCCATCCTTTCGTAAATATAAAGACCAAAGCTGCAACATTACAAAGGGTGGTTACACTATAAACATATTTCATTGCACATGAAGTGCAGTGGGATGTCTTGATGTCATGAAAGGTGCTATATAAATGTACGTCTTTCTTTTATTCTATTTCTCCATAGTGCTTCCAAATTAAGTTTTTTACCTCCAACTTCTGATTTTTTTAAAGTTAAGCCTGGCAATAAAATGAACAAAGAACACTTTCCTCTTAATAAAAACTCAGCTTAATTGAAACTTTTAACATTCTGAGGAGTATTGGCAGGGTGGATGTGGAGAGGATCTCCACATCTCGAAAGAGAACCTAGAACTAGGACTGTTTAAAAATCACGCATCACTCATTTAAGACAGAGATGAGGGGATTTTTTTTTCTGAGTGTCTGGGACTCTTTTTATTTCAGTCAAGTGCCCCTCCAACATCCTGTTGAATCTATTTATCTCCACTTCCACCACCTTACCAATCACAACATAAAAAGTCCTTTCTCGTTTCCCGATATGCCCACAATCTGTGCCACCTGGTCTTTGTATGTCAACTAATGGAAACAACCGTTCTTGGTCTGCCTTATCTAAACCGGTCGATCTTACTCTATCAAATCGTCCCGCAACCTCCTTCATTTCTAGGAGAAAAACACTGTCGTACAAATATATAATCACCCATACCTTTGGCCAAAGTTGAATACCTCACACCTATTAAAATGTGTCTATCACTTACTGCCCATTCTGCTAGTCCTATATCCTGTTTCAGTCAATTGGCATCATTCTCACTGTCATCTGGCAAATTTTACTCTGCATTTCAATGTCCAAGTTACTCTATATTTATCAAAAAAGGATTGTGTTTTGAGAAACACCACTATCTTATCCATCCTCCTGCCTGAAGAACCACTCCTTTCCACCATTAATCCATAACGTGCAAATAAATACTCCGGGTAATTGCACTTGTCATTCCCCCCCCACCCCCTTAGTTCTAGAATCCCTTCCCCAACCCTCTCCTCCCCTTCAAGATATGCCTTACCTCTTGGATCAAGCTGTCTTTAAGTCAGCTCTTATGACATCTCAAGTGGCTCACTGTCAAATCTTGTCCAATGACATAAAAACCCAACCTCAATATGATCTGGCTGTTGATACCTGGGCTACACAGACTCTGGGATCTGATCACAATCAGCCAGACCAGGTTGATTGGGATCTGGGAGTCTGCCCATTATATTTGTGACCTCCTGCCCCTGCTCTCATCACAAACCAGCTTGGTTCCTAACACTCCCCATCATGTGCTTTTCTTGGCTGAGGTAGGGAAAGTTTGAACTTCAAACAGAAGCAGTTAATGGAATCTCCCCGTAGGCCCATTTAAAAGTTAATTAGTCACAAGTAAGGCTTACATTAATACTGCAATTAAGTTACTGTGAAATTCCCCTAGTTGCCACACTCCAGTGCCTGTTCGGGTCAATGCACCTAACCAGCACGTCTTTCAGACTGTGGGAGGAAACCGGAGCAAACCCACACTGATACGGGGAGAACTTGCAAACTCCACACAGTGACCCAAACCAGGAAATGAACCTGGGTCCCTGGCACTGTGAGGCAACAGTGCTAACCACTCTGTCACCGTGCTGTCCTTTGCTTGTTGGTTTTTAAAAAAGCCCAGAAGGAAAAGTGGTCCAGCCTTTAGCACTGAATGAGGCTAGTTGAAAATCAGGGAATTATATCAACTGGGGACAGCAAAACATCTAAAAAACAAGAAATGGGTCCAACCACCCAAAACTAGGCGAAATGAGATGACCCAAAATAGGAAATGGCCAGGTCCCAGAAACAGAAACTATGCATTTGCAATCACCCTGGGGAGATTTCAATCTCAAGTAGTTAGGACACACTGTCCTCATTAAGACACAGGAACTCCCAGAGTTAAAAAGTAATCTTTATTTTATAAAAACACAAGTAACATTTAAAAAAATCTAAATCACATTTGTGATCTGTTTCAATCTTCGCCAAGAACACACACCTTTTACAAAAAAGGAACCTTTTCCAACAACACAGTAAAAAGTTAAGAAATATTTATTGGATTAAGCACAAGTTATACACCTTGTATGGAGGGAAGGGGGGGGGGGGTGGGAGAAATGTTTCAATAGATGGAACTTCTTGCCGTCTTTGCCTTGGCATCTGCACTCTGGTCACCTTCTTCGATCCTTGGTATAGGAGGGTCTGAGTGTGGGAGGGGGCAATACCTGCAGGTTATAGGGGGGGGGGGGGGAGAAGGGGAAGGGTATCTGTAGATATACCACCCCTGCGTAACGCGAGCCGAACGAACAAAACTTCTACAAAAAGGTATTGTTTGCTTGGCTCGGCGTCAGGCAGGCGCAGTCAAGCCTGGGATTCCTCTCGGCTGTGTCCCGGGAAGGGGAGGTGGAATCTTTGGCCACAAAATAGGAGCTCTTCCAGCGTCATCTGCCCCGCCTGCTCAAAATACAACAAGCGTCCTTGGAAGCCGGGCTCTGACCCACCGAGTGTCCCGGGTCGATGAATTGTCTCCTTGTCTTTCTCCTGACGTGGCTCTTTCAAATGGAGGGTGTGGCGGATGTCACTATTTGGTCACAGTCCGGTATCTCAAACTGGGAATTATTCTGGGGAGGGGAACAAAAAGAGACATTGAAGTAAGTAAACAAATGTTGCGAAATAAAGTTTCACTTGAATCGCAAACGCGTGTTTTATTTCAAGTTTGCAAAACTCCAGGTACATTCATTCTCCCCCCTCCAGAACTCCAAGCAGACTGGGAGTTGCTCAAAACTCAAATAGCAGGTTTAGAAGAAGGGGAAAAGGAGAAATAAATTCTCAGGGAATTCTCCCCATTCAATCCAGGAAAGGGGCTACAGTTAAACACCCCAATGCAGAATTTTAAACTTTTTAAAAAGTCTAAGGGGAAAGTTTTAAAAGATTAAAAAAAGAGTTAAGAGTGAGTGCCCGGCTCACTACTTGTGTCAAATGAGAAATAAATCTGTAGCTGTCACAGACATGGCTGAGTTTTAATAACATAAGGGGAATTGTTTTTGCAAGTAGAAGTTGTTTTGTTTCGAGAGAATAAAGTACAGGACACTTATGTCACCTCAAAGAAACGTTCATTCTATTTAAGATGACTAATTTCCCTTAAAAACTGAAATCATATTTCAAGGAATCGGCAATTTTTAATCCGTGAATTAAGTCTCTATAAAAAAAAAGCAACCATACCCGTTCTGGGGAAAACAGTATAAATATTTATTCCCAGATGGTGGTGACATTGTTCTGAGTTGATGTTTAATATTTATATATACACACACATACATCCCGGAAATGTTTTTTTAAAAATTGAATGGAAAGTCATGAAGTTTCGATACCACAAAATGTGAAATAGTTGCCCCGGGTTTAAAACAGTCCCAAGAGTTTTGCAATAAACTTTTTTTTAAAATTCAAGCAAACTTGGATGTAAAAACAAGCTAGAAAAGATGGACTTAAAATGTTCAATTATTTCTCAAATCATTTAGAATTAAAACTGCAGGAGTTTTATTCCTTCTTAAATTCGACCTTAATTCAATTATAATCCTTGTACAAAACATTACCTTCCAAAAAGAAGGTAGTAAAGACAGCACTTACCTGCAAGCTGGTGTCTCATCTGAGTGACACGTAGGCAAGCGATGTCGCAGGTAGACTGACTGACTCACCTGGCCGGGACAGCGCTCTGCTAGAGTAGGGGACAGGGGACTGGTGCTTAGCTGACACCTCTACAGCTTTTATAAAGCCCTCCGGGCGAGGAGACAAAGGGAGAGTCGGAGGAGCTCCCGTTGCCATTTGAACTGAGGAGCAGACAGTCTGAGAGTTGCACCTGTCATGGATTGAGATTAAATATTGACACTGCCAGCAGTTTATTAGCGCTCATTAGCCCTGGGGGAGGTGGGGAGGGCGAGAGGGAGGAGAGAGAATTTCTATGCAAAACTCAACAAGCTCTGGGAAGACGGGAAATGGGGAGGGAGCTGGCTAAATTGGCAATGATTCTGGCGATTGAAGCTGTCATGTTCTCTCCCTCTCCAGTCTGACTTGTTACAGGAACCCGTTTCAAATACACCTGCCATTTTCCAGCCCCATTCAAACGATTTCCATACAGTCTTTGGCAGAGGAAGGCGTGTGAGGAACAGCAGAGAATAGTCACAGAAGGAAAGGGGCGAGGAGAAACAATAGTTTGTGGATTACAATTATAAAGAGGTACCTAAGAAGGGAATACACTGTATGGAGACAAGTCGAATTACATTGCACTCTGTAATTTTCAAATTGAAACCTTTTGTCATGCATTTTTACAAATGTTATAAAGAAAGTATATTTTTGGGGGAACAGATTAAAACAGGTTAAAATAGGTAGAGGTAAGAGTACAGACAGAGAGAAGTGAGAATGAAAGTCATACAGAGAATAAGAGAACAGGAAGAGTGTGAATCATAGAATCTACAGAGCAGAAGAAGGCTATTTGGCCCATCGAGCCCGCACTGACCCAGGTCCTATTCCCCTAACCCCACAGATTGACCCTCCTAATCCCCCTGACACTAAGGGGTAATTTATCATGCCCTATCAACTTAACCCGCACATTTTTGGATTGTGGGCAGAAAAAAGAGCTTGTGTGGCTTTTGCTACCAAATAAACCTGTTGGACTTTAACCTGGTGTTGTTAAACTTCTTACAGAAGAAGGAGACCAGAGGATGAGGAAAAAGCCTAAACGATCCATTCCCTAAATAATTCTGTAAACTCTCCATCTTTATTTACCCACCTTCACATTTCTCACAAGCTGTTGTTGGGATCTTGCTGTGTACATTTTCAGTTGTTTTGTTGCAGACTTGACAAGGTGGAACTGCATTAGCAGTGGTATCTTTTATCTTGTGGCCGTGTCCCTATCTCTGGACTCCAGGGAAGGCCTCGTGGCATTATCGCTGGACTATTAATCCAGAAACTCAGCTAATCTTCTGGGGACCTGGGTTCGAATCCTGGCAAGTGGTGGAATTTGAATTCAATAAAAAATATCTGGAATTAAGAATCGACTGATGACCATGAAATCATTGTTGATTGCCAGAAAAACCCATCTGGTTCACTAGTGTCCTTTTGGGAAGGAAATCTGCTATCCTTACCTGGTCTGGCCTACATGTGACTCCAGAGCCACAGCCAATATGGTTGACTCTTAACTCTTATGGTTGTCTCCAAAGGGCAACTAGGGATGGGCAACAAATGCTGGCCAGCCAAAGACGCTCATGTCCCCTGAATGAATTTTTTAAAAGTCCAATGCCAGGATTTGTAAACCACGGAAGACGCATTTATGACGCAGTTCAGTGGGCCGTTAATCATCTCAGGAATCTTTCCACCACTACCCCACTATTTCCCAAAAGGGGTAAATCAATGTGTGTGTTAAGATGCGCTTAAAAAAAAACATTTTGGGCCAGAATTTTCCAGTTGTTCACACCAGTGGGATCTTCTTGTTCTGCCAATGGTGTACCCCCACCGCAGATGTCCTGGCGGTGGGTTCAGTGGGCAATCCCATTGAAAGCAGCGGGACCAAAAGATCTCGCCATCAGTGAATGGCACATCCCCTCACGCCATGAGAAACATACCACAGGGAGGCCGGAGAATCCCCCTTTTAATCTTTTCATCCTTCTGTAATCGCTTCAACATTACATTGCATTCAGAACTCTGTCCAATAGCTGTGTCTGAGACATCTATTCCGATATTCTCCTTTCATACACTTAAGATCATCCCAAGCTCTACTGCCCATATCCTAACTCCCGCCAATTCCTATCCCCCCCATTGCCCCTGTTCTCACTACATTGACTCCAATCTGGAATGTCGCCAACTTTAAAGTTAAAGTTTATTTATTAGTCACAGTAGGCTTACTTTAACACTGCAATGAAGTTACTGTGAAAATCCCCTAGTTGCCACACTCCAGCGCCTGTTTGGGTACACTGAGGGAGAATTTAGCACGGCCAATGCACCTATCGTGCACATCTTTGGACTGTGGGAGGAAACCAGAGCACCTGGAGGAAACCCATGCAGACAGTGACCCAAGCTTGGAATCGACCCCAAGTTTCTGGCACTGTGAGGCAGCAGTGCTAACCACTGTGTCAACATGCCACCTTTAAATGGTCCTCTTGTTCAAATTATGCCATGGTCTTACCCCTCCCTCTTTCGGAAATCTCCTTCAGTCTTTCAAACCCGCTGAGACCTCTGCATGCTTCTCCCACTCCCTTCATCCTACCATTGGCTGCCATACCTTAACTCTACCACTCCCTTCCCAATACTCTCTGCCTTTCTCTCTCTCTCCACCTCAATGACTGCCTTTGGTCAGAAGGTTGTGGGTTCATGGTCCCATCCAGAAACAAACACTTAATCTAGGCTAAGAGAAAAACAAAGTACCTGAAGTCAAAACAGAAAGCGCTAAAAATGCTCAGCAGGTCTGGCAGCATCAGTGAAGAGAGAAACACAGTTAACATTTCGAGTCCAGTATGACTCTCCTTTGGAACTGGAAGGGTTGCACTGTTGGAGGTGCCACCTTTCGAAAGTGATGTTAAACTAAGATCCCTCAGATGGATGTAAATCCCACAGCCACTTTGTCAAAGAAGTACAGGAGAGTTCCTCACTGCCATAAAGGATTGAGGGGCCTCCTGTGACTGAACATCCATAAACATTGATAGCATCAGTTTAGCAGATTATAGAATCATAGAATCCCTACAGTGAAGAAGGAGGCCATTCAGCCCATCGAGTCTGCACTGACCACAATCCCACCCAGGCCCTATTCCCATAACCCCACATATTTACCCTGCTAATCCCCTGACACTCGGGTCAATTTAGCATGGCCAATCAACCTAACCTAACCCACACATCTTTGGACTGGGGAAAAGTAACAACTAAAATACTAAAATAATGAATGGGGGATTGGGCATTATGATGTGGAGATGCCAGCGTTGGACTGGGGTAAGCACAGTAAGAAGTCTCACAACATCAGGTTAAAGTCCAACAGGTTTATTTGGTAACACAAGCTTTCGGAGTGTGTTGCTCCTTCTTCAGGTGAGTGAAGAGTTGTGTTCACAAGCAGGGTATACATAGACACTGACTCAATTTACAAGATAATAGTTGGAATGCGAGCCTTTACTGGTAATCAAGTCTTTACAGGTACAGGCAACGTGAATGGAGAGAGGGTTAAGCACAGGTTAAAGAGGTGTGAATTGTCTCAAGCCAGGACAGTTAGTGAGATTTTGCAAGCCCAGGTAAATTATGGGGGTTACAGATAGTGTGACATGAACCCAAGATCCCGGTTGAGGCCGTCCTCATGTGTGCAGAACCTGGCTATCAGTTTTTGCTCGGCGATTCTGTGTAGTCGTGTGTCATGAAGGCCACCTTGGAGAACGCTTACCCGAAGATCAGAGGCTGAATGCCCGTGACTTTGTTGGAGGTTGGGGATTCACAGAGGCCTGGGCTAATAATCCAGGGAGTGCGAGATCAAATCTCACCACAGCATTTTGAGAATTTGATTTTGGTTTACAAACAGAACACAGAAATGAATGTCAATAGAAGCGACCTTGAAGCAAATGGAGTTGTCAGGAAGACCAAACTAGTTCAATGATGCCCCATTTGGGAGGGAACCAGTTGACCTCAGCCAGCCAGGATTCCAGTCCCACACAAACATGGTTGATTTTTAATCATGCTGCCGGAATGAAAAATCTGAAATAAAACAGGAAGCGTTGGAAAAACTCAGACGGCCGGGCGGCATTGGTGAAATGGTCAACAGAGTTCAAGTCTCTGCCTTGCACCAATTGCTAACAGCACTGCGAAACGGCCCAACAAGTCACACAGTCATATCAGATCAGGATGTCAGTAAGAATGAGCAATAAATGCTGGCCTTGCCAATAGCACCCACATCTCAAGAGTGACTTCTGCAATATTTAATATAATGACAGCTAATATTTGATGTGTGCTGCACACTACATATAAAAATAACCTGATTATACAGGTAGATTCCAGTTCAATTTCCCTGGGGCTGAGCCTTCGCTTCTACGGTAAATATTTACAGAGGAGCAGTTCAGTGTCATTTAGTTAAAGTTGAATTCTGATTTAACTTACAATATTTGGCCACAATAACCAGATCTGCTGGGAAGGGAGAAGATCATTGGGGACAAGATTGTTAAATGCAGCTGATTGTCTGTTCAAGTGATCTGGGCGTGGGGGTCATTTAGAAAATGGAGACATTTCAAGTGTTGGCAGAATGTCAGCAGTTGTTCAGTGAGTAACGCTCTCACCTCTTAGTTAGAAGGTTTCATTGCAGTGCCAGAGATGAGGGAACACTGCACAATGTGATGATACTGCTGTGCATATAGGGTAGAGCTTCTGAGGTGGGTGCAGCACGGTGGCACAGTGGTTAGCACTGCTGCTTCACAGCACCAGGGACTCAGGTTCAATTCCAGCCTTGGGGTGACTGTCTGTGTGGAGACCATAAGACATAGGAGCAGAATTAGGCCACTCAGCCCATCAAGTCTGCTCTGCCATTCAATCATGGCTGATTATTTTTCTCGTCCCCATTCTCCTGCCTTTTCCACATAATGCCCCTTATTAATCAAGAACCTATCTATCTCTGACCTAAAGACACTCAATGACCCGGCCTCCACAGCCTTCTACGGCAAAGTGTTCCACAGATTCACCACTCTCTGGCTGAAGAAATTCCCCCTCATTTCTGTTTTAAAGGATCATCCCTTTAGCCTGAGGTTGTGCCCTCTGGTTCTAGTTTTTCCTACTAGTGGAAACATCCTCTCCATGTCCACTCTATCCAAGCCTCGCAGTATCCTGTAAGTTTCAATAAGATCCCCACCTCATCCTTCTAAACTCCAACCAGTACAGACCCAGAGTCCTCAACCGTTCCCCATACAACTCTCCATTCCAGAGACCATTCTTGTGAACTTGCTCTGGACCCTTTCCAAAGCCAGCACATCCTTCCTTAAATATGGGGCCCAAAACTGGAGTTTGCACATTCTCCCCATGTCTTGGTGTGTGAAGATTGCTTGTTGTGTTTCCCACATTGCAACAGTGAGTACACTTCAGAATCACTTCACTGGATACAGATTGCTTTTGTGAGATCTTAAAAGGTGCTATATAAACACAAATCTTCCTTTCAATTTCTGTCACCTCCTCCAGTTTTGCAACTCCTCTCCAATTTCTATGGCTGATGCGCATCTTCCTGTTTTACTTCACCTCACCATTGGTGCTCATTACACCCTGAAATTCACACCCTGAAGTTCACACCCTGCAACTCTCTCCCTAAAAGCCTCTGTATTCCCATTTGTTGCTCCTTCTTTAAGACCCGCCTTAAGTATCCTAATACCTGTTCATTTGGGGAGGCAGTGGCGTAGTGGTCTCGTCACTGGACGAAGAATCCAGTGACCCAGGTTCAAATCCCACCACGGCAAATGGTGAGATTTGAATTCAATAAAATATCTGGAATTAAAGTCTAAAGATGACCTATGAAACCATTATCGATTGTCATAAAAACACACCTGACTCACTAATGTCCTTTAGGGAAGGAAATCTGCCATTCTTAACTGGTCTGGCCTACACAAGACTTCAGATCCACAGCAATGACTCTTACGTGCCCTCTGAATGGCCTAGCAAGTCACTTAGTTCAAGGACAATTGATGGACAGCGAATACTGGCCCAACCAGCAATGCCCGAATTTCATAAAAAGAAAAATGAAACACATTACGCTTTTCATAATCGCTGGATGACTTCAGGTGCACTACAGGCTATGAAGTACCTTCGAAGTGTGGTTAATGTTGTAGCAGCCAATTTGTGCACAGAAAGCTCCCACAAATAGGCAGACAGGGCCTCAGTTTAGTGTCTTATTCGAAAGACAGCGCTTCTGACAGTGACGCACTCCACTGGAGTGTCAGCCTTGATTTTTTTGTTTAAACTTTGGAGTGGGACTTGAGCTTGGAACTTTGTGGCTCAGAGGCAAGGTCACAGCTGACACAACTAATAAAATGCGTGCATTTCTGGCTACTTGCCGCATCTCACCTCATTCTCATTTTCTGGGCTTTAGAACTGCTGGATAGGGAAAAAGACACAAAAAAGACTCAGAACAGACACCAAGGAAGATTGTCCCTTACAGCATCGATCCACGAGGTGTCCCAGTGGCATTGTGAATGAGGTTTCGTATCCTCGGATCTGCCTAATCACATTGTCACTTTTGCTATAGTATCAATTCCATCTCACAACCCTGGTTATTAAAAGAAGAAAAAAGACTTATATTTATATAGTACAATTCACAACCATCAAATGTCTCAAAGCACTTTTAATGAAGGCACTGTTATAATGTTGGAAACACAGCAGCCAATTCGCACACAGTAAATTCTTGGAAACAGCAATGTGATAATGCCCAGGTTATCTGTTTTGATGATGTTGATAGAGGGATAAGCATCAGTCAGGACAGCAGGGATAGCTCCCCCACGCTTTAGAAAGATAGTGCCAGGGAATCATCTACATTCACCGCAACTAGATGTGGCAGGACTGCAGAGCTTCGATCTGAGGGCGGCACAGTGGCACAGTGGTTACTACTGCTGCATCGCAGCGCCAGGGTCCCAGGTTCGATTCCTAGCTTGGGTCATTGTCTGTGTGGAGTCTGCATGTTCTCCCCATGTCTGCATGGGTTTCCTCCGGGTGCTCCGGTTTCCTCCCACAGTCCGAAAAATTTAGCATTGGCCATGCTAAATTCTCCCTCAATGTACCTGACCAGGTG
Source organism: Mustelus asterias (assembly GCF_964213995.1). Classification (NCBI taxonomy): domain Eukaryota; kingdom Metazoa; phylum Chordata; class Chondrichthyes; order Carcharhiniformes; family Triakidae; genus Mustelus; species Mustelus asterias. Next base: position 8,110,095 of record NC_135814.1, read on the forward strand.
CCAGAGTGTGGTGACTAGGGGATTTTTCACAGTAACTTCATTGCAGTGTTAATGTAAGCCTACTTGTGACACTAATAAATAAACTTCACTTGATCCCTTGGAATAACTTAGCTCTATTACTTGCTGCTTATGCTGTTCTGCATGCGAGTAGTCCTGTGTCGCACCTTCACCAGGCTGTCACCTCATTTTTAGGTATGCCTGGTGTTGCTCCTGGCATGCCGTCCTGCACTCTTAATTGAACCAGAGTTAATCCCCTGTCTTGGTGATAACGATATAGTGGGGGATATGCTGGGCCATAAGGTTACAGGTTGTGGTTGAGTACAATTCTGGTTCGAAAGAACTTGCCTGTATTCACTTTGTGATGTCCTGAGATCAAGGAAGGCTGTATAAAGGCAAGTTCCATTTTAGAATCATCGAACCATACAGCGCAGAAGAGGCCCTTCAGCCCATTGAGTCTGCACCAACATATTAGAAACACCTGCACTCACACCTAATCCCATCTGCCAGCACTTGGCCCATAGCCCTGAATGTTATGACGTGTCAAGTGCTCATCCAGAGACTTTTTAAAGGAATGTGAGGCATCCCGCTTCCACCACCCTCTCAGGCAGCGCATTCCAGATTGTCACCACCCTCTGGGTAAAAAAGTTTTTCCTCAACATCCCCTCTGAACCTCCTACTCCTCATCTTGAACTTATGTCCCCTCGTGACTGATCATTCAACTAAGGGGAACAGCTGCTTCTTATCCACTCTGTCCATGTCTCTCATAATCTTGTACACCTCGATCAGGTCGTCCCTCAGTCTCCTCTGCTCCAACAAAAACAACCTAAGTCTACGCAACCTCTCTTCATAACTTAAATGTTCCATCCCAGGCAGCATCCTGGTGAATCTCCTCTGCACCCCCTCCAAGTGCAATCACATCCTTCCTATAATGTGGCGACCAGAACTGCACACAGTGCTCTAGCTGTGGCCTCACCAAAGTTCTATACAACTCCAACATGACTTCCCTGCTTCTGTAATCTATGCCTCGATTGATAAAGGCAAGTGTCCCATCTGCCTTTTTCAGCACCCTGCTAACATTCAGAGATCTGTGGACAAACACGCCAACTCGTAACACTCCTTCTACTCTGTCCAGAGATTGAATTCTGAAGCAACGAAGTCATGCTAAATATATGGTGTTGGCTGCAGCTGGAGCAATGCTGAGCACTCTGAGGACACATAATAATAAAAAAAAACTTTGAACTTGGTCGAGTGACACAACACCAACAACTACTATTTACCAAGTGCTTTAGTGCAGTGAAATATTCCAAGCACAATTTCCTGAGGAAGTAATCCCATCAGAAAAGGGAAAATACAAAAGCAAAATACTGCAGATGCTGGAAATCTGAAATAAAAACAGAAAATGCTGGATAAACACAGCAGGGACAGCAGCATCTATGGAGGGAAAAGGGGGTGGGGGCGGCCGGGGGGGGGGTTAATGTTTCAGCTCAGTTGTGAGCCTACCTCGGAACTGAAGAAAGATAGAAATTCTGAGCAAGTGAAATTTGTGGGGGGTTGGGAGTCTGGAGGAAGAAACAGAGGAAAGCTCTCTGATGGGGGAAGGTCGGCAGTGATTAAAGATACCCTGTCATTGGAGGCTGTCCAGAGAAGGCTCACTAGGTCGATCCCAGGTTTGGAAGGATTTCCTTATGGGAAGAGGCTGAGTATGTTGGGATCTGTACTCATTGGAGTTTAGAAGAATGAGAGGTGACCTTATTGAGACATATAGCGTTCTCAGGGGTTTGACAGGTTAGATGCTAAGAGGTTGTTTCCCCTTGTGGGAGAGTCTAAGACTCAAAGGGTGGTGAATGTGTGGAATTCTTTACCGCCGAGGCTCTGTAGAGGCTGGGTCGTTAAGTATGTTCAAGGCTGAAAACGTAGATCTAATGTAAGGGGGAGCTATACAATAAATGGCAGAACCATCAGGAGTATAGACACACAGAGGGACCTGGGTGTACAAGTCCACAGATCCTTAAAGGTGGCAGCGCAGGTGGAGAGGGTGGTGAAGAAGGCATATGGCATGCTTGCCTTTATTGGATGGGGCATAGAATATAAAATTTGGCATATGGTGTTGCAGCTGTATAGAACGATGGTTAGGCCACATTTGGAATACTGCATCCAGTTCTGGTCGCCACACTACCAGAAGGACGTGGAGGCTTTGGAGAGAGTACAGAGAAGATTTACCAGGATATTGCCTGATATGGAGGGTCTTAGCTATGAGGAGAGATTGGGTAAACTGGGGTTGTTCTCCCTGGAAAGACGAAGGATGAGGGGCGACCTAATAGAGGTGTATAAAATTATGAAGGGCATAGATAGAGTGAATAGTGGGAAGCTTTTTCCCAGGTCGGAGGTGACGAACTCAAGGGGTCACAGGTTCAAGGTGAGGGGGGCAAAGTTCAACACAGATGTCAGGGGGATGTATTTTACACAGAGGGTGGTGGGGGCCTGGAATGCACTGCCAAGCAACGTGATTGAGGCGGACACGCTGGGATCGTTTAAGACTGTGGTGAACCATCGGTGGTTCCCACTGGATAGTACTGAGCCAGGCGCTGGCCAGTACGACAAGGATGTACATATGTTACTGTTGGGTTGTGCTATTGTTGCTGTTGGGGTTAGGGTGGGGTTGTTACACCTTTGTACTGTAGTGTTGTGGCACATCCCAGTCGGGCTCCGCCTCCTGGGAGAGGTATAAGAGTCCCTGCTCTGGCCGGGACCCCTTCAGTCTGGGATAGTGTATATAAGTTCTGGTAGCTTCGTTACAGTAAATAAAAGCCTTTCATTTACTGAGCTTCAAGCCTCGTGTTTGAATAGCGCATCAAAGACTTATCTAGATAACCACATGAACAGACTGGGAATAGAGGGATACAAAAGAATGGTCTAGTGGGCACATGAGCGGCACAGGCTTGGAGGGCCGAAGGGCCTGTTCCTGTGCTGTATTGTTCTTTGTTCTAGAGAGATTTTTAATCAGTGAGGGAATCAAGGGATATGGGAATAAGGTGGGAAAGTGGAGTTGAGGATTATATCAGATCAGTCATCATCTCATTGAATGGTGGAGCAGGCTTGATGGGCCGAAAGGCCTACTTCTACTCCTACAACCTTATGGGGCGGGATTTTCCTGCTCTTCCTGCCAGCGGAATCTTCTGGTCCTGCCGATGGTGCGAGTTTCCAGGTGGCGTGGGGTGAATTTAATGGTAAAAACCAGAAGACCCTGGGTTGGCCAATAGTAGGCCACCTCCAGCCGCTGAGGAACATGCTGCGGGGAAGCCATGGTCTTGTGGTAAATTGCCAAAGTGGTAATGGGTAAGATAATGAAAGAAAAGATGTGTCCAGATAAGGTGTGAAAGGCTGGATAACAGCCATCCAAATGCAAAGAGAAGGAATAAAGAAAGAAACAAGAAAAAAACCAAACCAGCAGCAAAAGAGTGGAAGAAAACGGGGACAGAGGTTGTCATCTCAAATGGAAGTAGAGTGCGGTATTGGAGGAAAAGGCATTATTCCTCAAGGTTCCATTGAGCCGAGCGGCACGGTGGCACAGTGGTTAGCATTGCTGCCTCACAGCGCCAGGGACCCGGGTTCGATTCCGGCCTCGGATCACTGTCTGTTTGCATATTCTCCCCGTGTCTGCATGGGTTTCCTCCGGGTGCTCCGGTTTCATAGAAATCATAGAAACCTTACAATACAGAAAGAGGCCATTGGGCCCATCGAGTCTGCACCGACCACAATCCCACCCAGGCCCTACCCCCATATCCCTACATATTTACCCGCTAATCCACGCATCCCAGGACACTAAGGGGCAATTTTAGCATGGCCAATCAACCTAACCCGCACATCTTTGGACTTTCCTCCCACACTCCAAAGATGTGCGGGTTAAGTTGATTGGCCATGGTTAATTGCCTCTTAGTGTCAGGGGGATTAGCAGGGCAAATGTGTGGGGTTACAGGGATAGGGCCTGGGTGGGATGTAGCCGTTACAGATTCGATGGACCAAATGGCCTCTTTCTGTACTGCAGGGATTCAATGATTCTATGAGTCATTACAGCACAGCAGCAGGCCAAGGGCAGAGAGGTCAGAGTGGGGGCAAGGTGGAGAATTGAAATCCCAAGTGGCAGGAAGTTTGGGGTCATTCTTGCCAATTGAATGGAGGTGTTCCACAAAGCGGTCATCCAGGCTGTGTCTGCTTGCCCCAGTGTGTTCTGTCTGGAGACAATACACATCTCTTTAACCTGTGTTGAATGCTCCCTCCACCCACATTGTCTGTACATTTAAGACCTGGCTGGCTGTAGAGATTTGCATTCTAATCAGTATTCTGTAATTTGATTTCTGTGTCTGTGTGCACTGTTTGAGAACAGATATCCACTCCATCTGACGAAGGAGCTGTGCTCCGAAAGCTTATGGTATTTGCTACCAAATATACCTGTTGGACTTTAACCTGGTGTTGTGAGACTTCTTACTGTGCTTGCCCCAGTGTGAGCAGCCAGAACAGTATAGTAAACTGAAAGAAGTAACAGCAAATTGCTGTTCAAGACCGTGGATGCTGAGAATGGAGGAGGTGAAAGGCAAGGAATCGCGTTTGCATGGAAAGGTGCCATAGGAAAGGGAGTGGGTGGTAGGCAGGGTGACTGAGGAATGGGGCAGTGTGCTGCGGGAAGAATGGTCCCTTCTGAAAGCTGAGAGGGGGAGGTGTGTTTGGCTGCATGACGCTGGAGCTAACAGGAATGGCTGACGATGATGTGTTGATTGGTGAGATGGAGATGAGGACAGTGGGGAACCCTATCAAGGTGCTGGGAGGGAGGGGTGCAGCAGAAATGCGGGAAATAGATCGGCCATTGTGGAGGGCCCTGTCATCCATGTCGCGGGGTGCTGGAGGTGGGAGTGGGGATCCTTGGTTCAGGAAGAAGGAATATATGGGAAGCATGAGTATGGAAGGTCTGAACTGATGCGACAGGGATGGAGAAACCGGGAGAATGAAATGGGGATGAGAATGCAGACCCTTTCTGCTTTTATTTTTAGCCATTTTGTGCCTGGGTTGCTTTCCTTGTCCCTGTTTGTGGCTTTCCTTGTAACGAAACAGTACAGTGTGTTCTCTCCATTTTCAGCTGCTATTAATACATCATAGGCAGGATTCAAACTGCGTCAATCATTTACAGGAAACAGATATATCCATGCAGCTTTATCCTCCCAATGGAGCCTAACACGGGGCAATTTGTGAAAATGCGCAGTTTTCCCACTCTGCCACCCTCTGCAGCACGATTATATTTTCACATTAATCTTTTATACATTGAGGTTCAAAGTGAAATGAATTCCTGTTATTGCGTTTCAATTACTCTGCTTGAGGGAGCTGTTAAGGAGGTGTGGGGGTAGCTGATATCGGTTAACACCTGTCACGTTGCATATGAAAGGACAAGTGGGCGCAGGATTTAAGAAAAATAAATAACAGAATGCGCGGTTACTATGGCAGGAAGAGCCTGGAACTCATTCACTGTTAACATCAAAGCTGTTAGCTGACAGGCTCAGTGGGTAACATCCTCTGAGTCACAACCGGGTGCAATTTTCTGACCCCCTCTTCCCCGCTTTGCTCCCCGCCAAACCCTCCCCTCACTTCCCCCACCCACCCACCCTCCCTTCCCGCTTCACTCCCCCCAAACCCCCCCCCTCACTTCCCCCACCCCCCTCCCTGCTTCAATCCCCCCCACCCCCTCCATTCCCCCACCCCCCTCCACCCCCACCCACCCCCCTCCACCCCCCCACTCCCCTCCACTCTCCCACCCCCCCTCCACTCCCCAAGTCCCCTCCACTCCCCCACCTCCCCACTCCCCCACCCCCTCCACTCCCCCACCCCCTCACCTCCCCCACCCCCTCCGCTCCCCTACCCCATTCCACTCCCCCACTCCCTCCGCTCCCCTACCCCATTCCACTCCCCCACCCCCTCCGCTCCCCTACCCCATTCCACTCTCCCACCCCCCTCCAAACCCCCACCCCCATCCACTCCCCCACCCCCTCCACTCCCCCACCCTCTCCACGTTCCCGCCACCCCTCTCCACTCTCCCCCAACCCTCTCCACCCCCCTACCCCTCTCCACTCCCCACCCCCCTCCACTCCCCCACTTCTCTCCACTCCCCTCTACCCCCCTCCACTCCCCCACCCTCTCCACTCCACCTCCTCCACTCCCCCATCCGTGTTTCACAGCGGCGGAGGCGGTTCGCCATTGGCCGGTGGCGGGGTCCTTTGGTCCCACTGCTGCCAACGGGGTATCCCATTGTTTGCACCCTCAGCTGGCGGGGAAGCTGCGGTACGGGGTGGGCGGGGGGTGGGGTGGGCGGGGGTGTGGGGGGGGGGGGCGGGGTCGCCACTGACAGGACTGCAAGATCCCCGCCGGCAGGAACAGCCGGAAAATCCCAGCCCAAGGTAATAGGCTTGGGCCCGACCTTGGAGACTTGAGCACAAAGTCAGTACAGAAGGAGTGCTGCCCTGCCAGAGGCGCTGAGATGTGAAACAAAGTGATCTGCCCTCTCAGGCGGGTGTAACTGAGCCGAGGGGTGTCTCTCCGGTGTCGTGGTCAATAATTACCCTCCACACAACACCCAGAAAGAGCCGGCGGATTATCTGGTCATTATCACACTGCCGTTTGTGGATCAAATTGGCTGTCATTTTTGTTTCAATGCAGTGGTGACTACATTTATAAAAGCACTTCTTGTTTGTCCTTCAAGCCAAAGGCGACCGTGGATGCTGGACAGAGTAAATCGTGAGAAACTGTTCCAGCTCGGAAAAGGATCAAGAACGAGAAGGAGGAGATTTAAAGTGATTTGCAAAGGAAGCAAATGTAATATGAGAAAAAACTTTTCCACACAGCGAGTGGTGGAGGCAGGTTCAATCGAGGCATTCATAGAGTCACAGAGGTTACAGCATGGAAACAGGCCCTTCAGCCCAACTTGCCCATGCTGCCCTTTTCTTTTTACCACTAAGCTAATCCCAATTGCTCGCATTTGGCCCATATCCCTCTATACCCATCTTACCCATGTAACTGTCTAAATGCTTTTTAAAAGACAAAATTGTACCCGCCTCTACTACTACCTCTGGCAGCTCGTTCCAGACACTCGCCACCCTCTGTGTGAAAAAGTCGCCCCTCTGGACCCTTGTGTATCTCTCCCCTCTCACCTTAAACCTATACCCTCTAGTTTTAGACTCCTCTACCTTTGGGAAAAGATGTTGACTATCTACCTTAACTATCCAGCCTCTCCTTATAAATCAAACCATCAAGTCCCGGTAACATCCTAGTAAATCTTCAAAAGGGAATGAGATGATTATTTGAATAGAAACGATGTGCAGGGGTGTGGGGAAAAGGCAGGGGAATGGCTTAGTCATGATGCTCGTTTGGAGAGCTGGTGCAGACACAATGGGCCGAGTGGCCTCCTTCTGTACTGTGACAGTTCTGTGATTCTGTAATGTTCACCACCCGAGGTGTTTGGAAGGTTCCAGTGAGGACACAGGTGATATGATACTAAGACTGATGTGTCCCTGAAAGGTTCTGCTGAAAATCGGACAGAGTAGCACAGTCATTGGGTTTTGGATGAGCTGCTATCTCGGAATTTATTCTCCTTGTGTTTTCTCTCTGCCTCTGACATGCGCTTGCTTTTGACGGAGGGCGCGCCAGTTTCAGTTTGGATGCCTCAGGTACAGCGATCCTGGGTGAACTTGTCCTAGGACTGGAAACCAACATCAAAACTCCAAAGTGAGGCCTTCAGAGTTCCCTCGCAGTGCTTCCTTTGACCACCATGGGAGCACAGCCCAGACTCAAGGTTAGGCCAGAGCTAGAGCAGTGTGTGCAGCTCTGGTCGCCACACTATAGGGAGGATGATTGCACTGGAGAGGGTGCAGAGGAGATTCACCAGGACGTTGCCTGGGCTGGAGCATTTCAGCTATGAAGAGAGACTGGTTCGGCTGGATAAAAGCAAATTACTGCGGATACTGGAATCTGAAACCAAAAGAGAAAATGCTGGAAAATCTCAGCAGGCCTGGCAGCATCTGTAAGGAGAGAAAAGAGCTGACGTTTTGAGTCCAGATGATCCTTTGGCAAAGGGTCATGTGTTGGCGCAGGCTTGGTGAACCAAAGAGCCTGTTCCTGTGCTGTGCTGTTCTTTGTTCTTTCTTCTGCTCTTGGCATTCCCCCTGGAGCAGTCTAACTTCAAACACCCTACCCTCGGCCCTCCCTGAAACTGCACTCACTCTCTGGCAGCAGGTCCTGGTCGAGTTGTCACGTTACATGGTCCAGAAGGATTCTGGCAATACACATCTTTTTAGCCTGTCTTGATGCTCTCTCCACTCACGTTGTTTTGTTTCTTAAAGACTTGATTAGTTGTAAGTATTCGCATTCCAACCATTATTCATGTAAATTGAGTTTGTGTCTTTATATGCTCTGTTTGTGACAGAATTCCCACTCACCTGAAGAAGGGGCTTGGAGCTCCGAAAGCTTGTGTGGCTTTTGCTACCAAATAAACCTGTTGGACTTTAACCTGGTGTTGTTAAACTTCTTACAATGATAATGCCAGCAATGGAGAAGAATGAGATTTCTCTCTGATTGTCACATGACTGGTGAGTTCCTGTACAAGTGGACATTGGAGGCATCTTTATAGAACATAGAACATAGAACATAGAACATTACAGCGCAGAACAGGCCCTTCGGCCCACGATGTTGCACCGACCAGTTAAAAAAAAAACTGTGACCCTCCAACCTAAACCAATTTCTTTTCGTCCATGAACCTATCTACGGATCTCTTAAACGCCCCCAAACTAGGCGCATTTACTACTGATGCTGGCAGGGCATTCCAATCCCTCACCACCCTCTGGGTAAAGAACCTACCCCTGACATCGGTTCTATAACTACCCCCCCTCAATTTAAAGCCATGCCCCCTCGTGCTGGATTTCTCCATCAGAGGAAAAAGGCTATCACTATCCACCCTATCCAAACCTCTAATCATCTTATATGTTTCAATAAGATCCCCTCTTAGCCGCCGCCTTTCCAGCGAAAACAATCCCAAATCCCTCAGCCTCTCCTCATAGGATCTCCCCTCCATACCAGGCAACATCCTGGTAAACCTCCTCTGCACCCTCTCCAAAGCCTCCACATCCTTCCTGTAATGTGGGGACCAGAACTGCACACAGTACTCCAAGTGCGGCCGCACCAGAGTTGTGTACAGTTGCAACATAACGCTACGACTCCTAAATTCAATCCCCCTACCAATAAACGCCAAGACACCATATGCCTTCTTAACAACCTTATCTACTTGATTCCCAACTTTCAGGGATCTATGCACACATACACCTAGATCCCTCTGCTCCTCCACACTATTCAAAGTCCTCCCGTTAGCCCTATACTCAACACATCTGTTATTCCTACCAAAGTGAATTACCTCACACTTCTCCGCATTAAACTCCATCCGCCACCTCTCGGCCCAACTTTGCAACCTGTCTAAGTCTTCCTGCAAACTACGACACCCTTCCTCACTGTCTACCACACCACCGACTTTGGTGTCATCAGCAAATTTGCTAATCCACCCAACTATACCCTCATCCAGATCATTAATAAATATTACAAACAGCAGTGGCCCCAAAACAGATCCCTGAGGTACACCACTTGTAACCGCACTCCATGATGAATATTTACTATCAACCACCACCCTCTGTTTCCTATCCGCTAGCCAATTCCTGATCCAATTTCCTAGATCACCCCCAATCCCATACATCTGCATTTTCTGCAGAAGCCTATATATTATATTCTTGAAGGATGGTTCCTTGCTCCCACATAATCTGAAAGAGTTCATTGAGCTTCTTGACCAGACATTGACCTCCAGCCATGTAAAGATCATTTGGAATAACGTCAATCCTGGACCTTTGCTTCTAGATTGGAGATTGATGGTTTTTCCCACTTCTAATAGCATGCAAGGATGATCCAGAGAGCAACTTATAAAAGCTATAGCAGTCTGTTGATTGCTTTTGATGGATAAAGCCCAACTGAGGTTATACAAAGAAGAATAAAGAACAGAGAAAAATATAGCACAGGCACAGGCCCTTCGGCCCTCCGAGCCTGTGCCAATCATGATGCCCTAACTGAACCAAAGAAAACCCTTCTGCCCTTACTTGGTCCATATCCCTCTATTCACTCCCTATTCATGTGCCCATCAAGATGCCTTTTAAGTGTTGCTAATGTGCCTGCTTCCACCACCTCTTCTGGCAGTGCTTTCCAAGCACCCACCACATCTATGCGTGAAAAATTTCCCCTGCACATCTCCCTTAAACTTTCCCCCTCTCACTTTGAACCTGTGCCCCCTTGTAATTGACACTTCCACCCTGGGAAAAAGTCTGACTATCAACCCTGTCTATGCCTCTCATAATTTTGTAGACCTCTATGAGGTCTCCCCTCAGCCTCCGTTTTTCCAGCGAAAACAATCCTAGTTTATTCAACTTTTCCTCATAGCCAACACCCTCGAGACCAGGCAACATCCTGGTGAACCTTCTTTGCACTCTCTCCAAAAGCTTCCATGTTCTTCTGGGTAGTGCGGTGACCAGAACTGGACGCAATATTCCAAATGCGGCCTAACCAAGGTTTTATATAGCAGCAACATGATTTCCCAACACCTGTGCTCAATGCCCCAGCTGATGAAGGCAAGGATGCCAGATGCTTTCTTAATCACCTTGGCCACCTGTGTTGCCATTTTTAGATAACTGTGGACCTGCACGCCCAGATCCCTCTGTATCTTAATGTTCCTAAGGGTTCTGCCATTTACAGTACATGGTTAAAGTGCTCTTCTGAAGGAACTATATGAATAAATAGGTAGAATTCATATGTATTTGGGGTATTATACTTCAGAACTGAGAAAGTGGACAATATTCAAGTCTAGCCTTTTATATCCAGAAGCCTTAAAGCATAGACATGGCCAGTGTTTGCTGACAGCTTTTGATTCAACAGGTGATAAACAGACTGTGCCGCGCCCTGCAAGTTCTCTTCACGCTAAGCTGGGATAAGTAAAGGCTCTAAAATCATTTTCAAAGGAACTTTAAAAGATTTTATGGTGATATTGTCTCTCCTTATCTGTTCAGAAGTCATTCTCGGCGGCACGGTGGCACAATGGTTAGCACTGCTGCCTCACAGCGCCAGGGACCAGGGTTCGATGCCCGGCTTGGGTCACTGTCTGTGCAAAGTCTGCACATTCTCTCAGTGTCTGCGTGGGTTTCATCCGGGTGCTCCGGTTTCCTCCCACAGTCCAGTCCGAAAGACGTCCTGGTTAGGGTGCATTGGCCGTGCTAATTTTTCCCTCTGTGTACCCGAACAGGCACCAGAGTGTGGCGACTAGGGGATTTTCACAGTAACTTCATTGCAGTGTTAATATAAGCCTACTTGTGACACTAATAAATAAACTACTTTTTCCTAGATCTCACCTCAGCAAATTAAAAAAACAGACTTTTAAAAATCTATTAAAAGTTTAAAATCACTTCTATAACAAAATATAACAAAAAGCGCTACTCCTTCATCTCGGCACCGTGGGGGGGTGAGGGGAGGGCGGGATCGGAGGGGGGGCTGGAGTTTGTGGCAGGCCAGGGGAGTGGGGAGTCGGGGGTGGGCCCGGGAATGGTCAGTGGGCCAGTGGTCGGGCCGTGGGGGGTGCGGAGAGCTGGCGTCGCAGGGGTCATGGGGCTAGCCAGCGATCGGAAGGCCGGCAGTGCGGCGCTACTGCGCATGCGTCGATCTCAACACAACATCCTGGTGAGTCTGCTCTGAATCCTGTCTAGTGCAAGCACATCCCTCCTGATCCAACTACCACTTGCATTTGCATAGCACCTTAAAATACAGTTTAAAAAGTCTCCCAAGCTACTTCAGAAGCACAATATTTGATTCCCAGCCAGAGAAGAAGACATAAGGTCAGATGCTCAGTCTAAGAGACAGGTTTTAAGGAGTGTCTGAAGAGAGGTTGAGAGGCTAGACGTGCAGGGTGGGAATTCCAGGCCTTAGAGTCCACGCAGCTGAAGGAACATTCACCAATGGCAGTGTGTGGAACTTTAATTAATAAATCTGGAATATAAAGCTAGTCTCAGTAATGGTGACCATGATTGTTGTTCAGTAATGTCCTTTCCTGTCCTTCCCCAGTCCGGCCTACACGTGACTCCAGACCCACAGCAGAGGCCAGGTTGGGATTAGACTGGGTGGGATATTAAGTGGTGAGGCCAGGTTGATTTTTTAATATTTATTTGTGTCACAAGTAGGCTTACATTAACACTGCAATGAAATCTCCTAATTGCCACACTCCGGTGCCTGTTCGGGTACACTGAGGGAGAATTTAGCATGGCCAATGCACCCAACCAGCACGTCTTTCGGACTGTGGGAGGAACGCAGAGCACCCGGAGGAAACCTACACAGACACGGGGAGAACGTGCAGACTCCACACAGACAGTGACCCAAGCCTGGAATCGAACCTGGATCCCTGGCGTGTGAGGCAGCAGTGCTAACCTTAGATTAGGGATTAGACTCGGTGGGATATTAAATGGTGAGACCAGGTTGAGGTTAGACTGGGTGGGATATTAAATGGTGAGACCAGGTTGAGGTTAGACTGGGTGGGATATTAAATGGTGAGACCAGGTTGAGGTTAGACGGGGTGGGATATTAAATGGTGAGACCAGGTTGGGATTAGACTGGGTGGGATATTAAATGGTGAGACCAGGTTGAAGTTAGACTGGGTGGGATATTAAATGGTGAGACCAGGTTGAGGTTAGACTGGGTGGGATATTAAATGGTGAGACCAGGTTGAGGTTAGACTGGGTGGGATATTAAATGGTGAGACCAGGTTGAGATTAGACTGGGTGGGATATGTAAATTGATGAGAGGAGAGTTTAGGTTTAAACTTATGCAGCTTGCGATGTGAAAAACGGCAGCATAGAGTTAAATACTAGTGTGTTCAATGCGAGAATGTTCCACAATTCTAGGCATGTGCAGTTGCTGAATATGCTTGTTTTCTCCCTAAATTGTCCTGGATGTTTGGGGCTAATTTTCATACAGTGAAATCAGCCAGTTATCTGTGTATGTTCAGTTTGACTTTTTCCAGATTGTGCCAGCTAAATAAACTATTGCCATTCAGTTTAAACAGCATTTTGAAAATGGAACAAGCTGGAAGAAACTCAAACACTGAAAAGATGTATTGAGTGGGCAATAGATATCCAAAATCAATGTCCTGGCGTTAAAATTAGACTCAGTAGACCTTCTGTAAGTCTAACTGTACCAGATTCCCAGTGTTGTCGAACTACACAATCTATCCTAACGTCTCTATCCCACAAGCTTTTAAAGTTCAATTATCGTTCTATGATTTATGCGGCTCAGTTGGACTGAGGCAGAAGGTTGTCGGTTCAAGTCCTGCTTTAGAGACTTTAAGCTCGGCCCCACGCTGATGTTCCCAGTGCAATACAGAGTCTTTAATAAACCATACAGTCTCATTGCATTGTGACATACACAGCTATTGCTACACATAAAAAGTGCCCAATTGACTGCAACGTGTATAGGACATTCTTAATTGTGAAAGGCGTTATCTAAGTTCAACTCCTTTTATTAACCTCACCTGCTGATCCCTTTTTTTAAACTCTTGACCCTTCACCCTCCCCCCCTCCCCCTCCCCGCCTCCCTCCAGCCCTCAAAAGCATTCATTGTCCTTGCTTTAAAAAGGGAATGATGCCTCCTGGTGTCCACAGCTGGGAAAGACAAGCAAGGCCAGCCACAAAAAAAATCCTGATCGAACAGATGCGCAGAGCTGGATTTTACAGCTTCACTCGACCGGAAATCGTAAAATCCCGCCCGAGGCCAACGTGCCTTTCCATTGTCCGCCCCTCGGCCGCTACGATTCCCGTGGTGGGCGGGACGGTAAAATTCCGGCACAGAGTCATAGGCCGGTATTTTACGAGGCTCGTAAAATCCCGCCCAAGGCCAATGGAGAATTCCGTAGTGCGAGCGGTGCACGCTCCAATTCCGGGGCCGGAATGCTGCTAAAATTCCGGCAATTATTTTACTCTACAGAAAAAGGCCCTTCAGCTCATCATGCCTGCATCGGTCATCAACTACCCATTCTAATCCCATTTTCCAGTACTTGGCCTGCAGCCTTGTACACTGAGCATTTCAAGCCCTCATCTAAATGCTTCTTAAATGTTATGAGGGTTCCCGCCCCTACCACCCTTTCAGGCAGCGAGTTCCAGATTCCCAGCACCCTCTGGGTGAAAACACTTTTCCTCAAATCCCCTCTAAATCTCCTGCCCCTTTCCTTAAATCTATAAATCCCCCTGGTTATTGACCCCTCTACTAAGGGGAAATGTTCCTTCCTATCCACCCTATCAATGCCCCTCAGAATTTTGTACACCTCAATCATGTCCCCCCTCAGCTTCTCTGCTGTAAGGAGAACAACCCCAGCCTAACCAGCCTCTCTTCATAGCTGAAACACTCCAGCCCAGACAACATCCTGGTGAATCTCCTCTGCACCCTCTCTCGTGCAATCAGATCCTTCATTTTTTTCATACATTTGTGAGACGTGGGCATCGCTGACTGGCCAGCATTTATTGCCCATCCCTAGTTGTCCATGGAGGGCAGTTGAGAGTCAGCCAGATTGCTGTGGCTCTGGAGTCACATGTAGGCCAGACCACGTAAGGATGGCAGATTTATTTCGCTAAAGGACATTAGTGAACCAGATGGGTTTTTCCGACAATCGACAATGGTTTCACGGTCATCAGTAGATTCCTAATTCCAGGTTTTTTCTATTGAATTCAAATTCCACCAGCTGCCGTGGCGGGATTCGAACCCAGGTCCCCAGAACATTAGCTGAGTTTCTGGATTAATAGTCTAGCGATAATACCACTAGGCCATCGCCTTCCCAGATTCAATTCCTGATTTAATAACAACTTGCATTTGTATAGCACCTTTAAATGTAGTTTTAAAAGCTTCCCAAGCTGCTTCAGAAGAACAATATTTGACACCCAGAGATATCATGTCAGATGCTCAGTCTAAGAGGCAGGTTTTAAGGAGTGTCTGAAGAGAGGTTGAGAGGCAGGACATGCAGGGTGGGGAATTCCAGGCCTTAGAGTCCACACAGCTGAAGGAGCACCCACCAGAGCAATTAAAAATCTAAGGTGTGTATGAAGCCGAAGTTGAAAGTATGCAGAGGCCTTCGAGTGTTGTGGGGCTGATGGAGTTTATAATTAAAATTGATTGCGAACTATTAGGAGTTTTTTTGATTATTTGCGACCCCCGTTACTTTCTACTCTCCGAACCCCAAAGACCGGTGTCTAGTGATCACTAGTTGCTCCCCCTGGTTGTTCACTCTCGAACCTGAGGGGCAGCGGGCAGGTTGATCATGGGGGACATCACATCTCACCCTCAGACCCACTGAAATGTATCTTCCCAGCAAGGATTACTGGATAAAGGCAAAATACCGCGGATGCTGGAATCTGAAACAGAAACAGAAAATGCTGGAAAATCTCAGCAGGTCTGGCAGCTTCTGTGGGGAGAGAATAGAGCCAACGTTTCAAGTCGAGGTGGCCCTTCGTCAGGGTTACTGGATAATGGTCAGGAACAACTCCCCCCGCTCCTGTACCACTACCCTCAACTAAAATTCCCAGCAAATTCTTCCTCCTCCCTCTGGCCCAGAATGACTGGCACCATCTGTAGAATCTCCACCAACGCCAACACTGCAGTTCCACCCAGCCAGGACAGATTAGGGTTCCTTCCCCGTGTCGTGTCAGTGTGAAATGAAAATGGAAAGCATTGCACACAATTGGTGAATGAGCATTTAATAATAATTGACCATTCTTTCCAGATGTATCACAGCTTGGCTTGGCTCCTGCTCTGACCAAGACTGTAAGATACTACAAAGAGTTCTGAACAAACAACAAAGAACAAACAATCGTACAGCACAGGAACAGGCCCTTCGGCCCTCTAAACCCGTGCTGATCATGATACCCTAACTAAAAAAAAAATCTTCTGCCCTTACTCGGCGCGTATCCCTCTATTCCCTCCCTATTCATGCACCAATGCAGATGCCTCTTAAATGTTGCTAATGTGCCTGCTTCCACCACCTCCTCTGGCAGTGCGTTCCAGGCACCCACCACTCTCTGCGTGAAAAACATCCCCCACACATCTCCCTTAAACTTGCCCCCTCTCACCTTGAACCTGTGCCCCCCCTTGTAACTGACACTTCCACCCTGGGAAAAAGCCTCTGACTATCCACTCTGTCTATGCCTCCCATAATTTTGGAGACCTCCATCAGGTCTCCCCTCAGCCTCCGTCTTTCCAATGAAAAAAGTGAATGTAGCCCAGTCCATCACGCAAACCAGCCTCCCATCCATTGACTCTGTCGACACTTCCCGCTGCCTCGGCAAAACAGCCAGCATAATTAAGGACCCCATGCACCCCGGACATTCTCTCTTCCACCTTCTTCCGTGGGGAAAAATATATATTTTTTTATACTTTTCCAATTCAATCAAATCAAATCCAATTCAGAGTCTCAACAAGTTGAGACATTTCAGATCCAGGCTGACAAGACAGGACGGGAGACCAAAACGGGAGATGGGTCCAATGAGGTCACAGTGAGTCTGTCGGCTTGTTAATTGGCTGTTGGATGTCAGTGTGTGTTGGCGATGGATACATTGGGCAGCCAATGGCAGAGGAGTAGGGATGGAACGTCACAAGGTAGACAGTCATGTGATGCAGTGTGCAGGGTAATGTCCAACTAGTGTTGGCTTGCGAGTTTGCCTGTGAGTGTTGCAGGCTCTTACACTGAGTATCTGTCACTCAGCGCCTTTTGGCTAAGATCAGGTGTGGTCTGCTGATTTTTTTAAAATACTTTTCCAATTCAATCAAATCAAATCCAATTCAGAGTCTCAACAAGTTGAGACATTTCAGATCCAGGCTGACAAGATAGGGCGAGCGACCAAACCACCCTGTCCTGGGCCTGATCTACATGAGCCAAGCTGATTGGAGAAGGGGGAGGTTCCTCCTCCAAGACTTGAGCTCATTTGCATCTTAGCCAAAAGGCCGAGATGCCGCTTTAAAAAATTGCTTCATATGAAACATATGAAGCCTCAGCGTAACCCAATGACCTCAACCAAGTGCGGCCGACCATGGGGTGCCGACCATACACTTGATCTTAGCCAAAAGGCCAAGAGGCGCCGTGGGGAAAAATATACAGAAGTCTGAGGTGACGTACCAACCGACTCAAGAACAGCTTCTGCTGCCATAAGACTTCTGAATAGTCCTATCACACATTAAGCTGATGTTTCTCTTCACCCTATGTGTAACGGCAACACAACATTCTGCACCCTCTCCTTTCCTTCTCCCCTATGTACTCTATGAAAGGTATGCTTTGTCTGTATAGCAAGCTAGAAAGAACACTTTCCACTGTATACTAATACATGTGGCAATAATGAATCAAATCAAATCAGTCTAGACTGGGTGGCTATATAGAAAGACGAGTGTGTGATGCCATCTGCTGGCAGAGGGTGTGCTAGCAACTGCTTGTATCTCAGTTTCCCCCAATGTTAAGTAAATGTTGTCTGTGTGTTGTTACATCAAAGGCAATTCTGGTATAACAGAGCTTCTTCACCTATCACCTCATCCCAAAAATACCCGACTGCCTGGTAAGATTACAATGAGAGTTCCCACCCTCATCAGACGTTTCAGTGTCTAAATTTACACACAACTTGCCTTTATTTCACTCTGCATATCCCAGGGCAAACACAGTAAGAAGTCTCACAACACCAGGTTAAAGTCCAACAGGTTTATTTGGTAGCAAAAGCCACTAGCTTTCGGAGCGCTGCTCCTTCGTCAGGTAAGTGGAAGTTCTGTTCACAAACAGGGCATATAAAGACACAAACTCAATTTACAAAATAATGATTGGAATGCGAGTCTTTACAGGTAATCAAATCTTAAAGGTACAGACAATGTGAGTGGAGAGAGGGTAAAGCACAGGTTTAACCAGTGCTTTACCCAGTGGTTTAACCTATGCTTAATAGGAATAGGCCACTCAGCTCCTCGAGCTTGCTCCGTCATTCAATAAAAACATGGCTGATCTGATTATAGCCTCAACCCCACCTTCCTGCCAACCCCCCAATAACCTTTTACCTCTTAGGGAGACAAGTGGCCAAAGTTTGGGCAAAGATGTGAGCTTTAAGGAGTATCATAAAGGAGGAGAGGCGGAGAGGTTTAGGGAGAGAATTTAATTCATTCATGCGATGTGAATGTCGCTGGCTGGGTCAGCATTTATAGCCCATCCCTAATTACCCTAGAGTGGCACGGTGGCACAGTGGTTAGCACTGCTGCCTCACAGCGCCAGGGATCCGGGTTCAATTTCCAGTTTAGGTCACTGTCTGTGCGGAGTCTGCACGTTCTCCCCGTGTCTGCATGGGTTTCCTCCGGGTGATCTGGTTTCCTCTCACACTCCGAAAGATGTGCTGGTTAGGTGCATTGGCCATGCTAAATTCTCTCTTAGTGTGCCCGAACAGGTGCCGGAGTGTGGCAACTAGGGGATTTTCACAGTAACTTCATTGCAGTGCTAATGTAAGCCTACTTGTAACACTAATGAACTAACATTAAACTTTACTTGAAAAGATGGAGGTGAGCCGCCTTCTTGGGCCGCTGCAGTCCACGTGGTGTAGGTACACCCACAGTGCTGTTAGGGAGGGAGTTACAAGATTGTCACCCAGCGACAGTGAAGGAACGGCCGATATATTTCCAAGTCAGGATGGTGAGTGGCTTGGAAAGGCGATGTTACAACATGTCTGTCACCCTTTTTCTATTTGGAGTTTGTGAGCATTGCATTTGAGCACCTGGAGGCACGGCTGCCAGTGATAGAGTTTGAAAATCAGGGATGGACAAAGTTTATCAGAGCACAGAGTCTGCGGAAGGTGGTGGTGCTGGAGGAGATTACAGAGATAGGGAGGAGAGAGGTCACGGAGGGATCTGAAAGCAAGGATGAAAAAGTTAAAATCGAGGCATTTCCAGACCAGGAACCATTCCTCATTTTCTCTTCCTCTTTCCTCCTCCTCGTCTTTATTATTTTCCTCTGCCTCCGTCTCCTCCTCCTGTTGCTGCCTAGCTGGTGCTGGGAGCTGATCCATTAGAAAAAAACTGGGCGGCACGTTGGCACAGTGGTTAGCGCTGCTGCCTCACAGCGCCAGGGACCTGGGTTCAATTCCGGCCTCGGGTGACTATCCGTGTGGAGTCTGCATGTTCTCCCCGTGTCGGCATGGGCTTCCTTCGGGTGCTTTGGTTTTCTCCCACAGTCCAAAGATGTGCAGTTTAGGTTGACTGGCCATGCTAAATTGACCCTGAGTGTCAGGGGGATTAGCAGGGCAAATGCATGGGGTTACGGGGATAGGGCCTGGGTGGGATTGTTGTCAGTGCAGACTCGATGGGCCGAATGGCTTCCTTCTGCACTGTAAGGATTCTAGAACAGTAAGGTTATGGATCACGCAGTGGATCATGAAGAATCTGGAGACCAGCTCAGGGCTGTCCTTCATTGCAAAGGGAATGGAATAACAAAGTAGAAAAGTTTTACTGCAGCTGTACAGAGTCTTGGTGAGACCCCATCTGGAGAATTGTGTACAGTTCTGGTCTCTTTATTTGAAAATATATAATTGCATTAGGAGCAGCTCATAGAAGATTCACTGGACTCATTCCCAAGATGAAAAGCTTATCCTATGAAGAAAAGTTGAGTAAGTTGGGCCTGTACCCATTGGAGTTTAGGATGAGAAGAGATTTCACTGGAACATTGTGGTGAACCATCGTTGGTTCCCACTGGATAGTACTGAGCCAGGGCTGGCCAGTACTACAGGAATGTATATAGGTTACTGTGGGATTGTACTAATGTTGCTGTTGGGTTAGGGTGGGATTGTTACACCTGTGTTTGTTACGTTTGTGGCACATCCCAGTCGGGCTCCGCCTCCTGGGAGAGGTATAAGACTCCCTGCTCGGACGGGACCCCTTCAGTCTGGGATAGTGTGTTAAAGTTCTGATAGCTCCATTGTTAGTTAATAAAAGCCTTCTTTTACTGAAGCTTCGAGCCTCGTGTCCAATTGATGCGCATCAAACATATAAGATCCTGAGGGGACTCGATCGGCTGGATACCAAGAGGATGCTTCCCTTGTGGGGGAGACCAGGGTCGCAGTTTCAGAATAAGAGATCTCCCTTTTAAAATGGTGATGAGAAGGGACTTTTTACTCTCAGAGAGTCATTAGTCTATGTAATTTGTTGCATGTTGTATGTTCAGTTGTTTGGAACTTAAACTGTGAAATTCCCTCCCATCTCTCCATCTCACCATCGGTGGTGATTGTCCCTTGAAGGGCAAAGCAGCAGAATAAGGGTCTCCTGGTCTGTGACCAATCAAGACTCAGGGTGTGGAATCACCCCTTGGCGAGAGAGGTTCCTAGGCAGAGAGGAGCGAGCATTAATGTGTTCACTAAAGAAGCCCGTGAAAGTGCAGCCTTACACCATCCCTCTATCTTTTCGATTGAAGCCTCCCCTCAAAACCTACCACTTTGACCATAGATACATAGAAACTAGAAGCAGGAGTAGACCATTCGGCCCTTCGAGCCTGCTCCACCATTCATTACGATCATGGCTGATCATCGAATTCAATATCCTGATCCCCCCTTCCTCCCATATCCCTTGATCCCTTTAGCCCCAAGAGCTATATCTAATTTCTTCTTGAAATCAGACAACGTTTTGGCCTCAACTACATTCTGTGGCAGTGAATTCCACACATTCACCACCCTCTGGGTGAAGAAATTTCTCCTCACCTCAGTTCTAAAAGGTTTACCCTTTATCCTTAAACTATAACCCCTAGTTCTGGACTCTCCCACCATTTGGAACATTCTTTCGGAGTCTACCCTGTCTAATCCTGTTAGAATTTTATAATTTTCTATGAGATCCCATCCCACTCTTCTAAACTTTAGTGAATATAATCCTAATCGACTTAGTCTCTCCTCATATGACAGTCCCGCTATCCCAGGAATCAACCTGGTAAACATTCGTTGTACTCCCTCTATAGCAAGGACCTCCTTCCTCAGATAAGGACACCAAAACTGCACATAATACTCCAGGTGTGGCCTCACCAATGCCCTATACAATTGTTGGTCGCCTGTCCTAACGTCTCCTTATGTGGCATTATCCTGGTAAATTCACCCTGCACTCCTTCCAAAGTCAATATATTCATCCTCAGGAGAGATGCCCAGAACTGTTCACATTCTCCTAGGTGTGGTCGAGCCACGGTTTCATATCCTTCTTAGGCAGTCAAGCGGAATCGAAGACCACTTGCTTCCACTCGGCTTGATGGGTTCTGAGATGGTTAATAAGCCTAATGCATGATCTGCTGACTCTGGCACATGTGGGACAGGTGGTGTGGAAGGGTTGGGTCAATGGGTTGTTTAAAGGTTTGTGAGCTACCTCCGGCATCGCAACTTCACCTTTGCACGTTCCCAAGGAAGTGTCTTGATGTGCGTGGGACCTCCCCAGATGTAACATCTCCATTTTGGTTGGTCAGGAGCCTGGGTCTCCTGTAAGTTGGCGGGGATGTTTGATCTCTAAGGGGTGCTTTGAGGACATCCCTAAGGTTTCATACAGTTGAAGCATGACAACTATCCCTTGAATTCCAGTCCTCTAGATAGAAAGGCCAGCGTTCCATTTGCTTTTTGACTGATTCCTATCCCCTTTTGTGATGCTATCATGAGGTCAGATTCTCCGGCCGTTCACGCCAGCAGGATTCTCTCGTCGCGTTACAGTGACCGGGAGTTTGGCTGAGGGTCAAATTCTCCGTCGTCCCTTCAGTGGAGGTGGGGCGTGAAAGGCCAGAGAATTCCAGTCATGATCTATACACCTGGACCCCATATCCCCTTTTGCCATCCAGTGTTTCTAGCTCTTCAACATTTAGAAATTGCTTCTTTCTAAACGTTTCAGATCCAAAGTTGGTGACCTCTCATTTGTCTCCACTGAAATCCATTTGCCACTGTTTCAATTTAGTACTATGTTATGAAGAAGGGTGGATAAATAGTCTTGTTGTTAAAGATCCTCTTGGAAAGAGTGATCACAGCGCGCCAGAATTTCAGATTCAGATTGAGCGAGAGTTTTTACTAGAGTTTTAGCATTGGGCAGAGGTAATTGTACAGA
The DNA here is from genome assembly GCF_964213995.1 of Mustelus asterias. NCBI lineage: Eukaryota > Metazoa > Chordata > Chondrichthyes > Carcharhiniformes > Triakidae > Mustelus > Mustelus asterias. Next base: position 8,132,310 of record NC_135814.1, read on the forward strand.
CCTGAGGGAAGAGTTGAAGTAAACTGGACACAAATAATTGAGGGCAGGGCAGTTGAGGAACAATGGTGGATGTTCGGCGAGATATTAAATGCTTCTCAGTAAAGGTTAGTGGACAATACTGGTGAGGTATTGATGGGAGACACAGAGGAGGCACTAAGCCAATATTTTGCCTGTCTTCACGGTAGAGAATAATGAAAATTTTCCAAAAACTGTCGTTAATGCAGAGGAACTTGGTGCAATAACCATCACTAGGGAGAAGGTATTGAATAAACTAAGGGGATTAAAGGCAGATACGTCTCTGGGACCTGATGGCCTGCGCCCTCGGGTATTAAAAGAGGTGGCAGCAGAGAAGTAGATCCATTAGTTGTGATATTTCAAAATTCCTTGGATTCTGGTACGATCCCGGTGGATTGGAAACACACTAATGTGACTCCTCTATTCAAAAAGGTAGAAAGGCAAGAAGTTGGAAACTATAGGCCAGTTAGCTTGACCTCTGCGGTGGGGAAGTTGCTGGAATCAATCATTAAGGAGGAAATGAATGAGCATTTAGCAACACAAAGCTCAATCCACCATTGTCAGCATGGTTTTCTGAAGGGTAAGTCATGCTGAACAAATTTGCTTGAGTTCTTTGAGGACATAACCAGCAAGATGGATAATGGGGAACCTGTTGATGTGGTATATCTAGATTCAAGAAGGCATTTGACAAGGTGCCACTTAAAAGCTTGATCCAGAAGGTGAGATCGCAGAGGATTGGGGGTAGAGTACAGGATTGGTTTGAGGATTGGCTGACTGACAGAAAACAGAGGGTCGGGAAAAATGGGTCCCTCTCTAGCTGGTGAAATGTAACTAGCGGGGTGCCTCAGGGGTCAGTCCTTGGACCTCAACTGTTTACAATCTGTATAAATGATCTGCAAGCAGGGACAGAGTGTAACATAGCAAAATTTTCGGATAATACTAAAATAGGTGGGAAAGCAGGCAGTGAAGAGAAGATAAGGATTTTACAGGTGGATATAGATAGGCTAGGAGAATGGGCCAAAATTTGGCAGATGGAATTTAATGTGGATAAGTGTGAGGTTGTCCATTTTGGCAGGAAAGATAGAAAGGGAAATTATTACCGAAATGAAAAGCAGATTCAAAACGTGTCCAGGCAGAGGGATCTGAGAGTCCATGTTCATGAATCACAGAAAGCCGGAATGCAGGTGCAGCTCGCAATAAAAAAGGCAAATTGATGTTGGCATTTATTGCAAAAGGGCTGGAGTATAAAAGTAGTGAAGTGTTGTTGCAATTGTTTCGGGTGTTGGTGAGACCACATCTGGAGTATTGTGTCCAGTTTTGGTCTCCTTATTTGAGGAAGGATGTGGTGGCATTGGAGGCAGTTCAGAGGAGGTTCACCAGATTGATTCCGGGGATGAAAGGGTTGACGTATGAGGAGAGATTAAACAGTTTGGTCTTGTACTCGCTGGAGTTTGGAAGGATGAGAGGGGATCTGATCGAGGGATATAAAATACTAAAAGGGATTGATAAAGTAAACGTAGACCAAATCTTTCTTCTTATGGAGCAATCCTAAAACAAGAGGTCACAGGGTATAGGTTGAGAGGTGGAAGATTTAAAACTGAGATGAGGAGGAATTACTTCTCGCAGAGGGTGGTGAATTTATGGAACTCGCTGCCCCATAGCGCGGTGGAGTCTGAATCGTTGAACGGTTTCAAGAAGGAGATAGATATATTTCTAATTGTAAAAAAGGGATAGGGGATATGGTGGGAGAGGGGGGGGTGACCTGGGAGAGATCAGCCATGAACTAATTGAATGGCGGAGCAGGCTCGAAAGGCTGAATTTGCCTCCTTCTGCTTCTAATTCCTATGTTCCCCATTCACTTAATCTATCAATACATCCCTGTCATCTTATGCTTCCACCTACAGTGTTTATTAAGCCACCAATCTTTATGACATTGGCAAACTTGGATATGTGGCTTTCTGCCCCATCATCTAAGTTGTTATTAATGTGATGGATAATTGAGACCCCAAGCAGTTCCTTGTGGGATCCCACCGGTCACATTCTGACAATTAGAGCACTTGTCTAAGCCGACTCTCTGTCTCCTGCCACTCAGCCAATTTCCTAACCAGGTCAATAATTTGCCTTCAATTCCAATGCTTCAACTTTTGTTAATAGTCTCTAATGAAGGACTTTATCAAATTGTGACGCCACTGTGCCTTTAAAAAGTTTATTTTAATCATGAGTCTCTGGTGGTTTTTCAAGCAGTTCCTAGCATCTTATTTTGGCACCGTGATGTCTGTAACTGGTGTCCTCTAATTGTTACTAAAGCAAGAAAAGGACATCATGCTGATTTTAATCTAGGCTAATGCAGTGTCCTTGGGTTTTATGATCCTTTGGAATTGCTGCGTGGGGCATGATTGACAGGTCAGGTGATGGCTGGTGATGGTTTTTTGTCCACAGGAAAGTCCAAGGTTTTAGTTTCATTATTCTCAGATGCTGTTTGGATGTGAGACAAAAAGCAGCGTCTTGTTTTCCCCTCTCTCTGGAGTTGGAAATGTTGCTGTCTGTGAGTTGCTGTTAGAAGCTGGTGGAAGCAGGCAGTGCCTCTGTCTCCCTCCCTCTCTCCCCAGAGGCTTTATGGAAAGTTCCAGGACTGGGAAGCCTCAGAGTTTTAATCCAACATTCAAAGGACTAATTCACAGCAGGTGTTAAAAAGCTGCAAAATCCAGCATCACCTGAGCATGCTTGCTTTTTGTGCCAAGTTCAGAAAGGGGTGTATGTCTATAGGATGGTGGTTGATTTGGAACATCATAAATAGCTAGCTGTTATGATTCATACTTTATCATGTTTGATTCTTGTAATTGGTAAGAGTTATACTAAATCTTTTTGTTATATTCTAACTGTGCTCTTAAATAAACTTTGTTTGATTAAAGCTCCCGAGTAGGTCACTTGAATTATATCCGGAGTGAAGCATCACCCTAATGCCAAAATCAAATGCAAAACTTAGGGTCTAGGCTACCTTTGTAAAACACCTTGGAACTTCTGGCCTGGATCAGAACAAAATGCTTTCTGGAAGTTCACATAAATGACTTCCATAGACAATCCCTGTCCACTCCCTTACTCACATCATCAAAAGTTCATTAAGATTCTTCAGGCATGACCTACCCGTAAGAACATATGAATTAGAAGCAGGTGCAGGCACTTCAAGCATGTTCTGACACTCAGTAAGACCATGATTGATCTGATTGTGGCCTTAAAATGTCTGCCTCCTCCACTGCACCCCCTCCCCCATCCCCCTCCCCATTACCCTTGACTCCCTTGTCAATCAAAAATCTGTCTAACTCAGCCTTGAAAACATCCAATGAGCCAGCCTCCACAGCTCGCTGGAGGTAGAGAATTACAAACACTAGCGGTCCTCCGAGAGAAGAAATTCCTTCTCGTCTCTGCGCTGAATGGGAGACCCCCTTATCCTGAAACTAGTTCTAGATTCCCCTGCAGTAGATAAAAAATACCTCTGAGGCTGGTATGAGTCAAAATAGAGTAGGCTTTATTCTCACAAGCTTGCGGAAGAACTTGACCCCTTGAAAGCAGAAGCCAAAGTTCTCCCTGAACACAGAAAATTGGGGATATATATACAGCATGGCTTCCAATACTGGCCACGACTCAAACACCAGATCAGTCACGACTCAAAAATACATTTACAGCTTCTGGTCATAAACCAGAGTGTATCTGGTATTCTCAGGTCATGAAGCAGTCCTTGGTTTCCTACATTAACCCTTTAGGTACAAAATACATTGAGTACAAAAAACATTAACCTTTCCCTTCTTCAATCCCCCCTTTTGGTCGGGGCCAGGTCCAAGCATGGCCCCATGACCAATTCAGAGCCAAAGGTCACCAGTATATATGGGCCTACCTCCTTCATCAGGAAGTCTGCCCCTTCTGCCTGTACACTTGCACTTGGCATAATTCGGGCTGTTCGTGCAATAATGTCATACAAATACAGCAAGCAATAACAATGACAATGAATACAATCAACCCCTGCATCAGGTATGATCCCCACAACCCAAACCATTGCCCTAGCCATCCCGGAGGGTTATAATTATGATATTGGCTCCCTTCATCCTGTGTTGTCTTCGCTACTCGTTGTATATGATCTGCCAAACGAGTTATATTTTAATCATCTGGGATATACGTGCAGCATTCGGAGCGCACATTCCTCCCTGGAAAGCCAACACACAATCAAGTGTCAATCGGTTCTGTAAAGCAACAGTCCGGACAGCTACAACCTCAGCTGATACTTCAGAGAAGGCTGTGCTCACCTCCTCGAATCTGTCTCTAGTTTCATTTGCAATTCTCTCCAAGGTCGAGGCCATATGTATATGATTCGAAATCCTCTCTACCATTCCAGGAGTTGACAAAGGAATAGGGAATAAAGGACTTCCCCCCTTTTCTCCGTGCATGGGAATATGCAAGCAGACCCAGCACTTGCTCAAAATTTGACTGCAATACATACAAGTGAGACATATACATGAAAATGTTCATGTGCTAGGGTCGGATTTTAGAGGATTGGTACAATGATTGCTTGGATCGACCAAATCTCGTGTTGATGTACACATCCTCCCGAGCCGTGCACTGATGCCGGGTACAGGTCCACCCTGGTCCCTCAGCCAAACACCAAAAATTCCAGTTACACCACATTACATTGCATGGGAGACCCCAATCACCTCTCCCCTCCAACAGAGTTGGCAACATGGCATGGTTAAGGAATCCCAAGCAGCGGTCCCTATGGGTTACCTCCCAGGGATTTATTCCATGTGTCGGAAGGTTACAATAGATAGAGCCATCGTTACAGAGATGCTTGCGATGCTCTATCCCCAAGTCTACACAATTCCATCTATACTTCCCCTCCGTAACTAACAGGGCAAGGGTCGTGAGAAGCAGCAAGAAAATCATCCTATCACTTAACTAATAACCCGCGCGACCGTTATACAATGGTCCAAAGGCTATACCGCCTGTGCGCCACTGCCCACGAACCCGTTCAGCTTGCTTGGAGGTCAACTGTCTCACATATCTGTGAATTAAGCACACTACACAATTTTAACCTCATAGGGGCCCTTCCATTTAGGGGCGAACCCAGGTTTGTCAAGTAGTGCTGTTACTAGGATGCAACTTCCCGCCCGTCAGGGAGCATTTCAAGCTCTCTCTCCCTGTGTCTCTTTGTTCCGGATTGTCATTTACCAATTTGCGCATCCCTTTTAGTTGGGTGCTTCGTTCCAAAACATATTTCCTGAATTCATCTTTTAGTGAACCTACATCATCACCCATTCTGTCATTAATTCATAAGGGGTTAATCCGGTTGTCCGGTTTGTGGTAACTCTTAGCCTCATCAGTATAGTGGACAATATCTCTGTCCACAATTTTCCCGATGTCTGTATGGTTTTAGCTAGTACATTATACAGTTAACTACACACCCCCCTTCCATAGAAAGCTTAGTGTGAATTAAATAACACTTTACACAGTTTTTTTGGCTGCAGTTGGACATCCATTCATTTGTATATAATCTCATCAAAAGACATCACATTCCCAATTAAATCTCATGCCATACAGCTCCAATCTTTATATAATGTACTCTTACATTGTATCTAATTTAATCATTTGCATAGCGAGGAAAACAGGAAGCTCCTACAGAGTTATCAATACACAACATATAATATATAACTACATTATCCAAAATTGGTGAAGGCTTTTCAGGATTTGATTTTATTCTCGGGTCTATATGGAAAATAATCAAGCGGCAGTTGTATCATACTTTACACATCATAACTGTGATATCCAAACCCCTTTACTCCAAGCCGTTTCCAATTTTAAACTGAGCTCCAGATCTAAACCCTCGCACTCGAGGAAAACAACAGGCGCCAAATCAAAACCAAAGTAGCTACAATACATACTAGTTAATTAATCAAAAACATTTTGGTTTGATTTAAATTGGCTAGATTTCAAGCTTGACAGTGCTCAATATTTGGCAAACTTTGAACAATAGGTAGCACATAAAATTCCAACGGCAGTATATAATTTTAACCAGTTTACAGAATATTAAACTATTAGAGATTCGTAAATCACTATATCCTGCGGACCTTAATACTGCATTCTAAATGGGCAATTTGCATTGGCAACTAAGATTTAATTGAATAATCTCCTGGTAGAACTTGAAATAAGCAGAATTACAATTTATTTCACTGACTTAAAATATTTTAAACCGACTCATAGACAGTACATTTACCTCATTCTTTTGTTCTTGTTTATCTACTTTCCCATAAAATTACTTATTTTCTTCTCCCAATTTCTCAACTCACTCTCTCATAATCTTCACTTTGAGACAAAGGAGAGAGCACATGGTTCCCTCCAAGGTTTAAATCCTTTCTTAACAAAATTTAAACACAGGCTTATTCAAAATCCAAATTGGCTATTTCAAACTTCAATTTATGTACTTCGATTTTGAAATTTCAATTTACCTTCTAATTTTATTTAAACTCTGTATCAAACCCACTGTTGTAAAATCACAACAGGGAAGAACATCAAAACAAATAACTTTGTTAAACACACATAGACACACATGGAAACTTCCAACACTCATTCAAACTTAACATCTTAAACTGAGATGTAAGTAAAACATTTAAAAGAATACAGAACTTGGATTAAGACAGTCACTTTTATTCTTCTTTCTTCCAAACTATAATTAAACTCAAAACAGAAGTAAATTCAAGAAATCTTATCACTTTAATCTTTAACAGTCTTAGCACCTCCCCAGCTCTCCTGAGGCTAAACTAAGGTCATTTATTACCCGCAAAAAACACTCCACAAGAACAAACAAAGGCTTCAACAATTCCTGCTCTCAATCTAATACAACAACAACCACCTACATTTGACTAGCAACCAGATCACACAAACACACTGAAATACAAAAACTAAGATCTCTCCTATCCACCTCCAGGTATGCCATTAGCCCATTCTTCCAATTCATTATAGTTCGGGGTACTGAGAACTCCCATTTTAAGGATCTTTTGGTGAACACTAAAGAATTCATCCTTAAAAGCGTGGATGAACGCTCGATCTCGTCGACTGGGTTTCCTTGTCCTGAGCACTCCTGATATATCTGGAACAACTATCCCCCATATTCAGAAGCTCCTTCCCCTTTTAACTGTTTCGTTGTGGTTATTCCGCTCCAGTTAGTGGGAGCATTCCCTACCACTCTCAGAGTTTCAAACTGGGCAAAGGGTGTCTGCTGGGCATCTATCTCTGATGTTAGGGCAACTACATGTGTCCACCATCCCCCATTATAATCCTGTGTTGGAGGAGCGGCGGGTCCACCTGCTACCTGCCTCCACTTACCCGCTGGACAGGCTGCCCTTACTAGCTGGTGTACGTCTCACAGGTGTAATAGGTGTCCTACCCAGATTGTGTCTAATTCTTCCCAGAATTTAGTGTTTGCGCTTCTAGGTTGTAATTTACCCAGGGAAGCCATTATCTGCTGCCTCTCACCTGGGGTGAATGGTTTATAATTTACCTTTGGCTGCGCATCTGTTCCCCCTCGGGTTAGTAGCACTAAGCTGTGTTCTAGCGCTTCCCACTCCTCTGGAGGAGCGGTTAGTCCCCGTTGTGTGGACTCATAAGGAGGTAGAGGAACGGTTTCCCTTCTCCATTGCTTTTCTTCTAATACTTGGTTTTGTTTCTCCAGTTCCCTTACTCTGGATTCTAACTCCCTAATCCTTTCTTTATCCTCACTCCACTTCTTAGTAGAGGCGACTACTTGCTCAATTAGTCCAGCTAACTGATGTATTAACAATACTCCTATTTTCCTTGTCATGTTTCTCTTTTCTTTACCCAACCATTTATGCTGTTGGCCCAGAGGGTAGGATAAGTTCCACCCCCCTTTTCTCATCTGTTTAATGAATTTGTACCTCTTAGTCATACACTCATCTATCAGGGATTCCGGAAGTCCCCACTGTCCTTGTGATCCTGCCATAATACCACCTGGAGTCTTCTATTCTCCCTTCTCGCTCTCCCACTCCTAGGTCGCTCTTATCAGGGTCCAGTGTTACCTGTCAGGGGTGATCAAATCCCTCCCTATCACCGCTTACACTATTAAGCTTACACTATTAAGCTTACACCATTAAGCTTACACCATTAAGCTGGCTTCTACTCCGGTGATCACTCAGACAGTCTCTCTTTCTCACTCACGTCTGAACATCACGCCTCAGGCACCTTTTTCTCCAGTCTTTACACTCACTTGAGTATTAAAGACAAATGCCTCCTTGCCCGTATATGTTCAGTTCAGACCTCTTTCACTCTCACACTCTCTCATCACATATGATCACCTCACTGTAGTTTGACTCACCCGATTAGGTTCAGAACTCTATTCCAGTACCCAGGTTGTGGCCATTCAACCTGAGCCCGCAAACAGAGTCCCGCAAACAGATCCCAGGGGTGTCCCAGGTTTCGGCACCAGTTGTAGTAGGTAAAAAATACCTCTGAGGCTGGTATGAGTCAAAATAGAGTAGGCTTTATTCTCACAAGCCTGCGGGAGAACTTGACCCCTTGAAAGCGGAAGCCAAAGTTCTCCCTGAACACAGAAAAGTGGGGATATATATACAGCATGGCTTCTAATACTGGTCACGACTCAAACACCAGATCAGTCACGACTCAAAAATACATTTACAGCCTCTGGTCATAAACCAGAGTGTATCTGGTATTCTCAGGTCACGAAGCAGTCCTTGGTTTCCTGCATTAACCCTTTAGGTACAAAATACATTGAGTACAAAAAAAATTAACCCTTTCCCTTCTTCACCCCCGTAAAGGGAAACGTCCTTTCAGCATCTTCCCTGTCAAACGCCCTCAGGATCTTATATGTTCCACTAAGATCACCTTTCACCTTTCTAAACTCTAATGAGTACAGACCCAACCTGCTCAACCTTTCTTCATAGAATTAAAGAGGTTTACAGCATGGAAACAGGCCCTTCGGCCCAACTTGTCCATGCCACCCTTTCCTTTACCACTAAGCTAATCCCAATGTCCCTCTATACCCATCTTACCCATGTAACTGTCTAAATACTTTTTAAAAGACAAAATTGTACCCGCCTCTACTACTACCTCTGGCAGCTCATCCCAGACACCCGTCACCCTCTGTGTGAAAAAATTGCTCCTCTGGACCCTTTCGTATCTCTCCCCTCTCATCTTAAACCTATGCCCTCTCGTTCTAGACTCCCCCACCTTTGGGAAAAGGTATTGACTACCTACCTTATCTATGCTCCTCATTATTTTATAGACCTCTATATGATCACCCCTAAACCTCCTACACTCCAGGGAAATTCGAGGAGTGCAGTCCCCATTAGAGACTTTAGAAATATCCCAATCACAGGCATTGAGCTAACTGGTCTGTAACTCCATGGTTTCCCTCTCCTGCATTTCTGAAAAGTTCATAGAGTGGCACTGTTTACTGTGAGGGGAATTGATTACAAAAGTAAGGACGTCATGCTTCAGTTATACAGGGCATTGGTGAGACCACATCTGGCGTACTGTGTACGGTATTGGTCCCCTTATTTAAGGGAAGATGTTAATGCACTAAAATCAGTTTACTAGACAAATGCCAGAAATAAGTGAGTTGTGTTATGAGGAAAGGTTGGAGGGATTAGAATCATAGAATCATAGAATCTACAGCACGGAGACAGGCCCTTCGGTGCAAACTGGTCCATGCTGACCAAAAAGCCCATCTAAGCTAACCCCATTTGCCTGCATTTGGCCCATATTCCTCTAAACCTTTCCTATCTGTGTATCCATGTCTCAATGCCTTTTAAATGTTGTCAATGTCCCTGCCTCAACCACTTCCTCCGGCAGCTCATTCCACACACGTACCACCCTCTGTGTAATAAAAGTTGCTCCTCAGGTTCCCATTAATTCTTTCCCCTCTTAACTCAAACCTACGCTCTATAGTTCTCAATTCCCCGATCCTGGGAAAAACATTGCGTGCATTCACCCTATCCATGCCTCTCATGATCTTATCACCCCTAGGTCTCCTACACTGCAAAGAAATAAGTCCTGGCCTGTACAATCTCTCCTATAACTCAGCCTCTTGAGTCCTGGCAACATCTTTGTAAATCTCTTCTGCACTCTCTCCAGTTTAATAACATCTTTCCTATAGCAAGGCGATCAAAACTGAACACAATACTCCAGGTGCAGCCTCACCAACATCCTGTACAACTGCAATATCACTTCCCAACTTCTATACTCAATGCTCTGGCTGATGAAGGCCAGCATGCCAAAAGCCTTCTTCACTGCCCTGTCTACCTGTGATTCCACCTTTAGAGAAATGTGCACCTGAACTCCAAGGTCCCTCTGTTCCACAATACTCCCTAAGGTCCTACCATTCACCATGAAAGTTCTCCCTTGATTTGACTTTCGAAAAAGCAACACCTCACACTTACCTGTATTGAAGTCCGTTTGCCATTTCCCGGCCCACTTCCCCAGCTGATTAAGATCCTGCTGCAATTTTTGATAACCTTCCTCACTGTCTACAATGCCACCTATTTTAGTGTCATCTGGAATCTTACTGTTCATGCCTTGTACATTCTCATCCCAGTCGTTGATGTAGATAACAAACAGCAAGGGCCCAGAACTGGCCTCTAAGGCACACCACTAGTCACAGGCTTCCAGTCCAACAAGCATTCTTCCATTATTACCCTCTGCTTCCTACCATCAAGCCAATTATATATCCAATTTGCCAGCTCTCCCTGGATTCCATGTGATCTAACCTTCCAGAGCAGCCTACCATGTCAAACTTTATCAAAGGCCTTACTGAAGTCCATATAGACTACATCTACTGCCCTTCCTTCATTAACCTTCCTGGTTACTTCATCAAAGAACTCTAACAACTTTGTAAGGCATGATCTCTCATGCACAAAGCCATGCTGACTACTCCTAACCCTGTCTTTCCAAATGCCTGTATATCGTATCCCTCAGAATCCTCTTGAACAACTTACTTTTTCTTTGCAGCCCTTCTTAAATAAGGACACATCATTTGCTCCCCTCCAGTCTTCTGGTACCTCACTCGTGGCTCACGATGTTGCAAATATCTCAGCCAGGGCTCCCGCAACTTCTTCTCCTCACGTAATGTTCTTGGATGTACCTGGTCAGGGCCAGGAGATTTATCCACCTTCATACATTTTAATACGTTCATCACCTCCTCTACTGTATTGCAAACTGTCCCCAATATATCGCCACTAACATTCGCTCTGTCAAATCCACTCTCAAACCTACTCTTCTCCAAGGGAAACAGCCCCAGCTTCCATCGAATCCATACAATCCTTACAGTGCAGAAGGAGGCCATTCAGCACATTGAGTCTGCATCAACTCTCCAAAGGTGCATCTTACCCAGGCCAGGCCCACTGCCTCCCTCCTCCTCCCCATAACCCCAAGCATTTCCCATGGCTAATCCACCTAACCTGCACATCTTTGGAGCATGGGAGGAAACCAGAGCACCCAGAGGAAACCCACGCAGACACGGGGAGAATGTGCAAACTCCACACAGTGCCCAAGCCGGGAATCAAACCTGGGTCACTGGCGCTGTGAAGTAGCAGTGCTAACCACCGTGCCACCGTGCCACCCAATCTTCTCCAATGTTTCCACGTCACTGAAGTGTGTTAGTAAGTAAATTTATTTCATTAATGTCACAAGTTAGGCTTACATTAACACTGCAATGAAGTTTCAGTGAAAATCCCCTAGTTGCCACACTCCGGCGCCTGTTCAGGTACACTGAGGGAGAATTTAGCATGGCCAATGCACCTAACCAGCACGTCTTTCAGACTATGGGAGGAAACCGGAGCACCTGGAGGAAACCCACGCAGACACGGGGGAGAATGTGCAAACTCCATACAGACAGTGACTCAAGCCAGGAATCGAAGCCAGGTCCCTGGCTCTGTGAGGCAGCAGTGCCAAGCACTGTACCACCATGCAGTGTATGTGTATGGTTAGCTGCCATTGTCTATGACCTCCGTTGTTGGTCATCCTTCGAGCCAGCACTCCCTGGTTGGCACCTGAAGCACACACTCAGTGGGGTAAGTGGGTGAGGGGTGAGATGACTGTTTGGGGAGGTTGAAAGGAGCAGGCAAAGGACAAAAAACGGGAAGAGAATCGAGCCAACCATTTGAATCTGGATGACCCTTCATCAGAGGAGGTCGGCCAGACTTGAAATGTTGGCTCTGTTCTCTCTCCCCAGGTGCTGTCAGACCTGCTGAGATTTTTCAGCATTTTCTGTTTTTGTTTCTCAAGTTCCTGCATCCGCAGTATTATGCTTTCACATAAAGGACAAGAAGTGATTGTTACATAAGTGGTTGTTACATAAGTAATTTGGGGAAGATGGGGGCGGGGTCCTGGGAGGAGCAATGATTGAAATGTGATCCCAGAACTGTGAAGGGGGAGAAGCAAGAGGCTGGGAGCTGAACTGGAAAGTTGGATGTTAGGACATAGGACAAGCTGGTTACACTGAAGTGAGAGAGTCGAGAGAAATAAAAGACACACACACGCAGGGCGATGTCTCACCTCGGGATCTTACTGAGTTTAAGCAAAGGGAAGGAATGTCTGTCCCGTGTCCTCCAGATGGTGAAGCCAGCTCTCAGACACCCTGCCTCAGGCAGCCAGGCGCTGCCACTCACCCAGACAAAAGATGTGGAGACCCTCGTGGGCAGCTCCACACCGCCCGGGGCACAACCCCAGCGGGTCAAAGACTTGTCCCAAATGCCGGGACCCGGGACATGGAACAACCTGGTGGAGTTTTTCTGCAGGGATGGATTCAGCAGAATACACGACATCCAAGTGAGTTATTTTTTAAAAAAAGGGGCAAATGTAACTTAGTGAGCTAAGTCAAAAATACTGTGGGATAAATGTGTATATGTGTATGTGTGTGTAGGTATAACTATACTCAGGATTTCAGTTATCTGGGGGCTATTTTTTATTGGTACAAGGTTAAATCTAACGGGGGAAAGTTAGATATTTCTCTCGCCAACAAAGAAACTTCAGCAGAGGCGCCAGTTTGAATGGTATGAGTTGTTTTGCTGTGACCAGCCTTTGATCCCTTTCATTAAGTTTCTTCTTTAGAGGAAAGAGTTTGAGGAACTTTTGAAAGCAGTGTGAGATTGAGTGGACTGGGAGCTTGTTAGTGAAAACCTCTCTCACAAGTTGCTGAATCCCAGTCCCTTGTGTCTTTCCTGCAATGACTGTGCATGGGGCTAGCCCAGTCGGCAAAGGGGCATGCCACTCTTCATCTTAGGGTGGTCGGTTCAAGGGCAACATCGGCTGCTAAGTACTCTTTACGGTGCCAGTTTTGTGCTTTAGCCGGTAAGACTCTCCCCTCCTGAGTCCCAAGATCCTGGGTCCCGCACACAAAAAGAAATCAATGTTGGCATTCCAGTGTATTACTGAGGGAGTGCCGCACTGTTGGGAGTGCTGTCTGTTAGATGAGAAGATCCCACCTGCCTGCCCTGATTCTAGAATCACCATAGAATCTCTACAGTGCAGAAGGTGGCCATTCGGTCCATCCAGTCTGCACCGACTCTCCAAAAGAGCATCTGACTCAAGCTCATTCCCCTGCTGTACCTTTGTTTAAGAAGGGTTGCAGGGAAAAGCCTGGGAACTACAAGCCAGTGAGCCTCACATCTTTAGTGGGTAAGTTGTTAGAAGGTATTCTGAGAGACAGGATCTACAGGCATTTAGAGACACAAGGACTGATTAGGGACAGTCAGCATGGCTTTGTGAGTGGAAAATCGTGTCTCTCAAATTTGATTGAGTTTTTTGAAGGGGTAACCAAGAAGGTAGATGAGGGCAGTGCAGTTGATGTTGTCTACATGGATTTTAGCAAGGCCACTGACAAGTTACCACATGATAGGTTGTTGCATAAGATTAAATCTCACTGGATCCAGGGTGAGGTAGGCAAATGGATACAAAATTGGCTTCTTGACAGAAGCCAGAGGGTGGTTGTAGAGAGTTGTTTTTCAAACTGGAGGCCTGTGACCAGCGGTGTGCCTCAAGGATCAGTGCTGGGTCCACTGTTATTTGTCATTTATATTAATGATTTGGATGAGAATTTAGTAGGCATGGTTAGTAAGTTTTCAGATGACGCCAAGATTGGTGGCATAGTGACAGTGAAGAAGGTTATCTAGGATTGCAATGGAATCTTGATCAATTGGGCCAGTGGGCTGACGAGTGGCAGATGGAGTTTAATTTAGATAAATGCGAGGTGATGCATTTTGGTCGATCGAACCAGGGCAGGAGTTACTCAGTTAATGGTAGGGCGTCGGGGAAAGTTACAGAACAAAGAGATCTAGGGGTACAGGTTCATAACTCCTTGACAGTGGAGTCACAAGTGGACAGAGTGGTGAAGAAGGCATTTGACATGCTTGGTTTCATTGGTCAGAACATTGAATACAGGAGTTGGGATGTCTTGTTGAAATTGTATAAGACATTGGTAAGGCCACACTTGGAATACTGTGTACAGTTCTGGTCACCCTATTATAGAAAGGATATTATTAAGCTAGAAAGAATGCAGAAAAAATTTACTAGGGTGCCACCGGGTCTTGATGGTTTGCGTTATAAGGAGAGGCTGGATAGACTGGGACTTTTTTCTCTGGAGCATAGGAGGCTTAGGGGTGATCTTATAGAAGTCTATAAAATAATGAGGGGCACAGATCAGCTAGATAGTCAATATCTTTTCCCAAAGGTAGGGGAGTCTAAAACTAGAGGGCATAGGTTTAAGGTGGGAGGGGAGAGATACAAAAGGGTCCAGAGGGACATTTTTTTCACACACAGGGTGGTGGGTGTCTGGAACAAGCTGCCAGAGGTACATAGAACATAGAACAGTACAACACAGAACAGGTCCTTCGGCCCACGATGTGCTGAGCTTTATCTGAAACCAAGATCAAGCTATCCCACTCCCTATCATCCTGGTGTGCTCCATGTGCCTATCTAATAACTGCTTAAATGTTCCTAAAGTGTCTGACTCCACTATCACTGCAGGCAGTCCATTCCACACCCCAACCACTCTCTGAGTAAAGAACCTACCTCGGACATCCTTCCTACATCTCCCACCATGAACCCTATTGTTATGCCCCCTTGTAATAGCTCCATCCACCCGAGGAAATAGTCTTTGAACATTCACTCTATCTATCCCCTTCTTCATTTTATAAACCTCTATTAAGTCTCCCCTCAACCTCCCCCACTCCAGAGAGAACAGCCCCAGCTCCCTCAACCTTTCCTCATAAGACCTACCCTCTAAACCAGGCAGCATCCTGGTAAATCTCCTTTGCACTCTTTCCAGTGCTTCCACATCCTTCTTATAGTGAGGTGACCAGAACTGCACACAATATTCCAAATGTGGTCTCACCAAGGTCCTGTACAGTTGCAGCATAACCCCATGGCTCTTAAACTCCAACCCCCTGTTAATAAAAGCTAACACACTATAGGCCTTCTTCACAGCTCTATCAACTTGAGTGGCAACCTTCAGAGATCTGTGGATATGGACCCCAAGATCTCTCTGTTCCTCCACAGTCTTCAGAACCCTACCTTTGACCCTGTAATCCACATTTAAATTTGTCCTACCAAAATGAATCACCTCACATTTATCAGGGTTAAACTCCATCTGCCATTTTTCAGCCCAGCTTTGCATCCTATCTATGTCTTTTTGCAGTCTACAACAGCCCTCCACCTCATCCACTACTCCACCAATCTTGGTGTCATCAGCAAATTTACTGATCCACCCTTTAGCCCCCTCCTCTAAGTCATTAATAAAAATCACAAATAGCAGAAGACCAAGCACTCCGCTAGCAACCTGCCTCCAGTCTGAAAATTTTCCATCCACCACCACCACCCTCTGTCTTTGATCAGATAGCCAGTTACCTATCCAGTCGGCCAACTTTCCTTCTATCCCATCCTCCTTACTTTCATCATAAGCCGACCATGGGGGACCTTATCAAATGCCTTACTAAAATACTAAAATCCATATATATGACATCAACTGCCCTACCTTCATCAACACACTTAGTTACCTCCTCAAAAAATTCTAGCAAATTTGTGAGGCACGACTTGCCCTTCACGAATCCGTGCTGACTATCCCGGATTAATCCGCATCTTTCTAAATGGTCGTAAATCCCATCCCTAAGGACCTTTTCCATCAACTTACCAACCACCGAAGTAAGACTAACCAGCCTATAATTACCAGGGTCATTTCTATTCCCTTTCTTAAACAGAGGAACAACATTCACCACTCTCCAGTCCTCTGGCACCATACCCGTGGACAGTGAGGACCCAAAGATCAAAGCCAAAGGCTCTGCAATCTCATCCCTTGCCTCCCAAAGAATCCTAGGATATATTTCATCAGGCCCAGGGGACTTATCGACCTTCAGTTTATTTAAAACTGCTAGTACATCCTCCCTCCAAACATCTACTTCGTCCAGCCTATTAGCCTGTAACACCTTCTCTTCCTCAAAAACATGGCCCCTCTCCTTGGTGAACACTGAAGAAAAGTATTCATTCATCACCTCTCCTATCTCTACTGACTCCATACACAAGTTCCCACTACTGTCCTTGACCGGCCCTAACCTCGCCCTGGTCATTCTTTTATTCCTCACATAAGAATAAAAAGCCTTGGGGTTTTCCTTGATCTGATCCACCAAGGACTTCTCATGCCCCCTCCTAGCTCTCCTAAGCCCCTTTTTCAGCTCATTCCTTGCTAACTTGTAACCCTCAATCGAGCCATCTGAACCTTGTTTCCTCATCCCTACATAAGCTTCCATCTTCCTTTTTACAAGACATTCCACCTCTTTTGTGAACCATGGTTCCCTCACTCGGCCATTTCCTCCCTGCCTGACAGGGACATACCTATCAAGGACACCCAGTATTTGTTCCTTGAAAAAGTTCCACTTTTCATTAATGCCTTTCCCTGACAGTTTCTGCTCCCATCTTATGCCCCCTAATTCTTGCCTAATCGCACCATAATTACCTCTCCCCGATTTATAAACCTTGCCCTGCCGGGAGGGCCCTATCCCTCTCCATTGCAATAACAAAAGACATTGGTAGTAGTAGAGGCGGGAACAATTTTGCCTTTTAAAAAGCGTTTAGACAGTCACATGAGTAAGATGAGTATAGAGGGGTATGGGCCAAATGTGGGCCATTGGGACTAGCTGAGGGGTTAAAAAGATGTGCGGCATGGACAAGTTGGGCCGAAGGGCCTGTTTCCATGCTGTAAACCTCTATGAACCTGACCTATCCCCATAACCCCACACATTTACCATGGCTAATCCACCTAACCCACACATCTTGGGACACTAAGGAGCAATTTACCATGGGCAATCCACGTAACTCGCTCATCTTTGGAATGTGGGAGGAAACAGGAGCACCCGGAGGAAACCAACGGAGAGAACGTGCAAATTCCACACAGACAGTGACCAAAGGCCGGAATCGAACTCGGGTCCCTGATGCTGTGAGGCAACAGTGCCAACCACTGTGCCACCGTGCCACCTACTGTTGTACCACTTCGGAGAATAGCAGGGGGATTATCTATCCTCCATGTTCTGGCCAATATTAACATCAATCAACATCACATAAACAGATGATCTTGCCAATATATTGCTGTTTGTGGAAGCTTGCTGTGCACAATACAGATTGTTCACCATCTATCCCACATTACAACAGTTGTCTACACTTCCAAAACATTTAATTGATTGTAAAATGCTTTGGGACATCCGGTGGTTCTCAAAAGCAGTCTATGAATACAAGTCATTTTAGTGTCGCAACTCCTCTCCCCTCCCTGCAGCCTGGGGTGGCACAGTGGTTAGCACTGCTGCCTCACAGCGTCAGGGACCCGGGTTCAATTCCCAACTTGAGTCACTGTGTGGAGTTTGCATGTTCTCCCCGTGTCTGCGTGGGTTTCCTCCGGGTGCTCCGGTTTCCTCCCACAGTCCAAAGATGAGTAGGTTAGGTTGATTTGACCTTGCTAAATTGTCCCTCAGTGTCCCGGGAGGTGTAGGTTAGAGGGATAAGCGGAGTAAATGTGTGGGGCTGTAGGGATAGGGCCTGGGGTGGGATTATTGTCGTGCAGACTCGATGGGCTGAATGGCCTCATTCTGCACTGTAGGGTTTCTATGATTCTGTCCTTGTGCAGGTTGAGGATTTGACCAGCTTCTCAACAATCCTCTCTTGATTCAGTAACGACATTCCCTTTATAAGATATTGCTCAGGGCATCTACATTAACATGCTGCTGCTCCTTTCTCTCTCTCTCTCTCATCAGGTATCAATTGATGTTGGCTCGCTTCCATGGTTTCAATATCCTCTTAACCTTGTTAGAAATGAAAGCTCTCTTTGTTTTCATTGGACTACTTACAAATAGCTCCTTGAAACAAAAGTTCCAACCTGTTCAAAGAATGATGTGATTTGATTTATTATTATTAAAAGTCTCAAAACACCAGGTTAAAGCCCAATAGGTTTATTTGGTATCACGAGCTTTCGGAGCGCTGCCCCTTCATCAGGTGAATGGAGAGGTAGGTTTCACGAACAGGCATATATAGACGGACACAATTGCAAGATGATGGTTGGAATAGGAGTCTTTACAGGTAATCAAGTTTTTACAGGTACGGAAGCCAGGTGCTATATAAATGAATGCAAGTTGTCGTTTGGCTCTGGAGGCAGGGAATGAAAATGGAGAGTGAGTTGAAGTGTTTTGTTGTTGCTATTTAAATGGGATGTTCTTCCTGAGGACATCCAGCAGTTTTCCATTAAACTTGACCCCAAGTGCTGCAAATGACCTGGACACCAAGGGATGCACAAAATGTACCCGGTCAGCATAAAAGGTGCACTACAACAACAACTTGCATTTATATTATGCAAACAGCTTCATAAAAAGATCCAAAGGTGCCTAACAGGAGATCAAATTTGACACAAAGCCACATAGAGACATTGGGTGGGATTTTACAAGAAAAATTCCAAGTGTCCAGCGATCGTGAAAATGGGAGTTTTTACTCCCAATCTTATGCACATAGTGCATGAAAAAATGGGCTCGACTGTTTCTATCTACTACGGGCAGTGGGCGGGGCTAAACTCACCACTCACTGATCAACCAGCAGAGGGAGCTATTGAGCATGTGTAGACCTCTGTGGCTGCACATGCACAATTCCAACAGCAGAGGCCTGAGAGAGAGAGAGAGCTGCCAGGCCTCTGCGACAGCAGCCAACCTCAACACAGCAGCCCCCCTCTCCCACAATCACGGGGGCCCGTAGCCAATCGCAAGTCCACACTGCCCGAAAATATAGCCCCCATTGCTGCCCAGACAGATCGTGCCCTCCCCAACCGATCACAGGCAGTGGGCCCACCCCACCATCCCTCCCTCCCTCCCTCCCTTCCTCCACTGATTATAGGCAGAGCAGCAGCAGGCGACCCCTCCATCCCCGATCAGGCCAACCCAGCCTCACCCTGTCCCTTCTATGCTGAAGTATCCTATGCCCCGCCCTCCAGTCCCCATCCACATAGACCCTGGCTCCGCCCCCTTCAGGCCACATCGCGTTCAGGTCCCAACCCCACAGGCCCCATGGGGAGAGGTGCGGGGGAATGCCTCTTGGATGCCTAGGAGGCACCCCCCCACCTTGCCCTTGACCTCCCCATGGGGTCCTCAATGGCCTCCGGTTCTAACGTCAAGGGCAACACAACTGTTCCCTGTTCAAGGGGAGTAGGTGTTTTCCTCTCCCAGCAAGGCCATAAGGGCAAGTGAGCGAATGATTGAGCGCCGGGCTCACTAAGCACATGGAAATTAACATTTAAATAAATCTAAATAACACATTCAGCCTCTCGGCAGGGATGGGCAAAAGGCTGACCGTGCCAGAAGTCTGTGCCAGAGATCACAAGAGCCGAGAAATTGGGCGCGATCCTGATTTCTTGCTTCTTGTGCTATTTTAGCAGCTCACTCCACCCATCGATGGGCATTGCGAGCCAGTAAAATCACGGCCATTTGGTTGGTCAAAGAGGTAAGTTTTAAGACTCCTATTAAAAGGCTTAGAGAGATTCAGGGAGACAATTCCAGAGCTTGGGTCCAAGCTGGCTTCAGGTACGGCTGGCAACGAGGGAGGGACGGGGGATGGGGGGGGGGGGGGGCTGTGAGGTGATGGGGGGGTGGGGGGGAATGAAAATTGAGTTGTGTGCAAGAGGCCAGAATCGGAGGAACCCACAGATCTTTTTATCGGGTGGAAGTTACAGAGATACAGAGGGTCAACACCAGGCTGAGATTCGAAAACAAGGATGGGAATTTTAAAAGCTAAGGCTTTACAGATGGAGAACCAGTCAACGATTGGTCTAGTTGGACCAAGGAGCGGCACAGGCTTGGAGGGCCGAAGGGCCTGTTTCCTGTGCTGTACTGTTCTTTGTTCAGTCAGTAAATATGGGGCTGATAGGTGAACAGAACTTGGGTTAAGTTAGGATATAGGGAGCAGAGTTTTTGATCTGCTTAAGTTTACAGCGATTAGCGCTGTTGCAGTTTCTTATTAGCCTTTCAATGAACTTATATATTGTTTAATTGCAGCTCCAGCACACACGGCAATATGGCAAGATCTTTAAATCGCACTTTGGGCCTCAATTTGTCATTTCCATTGCTGATCGGGACATGGTGGCACAGGTATTGAGGGCAGAGGGCAGGGCCCCTCAAAGGGCCAACATGGAGTCCTGGCAGGAGTACAGACAGTTACGAGGGCGGGCGACCGGATTGATATCTGCGTGAGTAGAAACTGCTCAGTGCTGTGATTTTTTAAATCATTCATGGGACATGGGCGTCGCTGGCTGGCCAGCATTTATTGCCCATCCCTCGTTGTCCGAGGGCAGTTGAGAGTCAACCACATTGCTGTGACTCTGGAGTCACAAAGTAGGCCAGACCAGGTAAAACGGCAGATTTCCTTCCCTAAAGGACACTAGTGAACCAGATGGGGTTTTCTAACAATCGACAATAATTTCATGATCATCCATAGATTCTTATTTCCAGATTTTTTTTTATTGAATTCAAATTCCACCATCTGCTGTGGCAGGATTCAAACCCAGGTCCCCAGAACATTAGCTGAGTTTCTGGATAAATAGTCTAGCGATAATACCACTAGGCCATCACCTCCCCTGTGTTCAAAGTAGAACCAGACAGTCATGTTAGGCAATTATATAGTTGTGATTGAATAGAGCCAACGTTTTGAGTCTGGATGACCCTTCATCAGAGCTGGGGTCATCCAGACTCGAAACGTTGGATCTATTCTCTCTCCACAGAGGCTGTCAGACCTCCCGAGAGATTTTCCAGAATTTTCTGTTTTGGTTTCAGATTCCAGCATCCGCTGTTATTTGCCTTTATCTCTGTTGGTGACTGATATTTTTTCTCTAATCCACAAGATTGTCTTCCTGCTCCTCCTGTGGCAGTGACCCCACTGGCAGTATTCTGACAAACATTGACCCTGTGAGTGTAGTCCTGGCTACAGCAGGCTATCCCAGCATTACTAGAGGCGCAAGGCGACCTTCACTCAATGTGTAGATACTTTCCGAGAAGAACCACTTGTCAGGACTTGGAGGGAATCATCTCCTTCCACCCTCTGCCCTCAACCGCATGGCAAACCTCAGGCATTTCGGCCAATTCTCATGAGTGTCTCATGACAGGAACTGGAGGAGAAGACCATTTAATCCCATTCGATCAGATTGTGGATAATAAGACCATAAGACATAGGAGCAGAATTAGGCCACTTGGCCCATCGAGTCTGCTCCGCCATTCAATCATGGCTGATTTTTCTCTCATCCCCATTCTCCTGCCTTTTCCCCATAATCCCTGATCTCCTTATTAATCAAGAACCTATCTTTCTCTGTCTTAAAGACACTCAATGACCTGGCCTCCACAGCCTTCTGCGACAAAGAGTTCCACAGATTCACCACTCTCTGGCTGAAGAAATTCCTCCTCATCTCTGTTTTAAAGGATCGTCCTTATAACCTGAAGTTGTGCCCTCTGGTTCTAGTTTTTCCTCCTAGTTAAAACATCCTCTCCATGCCCACTCTATCCGGGCCTCGCAGTATCCTGTAAGTTTCAATAAGATCCCCCCATATCCTTCTAAACTCCAACAAGCACAGACCCAGAGTCCTCAACCGTTCCTTATACGACAAGCTCTTCATTCCAGGGATCATTCTTGTGAACCTCCTCTGACCCTTTCAAGGCCAGCACATCCTTCCTTAGACATGGGGCCCAAAACTGCTCACAATACTCCAAATGGGGTCTGACCAGAGCCTTATAATCTGTGACCTCACTCAATGTGCTTTACCACATCTCCCCATAACATCCTGTGGTTAGCAAAAAAAATCTATCAATCTCAGCTTTGAACTGAATTGATCTGACATCATTTGCTGTTTATAGGAGATAGTTTCAAACCTACACCACCATTTATATTTTGAATTGTTTTCTTAGAATCTTAGAAACCCTACAGCACAGAAAGAGGCCATTCGGCCCATCGAGTCTGCACCGACCACAATCCCACCCAGGCCCCACCCCCATATCCCTATATATTTACCCACTAATCCCTCTAACCTACGCATCCCAGGACACTAAGGGCAATTTTAGCATGGCCAATCAACCTAACCCGCACATCTTTGGACTGTGGGAGGAAACCAGAGCACCCGGAGGAAACCCACGCAGACACGAGGAGAATGTGCAAACTCCACACAGACAGTGACCCAAGCCGGGAATCGAACCCAGGTCCCTGGAGCTGTGAAGCAGCAGTGCTAACCACTGTGCTACCGTGCCACCCAAAAATTTTCTCACCTCACTCCTGAAAGGACTGGTACAAAATTTTATGCTCTGAACCTTAATCCTAACCTCCACAGAGGAAAGAGTTTTCATTTATATAATGCCAAGACTGCTCGTCTCTCTCACTCCACTGAAGCGTCAGCCCAGATTCTGTGTTCCAGTCTCTGGAATGGGTCTCGAACCCACAACTTTCTGACTCAAAAGCAAGAGCTTTTTTAAAATTCATTTGAGAGGTGTTGGCTTCCCTGGCTAGGCCAACTTTCATTACCCATCCCTAAATGCCCTTGAAAAGGTGGCAATGAGCTGCCTTCTTGACCCAGTGACAGTGAAGGAACAGTGATATACTTCTGAGTCTGGATGGTGAGTGACTTGGAGGGGAACCTCCAGGTGATGGCGTTCCCATATATCTGCTGCCCTTATCCAGCTAGATGGTAGTGATGGTGGGTTTGGAAGGTGCTGCCTAAGGAACCTCGGTGCACCTAGTATATGGTACACACAGCTGTCACTGTGCACAGTGGTGGAGGGAGTGAATGTTTGTGGAAGGGGTAGCAATCGAGCGGGCTACTTTGTCTTGGATGGTATCAAGCATCTTGAGTGTTGTTGGAGCTGCGCCCATCCAGGTAAGTATTCCATCCCACTCCTCAGTTGTTCCGTGTAGATGGTGGATAGTGGTTCACATTGCTGCCTCACAGCGCTAGGGACCCGGGTTCGATTCCCGGCTTGGGTCACTGTCTGTGTGGAGTTTGCACGTTCTCCCCGTGTCTGCGTGGGTTTCCTCCGGGTGCTCCGGTTTCCTCCCACACGCCAAAAGATGTGCTGGTTAGGGGCATTGGCCATGCTAAATTCTCCCTCGGTGTACCCGAACAGGCGCCGGAGTGTGGCGACTAGGGGATTTTCACAGTAACTTCACTGCAGTGTTAATGTAAGCCTACTTGTGACTAATAAATAAATAAACTTTAAAATATATAAATTGATGAAATGGAATGAATCGAGGGGCCGAATGGCTTACTCCTGCTCCGAATTTGTCTGGAGTTGTGGTCACTGGAAGGGATAAGTTTGTCGGGCCTACTTTCCTGTTCCTAAAATGTTGCTTTTTGTGGCTGTTAATTTCAGAGAGGGCGAGGAGTGGCTGAAAATGAGGAATGTGCTGAAACAGCGGATCATGAAGCCCAAGGACGTGGCCATGTTTTCGGAAGGTGTGACCAATGTTATCGCTGACCTGATCAAACGGATAAAGTACATCAAGGTTCAGGAAGAAGGCTCGGAGACCATAACCGATGTGAATAGTTTGTTCTTCAAATTTGCCATGGAAAGTAAGAGCCTTTGTCTGGACCCGGCCTTGCGCCTATTAACCCCGGGTCTCCCTGGCTGATGTCCAACTGATATCCATTCACAGCCGTGGATCTGAAACCATATCAGCTGGGAAATCACAGGCCAATCTTTCAAACTTGCTCTGTGACAGTTGACCTTGCAAAGGGCTGTTAAATTGGGAGGGGTGTCTACAATTGAACATAAGAAATGTGAGCGGAATTAGGCCATTCTGCCCCTCTATTCATTCCACAGGGTCTTGACTGGCCATCTACCTCAGCGACACCTTATTCAAAAGAGTGTAAAGAGAAACCTGCCAACTGCGGGCCAATCAGATTAACGCAGGTGGTGGACGAACTTTTGGAAATGTTTATGTAAGGCATAAGAACAAAGAACAGTACAGCACAGGAACAGACCCTTCAGCCCACCAAGTCTGTGCTGACACAGATGCCTCTCTAATATTTTCTTGCCTCTATGTGGTCCATATCCCTCTATTCTCTGCCTATTCATGTATCTATCCAGATGCCTCTTTAATGTTGTTATAGAATCTGCTTCCACCACCTCCTCCGGCAGCGCATTCCAGGCATTCACCACCCTCTGTGTGAAAGATTTGCCCCTTACATCTCTTTTAAACTTCGCCCCCTCTCACCCTCAACCTGTGCCCCTGAGTAATTGACCCTTCGACCTTGAGAAAAAGACTCTGACTGTCCACTCTATCCAAGCTTGTCATAATCTTGTAAACCGCTATCAGGTCCCCCCACATCCTTCGACGCTCCAATGAAAACAATCCAAGTTTGTTCAACCTTTCTTCATAGTCCATATCCTCCAAACCAAGCAACATCCTGGAAAATCTCTTCTGCACCCTTTCCAATGCATCAACATCCTTCCAGTAGTATGGCGACCAAATTGTACACAATACTCCAAATGTGGCCCAACCAAAGTCTTATACAGCTGCAACATGATTTTCCAATTCCTATACTCAACGCCGATGAAGGCCAACATGCCATACGCCTTCTTGACCACTTTGTCCACCTGAGTTGTTACTTTCAGGGAATTGTGGATCTGCACACCTAGATCCCTCTGTATGCTAATATTTCTAAGGGCTCTACCGTTTATTGTATACTTTCCTTCTGCAGTAGACCTTCCAAATCGCATCACCGGGTTAGGTTGATTGGCCATGCTAAAAATTGCCCCTTAGTGTCCTGGGATGTGTAGATTAGAGGGATTAGTGGGTAAAATATGTAGGGATATGGGGGTAGGGCCTGGGTGGGATTGTGGTCGGTGCAGACTCGATGGGTCGAATGGCCTCTTTCTGTACTGTAGGGTTTCTATGATTCTATGATTTGTCCGGGTTAAATTCCATCTGCCATCTTTCGGCCCAGGTCCCCAGCCAATTTATATCCTGCTGTATCCTCTGATAATCCTCCTCACTATCCACTACTCCCCCAATTTTTGTAATTACTGATCAGACCACCTAATGGAGCCAATGGACATGCGAGAATTCATTTAAGGAGCCAGCGCAGGTTGTTTTTTTTTTAAAAAGGCAAATTATATCTAACTGACTTGATAAGAGGTTTTATATGGGGCAGAGTATTGATGAAGGCCGTTTGGTATGTGGACCTGTAAAAGGCACTTGATAAAGTGCCACATAAATAGCTTACCCAATATACTGAAGCCCAGGGATTAAAAGGGACTGAGGCAGCATGGATATGAAATTGGCCGAGTAACAGGAAACAGAGGTGAACAGTTGGTTTTCAGACTGGAGGCAGGTACACATTGGAGTTCCCCAGCGATCGGTACAAGGCCCTAGGTCTTGATATCGAATGATGATCTAGATTTTGATGTGTTTGATTGTTCTCGAATCATCATAGAACCCTGCAGTGCAGAAGGAGGCCATTTGGCCCATCGAGTCTGTACCGACCACAATCCCACCCAGGCCCCATCTCCATAACCCCATGCATTTACCCTAGCTAGTCCCCCGACACTAAGGGACAATTTAGCATGGCCAATCCACCTAACCCACGCATCTTTGGAGTGTGGGAGGAAACCGAAGCACCCGGAGCAAACCCACGCAGATACGGGGAGAATGTGCAAACTCCACATAGACAGTGACCCAAGCCGGGAAACGAACCCAGGTCCCTGGCGCTGTGAGGCAGTAGTGCTAACCACTGTGCCACCATGCCACCCTGGTATACAGGGCACAATTTCAGAATTTGCAGATGACAAAACATTTGGAAGTTAATGAACCGTACCAAGATTGTGATAGACTAAAGGTATAGGTAGCCTGGTTGAATGGGCAGAAAGATGGCAGGTGAGATTTAGAATCATAGAACCATAGAATCCCTATAGTACAAAAGAAGGTCATTCAGTCCATCGGGTCTGTACTGACTCTCCAAAAGAGCATCTTATCCTATCCCCGTAACCCCGCGCATTTACCATGGTCAATCCACCTAACCTACACAAATTTGAACACTAGGGGACAAGTTAGAAGGGTCAATCCACCTAACCTGCACATCTTTGGACTGTGAGAGGAAACCGGAGCACCCGGAGGAAACCCACGCAGACACGGGGACAATGTGCAAATTCCACACAGACAGTGACCCAAGGCCGGAATTGAACCCAGGTCCCTGGCACTGTGAGACAGCAGTGCTGACCACTGTGCCACTGTGCTATTGTAGAATAGCGTGAAATGATAAATTTTCATAGAATGAGGAGAGACAGTATAAAAAAGAAACTTATAAAATTCTAACAGGATTAGACAGGGTAGATTCAGAAAGAATGTTCCCGATTGTGGGAGAGTCCAGAACTAGGGGTCCTAGTTTGAGGATAAGGGGTAAACATTTTAGAACCGAGGTGAGGAGAAATTTCTTCACCCAGAGGGTGGTGAATGTGTGGAATTCACTCCCACAGAATGTAGTTGAGGCCAAAACGTTGTCTGATTTCAAGAAGGATTAGATATAGCTCTTGGGGCTAAAGGGATCAAGGGATATGGGAGGAAGGGTGGATCAGGATATTGAATTTGATGATCAAGATGAATGGTGGAGCAGGCTCGAAGGGCCGAATGACCTACTCCTGCTTCTAGTTTTGATGTTTCTATAAAAGGTACAATGCGACAGAGAGTGCAGGAACAAAGAGACCTGGGGCTATACACCTTTGAGTAGCAACTGAGCACAATTAACTAAAAAAGCACGCCTTAGAGAAAGAACTGCAACAGAAATGAATAAATTAAATTGGAATGGTGTTATAGGTGGAGGTGAAAAAGCAAGGAAGTCATGGTGGACCTTTAGAAGACGCTACTTCAACCTCAACTGGAGCATTGTGTCCAATTCTGGGCACTACACTTTAGGAAGGACGTGAAGGCTTTAAAGAGAAGACAGAAAGGGTTTTCAAGAATGGTTCCAAGGACGAGGAACTTCAGTTGTGTGGATCGATTGGAGAAGCTGGGGCTGTCTCTTTGGTGTTCAAAATTGTGAGCAATTTGGACAGAGTGGATGGGGAGAAACTGTTCCACTTGGTTGAAGTACCAGAGAGCACAGATTTAAAGTGATTTGACAAAGAAGTAAAGAAGCATGAGGGAAATCTATTGTTTTGAACGTGGTGGCTGGTTAGGATCTGGAATGCATTGCCCCAAAAGGATGATGAAGGCAGATTCAATCATGGCTTTCGGAAGATAAGGATAAGCCATTAAAGGGGTAAAACTTGCAGGGTTACAAGGAGAGGGGAGGGAATTAGGACTAGCTGAGCTTCTCTTCCAGAGAGACAGCATGTTTTTGATGGGCTGAATGATCTCCTCCTGTGCCATGACCATCTATGACTCCAACTAGGGAAGGAAATCTGCCATCCTTACCCGGTGTGGCCTACATGTGACTCCAGACCTCCAGACCCACGGTAATGAGTTTGACTCTTAACTCACAATCCCTCCATCTCTCAATTCCCTTCGCATCCAGAAATCTAATGATCTCTAATGGCCATAGGAGACAGAGGGTAGTGGTCGAAGGGTCTTTTTCCGGCTGGAGGTCTGTGACCAGTGGTGTTCCGCAGGGCTCTGTACTGGGACCTCTGCTATTTGTGATTTATATAAATGATTTGGAAGAAGGTGTAACCGGTGTAATCAGCAAGTTTGCGGATGACACTAAGATGGCTGAAATTGCAGATAGCGAAGAGCATTGTCGGGCAATACAGCAGGATATAGATAGGCTGGAAAATTGGGCGGAGAGGTGGCAGATGGAGTTTAATCCGGATAAATGCAAAGTGATGCATTTTGGAAGAAATAATGTAGGGAGGAGTTATACAATAAATGGCAGAGTCATCAGGAGTATAGAAACACAGAGGGACCTAGGTGTGCAAGTCCACAAATCCTTGAAGGTGGCAACACAGGTGGAGAAGGTGGTGAAGAAGGCATATGGTATGCTTGCCTTTGTAGGACGGGGTATAGAGTATAAAAGCTGGAGTCTGATGATGCAGCTGTATAGAACGCTGGTTAGGCCACATTTGGAGTACTGCGTCCAGTTCTGGTCGCCGCACTACCAGAAGGACGTGGAGGCGTTAGAGAGAGTGCAGAGAAGGTTTACCAGGATGTTGCCTGGTATGGAGGGTCTTAGCTATGAGGAGAGATTGGGTAAACTGGGGTTGTTCTCCCTGGAAAGACGGAGAATGAGGGGAGATCTAATAGAGGTGTACAAGATTATGAAGGGGATAGATAGGGTGAACGGTGGGAAGCTTTTTCCCAGATCAGAAGTGACGTTCACAAGGGGTCACGGGCTCAAGGTGAGAGGGGCGAAGTATAACTCAGATATTAGAGGGATGTTTTTTACACAGAGGGTGGTGGGGGCCTGGAATGCGCTGCCAAGTAGGGTGGTGGAGGCAGGCACGCTGACATCATTTAAGACTTACTGGATAGTCACATGAGCAGCCTGGGAATGGAGGGATACAAACGATTGGTCTAGTTGGACCAAGGAGCCGCACAGGCTTGGAGGGCCGAAGGGCCTGTTTCCTGTGCTGTACTGTTCTTTGTTCTTTGTTCTTTGTTGTGATAGAGTATTACAAGATTATGAGTGGCACGGACAGAGTGGATAGTCAGCTGCTCTTCCTTTTGGAGGGCCGAAGGGCCTGTTTCTTGTGCTGCACTGTTCTTTGTTCCTAGGGTAGAAAAGTCAAGTACTCGGGGACATAGATTTAAGGTGCGTGGGGAAAAGTTTAGAGGAGATGTGCGAGGCAAGTTTTTTTACACAGAGGGTGGTGAATGTCTGGAACACGTTGCCCGGGGAGGTGGTGGGAGCAGGTACGATAGCGACATTTAAGGGGCATCTAGATGAATACATGTAAAGGATGGGAATGGAAAGATATGGACTCTGTAAATGCATACGGTTTTAGTTTAGGCATCATGATCGGCGCAGGCTTGGAGAGCTGAAGGACCTGTTCCTGTGCTGTACTGTTCTTTGTTCTTTGAATATACGCAATAACTGTGCATCCACTGACCCTGGGCTAGAGAATTTCAAATTTCATCACCTTTGAGTGAGAAAATTTCTCCTTGGGTCAAATCGGTTAAAGTCTCCCAGGGAAGCAAATATCAAGCATTGTTCCACCATTAATCTGAGTGCTATTGAGTGACTCTTATGTTCATGTGAATGTTGAGTGCAGAGTAACACCAACAGCATGGGTCCAATTCCCGTACCACCTGAGGTTATTCATGAAGGCCCCACCTTCTCAACCTTGCCCCTCGCCTGATAAGTGGTGACCCTCGGGTTAAATCATCACCCGTCAGCCTATGGTTCTCTGGAACTTAGGCAACTTTCATTTCATTGTCTTTTCACCGAGGTAGGGAGGCTAAGGAGGGATTTGAACCTAAGGATGGTGTAAGCTTAAAGTTTTAAAGTTTATTTATTAGCATCACAAGTAGGCTTACATCAACACTGCAATGAAGTTACTGTGAAAATCCCCCAGTCGCCACACTCTGGCACCTGTTCAGGTACACTGGGGGAGAATTTAGCATGGCCAATGCACCTTACTGACACGTCCTTCAGACTGTGGGAGGAAACCCGGAACATCCGTAAGAAACCCACTCAGATCTGGGTAGAACGTGCAGACTCTGCATAGACGGTGACCCAAGCCGGGAATCGAACTCGGGTCCCTGGCGCTGTGAGGCAGCAGTGCTAACCGCTGTGTCACCGTGGGGTAAATTGGGGGAGGATGCTGCCACTGAACCCCTAATCTCCCAGCTATGGTGATAACTCTCTCCTTCCTACCCTCAGGTGTTGCCACTATCCTTTTTGAAACTCGCTTGGGATGCTTAGAACACCAGATCTGCCAAGAAACAAAGGACTACATGGCAGCCCTGGAGCTCATGTTCAGCATATTCAAGACCACCATGTATGCGGGAGCCATTCCCAGATGGCTGCGGCCTTTCATCCCCAAACCCTGGAACGAGTTCTGCCGATCCTGGGATGGACTTTTCCGATTCAGTGAGTACCAAGTGACTCCAAAGGTTTTTGCAACCTTTTGGCAGCTTGACTTCTCCTTCAAGCAGAGAATCCCGAGTGCCGAGGATTGGTTAGGTTTCTTTGGAATGGGGGAGACTTTGAGATAATTTAAGGTTAACTGAAATGGAAGCAAGAGTTCACCGTTTAGCCCTCACAAACATCAGCCAATGAGGTGATTTCAAAACATTTATTCTTTCATGGGATGTGGGCGTCGCTGGCTGGACCAGCATTTGTTGCCCATTCCTCATTGCTCTTGAACTGAGTGGCTTGCTAGGCATTTTCAGAGGGCAGTTAAGAATCAAACACATTACTGTGGATTTATATCACATGTAGGCCAGACCGGGTAAGGACAACAGATTTCTTCACAGAGCATCATAGATTCAAGTGATAGTTACAGCATACAAGGAGGCTATTTGACCCTTGGGTGTGTAGAAATTCCGAATTTTGGGGGGTATTTTGGGCATCACTTGTTGTCCATTCCTAATTGCCCACGAATAGGACAACTAAAAGTCAACCAGAGTCAACCGCCACATTGCTGTGGCTCAGGAGTCACATGTAGGCCAGACCAGATAATTGCAGCAGATTTCCTTCCCTCAAGGATATTAGTGAACCAGATGGATTTTTCCAACAATTGACCCGTGGTCACTATTACCAAGACTGGCATTTTTTTTTCAAATTCCAGTTTATAAATTGAATTTAAATTCCACCAGTTGCTGTGGTGGGATTTGAACCCAGAGCATTAAGCTGCACTTCTGGATTACTAGCCCATTACCATTAGACCACTTGTCTCCCCTTCCTGATGGCTGATTATGTACCTCAACTTGATCACCCACATTCTGTGATTCTTTTAGTATCCAAAATCCCTAAAGATTTTAATCTTGAATGTCCTCAGTGAGTGAATATCCGCAGCCCTCGAGGGTAGAGAATCCTAAACATTCACAGCCAAAATTGCCAATTCCTTGTTCTGAGACTGTGATTCCTAGTTCTAGCAACCAGGGACAGCATCCTCCCGACATCTTCCCTGGCAAGCCCCTTCAGAAATTTATGCACATCAGATTTATTAATTTGTGCGTAGGGTGTGGGTGTCGCTGGCTCGGCCAGCATTTATTGTCATAGAAATCATCATAGAAATCATAGAAACCCTACAGTGCAGAAGGAGGCCATTCGGCCCATCGAGTCTGCACCGACCACAATCCCACCCAGCCCCTACCCCCACATATTTACCAGCTAATCCCTCTAACCTACACATCTCAGGACTCTAAGGGGCAATTTTTTTAACCTGGCCAATCAACCTAACCCGCACATCTTTGGACTGTGGGAGGAAACCGGAGCACCCGGAGGAAACCCACGCAGACACGAGGAGAATGTGCAAACTCCACACAGACAGTGACCCGAGCCGGGAATCGAACCCGGGACCCTGGTGCTAACCACTGTGCTACCGTGCCGCCCCTTCAGAAGATGGTGGTGAGCTGCCTTCTTGAACTGCTGCTATCCTGGGTGTAGTTACCCCCACAATGCTGTTGGGAAGGGAGTGCCTCTGACTTGCTCTTGTCGCCACAGTATTTGTATGGTTGGTCCAGTCAGTTTCTGGTCAATGGTAACCCCCAGGATGTTTACCTGAACAAATTTAACCACAAGTCCATCAAGCAGTGGTCTGCACGTAATGTCCTCGAGGCTCTGAGGGAAAAGGAGATGATGGATCTTGTTGGATGGTTCCCTGAGCAGACTGTCAAAGTCATTAGGCAGATCGCCTCATCCCCAGAAACTTTCAAACAAGTACCGGGAACTAGCTTGGCTGGTGATGAGAAGGGCACTCCCTGGCAGATCCTTCATGTACCCTCAAAGCCTCTGTGTCACAGCACGCTGCCCTTGAACAGGCTGCGGAGGGGAAGAGACGGTCGCACACCTCCTTGCGGAATGTGCCTTTGCGATGATGGTCTGGAGAGATACGCAATGGTATCTGTCGAGGTTCATCCCGAGCAGCTCTGTGACGCAGGACTCTGAGTTCTACGGGCTGTTCCCAGAGACCCACGTCCAGATAAATATCAACTGCTGTTGGAGGGCCACAGCTCGTAACCCTGAACCCGAGAGCCTTACCTGAGACTGCAGTGATCCACAACAGGACAAGGACAACCACTCTGTGAGACTTCAAATGACCTTGCTGTCCTGTGCTAGTAACAGTAAGAAGTCTCACAACATCAGGTTAAAGTTCAAAAGGTTAAGCAGGTTGATCGAGTGGATAGTCAGGGCTGAAATGGTTGCCACAAGAGGGCACAGGTTTGAGGTGCTGGGGAGTAGGTACAGAGGAGATGTCAGGGGTAAGGTTTTCACTCAGAGGGTGGTGGGTGCGTGGAATGGGCTGCCAGCAACGGTGGTGGAGGCGGATTCGATAGGGTCTTTTAAGAGACTTTTAGATAAGTACATGGAACTTAGTAAGATAGAGGGTTATAGGTAAGCCTAGTAATTGCTAAGGTCGGGACATGTTCAGCACAATTTTGTGGGCTGAAGGGCCTGTATTGTGCTGTAGTTTTTCTACGTTTCTATGGCAGGTTCCAAGTTTAAGATTCTATTTTGCAATACTTTTCAAACCTTAGGGGTACGCATGTTCTCATAGAAATCAATGTAATGTTGACTAATCGGATTAATCAGGGTTGTTTTCTTTGTCCTCTTCATTCCTTTCACTCATTTCCTCATCTTCCCCCTGCCCGTCTAACCAGGTGAGATCCACATTGACCGAAAATTGACCCGGATTAGGCGGCAGTTGGAGGAAGGGGGCGAGGTGCAGGGTGGACTGCTGACCAGTCTGTTGGTCAGTCAGGAGATGACCCTCGAGGAGGTCTACGCAAATATGACAGAGATGCTGCTGGCCGGAGTCGATACGGTAAATCTAAGGTTGAGTTATTACCGCCTCTCCCTGTGGTAGGAGACCCTCCCTCTGGGAGAAGCTCGAGATCTGAATTCTTCTCTCTCAATTTGGAGATGAGTAGAATTTGTGACACACACCTTGGTCTTTTTTTGTTATTGATTCAAGGGAGATGGGCATCACTGGCTGGCCAGCATTTATTGCTCATCCCTAGTTGGGCAGCCAAGCGTCAACCATATTGCTGTGGCCCTGGAGTCACATATAGGCCAGACCAGGTAAGGATGGCAGATTTCCTTCCCTAAAGGGCATTAGTGAACCAGATGGGTTTTTCTGACAATGGTTTCATGGTCATCAGTAGATTCTTAATTCCAGATATTTTTTATTGAATTTAAATTCCACCATCTGCCGTGGCGGGATTCGAACCTGGGTCGCAAGAACATTAGCTGAGTTTTTGGATGAATAGTCTAGCGATAATACCACTAGGCCATCGCCTCCACTGGACTTACTTTACAAATGACTTCATTGATCAAACCCCGAGGGCAGGACTTCATGTTGAGGATCGTGGGGAAGTTGAATGAATCATATTTAGCAATAAGTAATTGGTATTCAAATGTGAGTTCTGGTATTCCAAATTGGATTCTCTTTGTGGTTCATTAGGTAAATACTGAGACATGGATTAGAAATATCCTAATTGTGTTCCCTTTGTGGTGACTGGATGATCTCAGCCAATGAGCAGTGGAGGAATCAGCGTATTAGTAAACTAGGAAACATTGCAACTGGAAGTGGAGGGAATGAGAAGAGAGAATGTGATGAAGTGGGAACAATTGATGTCAGT
Organism: Mustelus asterias; assembly: GCF_964213995.1. Classification (NCBI taxonomy): domain Eukaryota; kingdom Metazoa; phylum Chordata; class Chondrichthyes; order Carcharhiniformes; family Triakidae; genus Mustelus; species Mustelus asterias. The sequence goes on from NC_135814.1 coordinate 8,166,630, forward strand.
CAGGAAAACCTAGGCGATTGGTTCAGGATAAGTTTAGGGGAGGCGGTGGCCTAGTGGTATTAACACTAGACTATTAATCCAGAAACTCAGCTAATGTTCTGGGGACCCGGGTTTGAATCCCACCATGGCAGATGGTGGAATTTGAATTCAATAAAAAAAATCTGGAATTAAGAATCTACTGATGACCATGAAACATTGTCGATTGTCGGAAAAACCCCATCTGGTTCACTAATGTCCCTCAGGAAAGGAAATCTGCCGTTCTTACCCGGTCTGGCCTACATGTAACTCCAGAGTCACAGCAACGTGGTTGACTCTCAACTGCCCTCTGAGATGGCTGAGTGAGACACTCAGTTCAAGGGCAACTAGGGATGGGCAATAAATGCTGGCCCAGCCAGCAACACCCATGCCCCACAAATGAATAAAGAGTTAGGCTGACAAGTTATAAGGATAATGGCCGGGATTTTCCATTCAAGACCGCGTCGGGCGCCATGGGGACGGGAGTGGAAAATCTCACAAGGACAACAACATTGCATTTCATGCCAAGGTGGGTGAATGCGTGACATGATTGCCACCACCCCCTCTCCCCCCCCCCCCCCCCCCCACCCCCACTTCAATGACAGGACACATTTCTTGTCGGCACGGTAGCACAGTGGTTAGCACTGCTGCTTCACAGCTCCAGGGTCCCGGGTTCGATTCCCGGCTCGGGTCACTGTCTGTGTGGAGTTTGCACATTCTCCTCGTGTCTGCGTGGGTTTCCTCCGGGTGCACCGGTTTCCTCCCACAGTCCAAAGATGTGCGGGTTAGGTTGATTGGCCAGGTTAAAAAAATTGCCCCTTAGAGTCCTGGGATGCGTAGGTTAGAGGGATTAGTAGAGGGGGTAGGGCCTGGGTGGGATTGTGGTCGGTGCAGACTTGATGGGCCGAATGGCCTCCTTCTGCACTGTAGGGTTTCTATGATTCTATGATTCTTGACGTTTAGCATGGGGAACATTATTTGAATGAATTAGCATATCATTGTCAGGCCTCTATGCCTGGATCATTCCCCCCCCCCCCGCCCGTCAGAAAAACCATCCAGGTCAGTGTGGCGGCAGAATGGCACAACACCTAACTGGTGTCCCACGGCCTGCATCTAGTGAGCAGACCTCCCAGAGGAGCTCAGGCAAGTGCATTGTTCAAGGGGGAGAAGGCCATGCCTGGCACTGCCCCCTGGCACTGACAGTAGGGCCATCGCCTGAGTGACAGGACGGGGAGGTTCCAGGTGAACCTCTTCGCGTTGGGGCAGCCTTTAAAAATGGCACCCTGCTCCTCAAGGTTCTAATTTGCTGATGGCCGCTCCACCAGTTCTGGGACCTGCCCCTTGCTGTTCTGTTCTTCTAAGTCCAGGGTGATGCAGCGGAGAAAGCTGCCATTGCTGTCCGCGATTTTGACGTCGGCTTTTCCCACCCGCTATCGGCCTTTGTCAAATTCTGAGACAATTTAGCCTGATATCCTTCAAATTAATATTAATCAAATTCGTGCCAAATCTACAGTCATTCAAGTGGGAAAGATCACTCCAGGGTTTCCAATATGCGCAGATCGGAAGGTTGTTTGGGTGGCGGCCATTACTCTTAAAATTAAAAAAACAGAAAAACTGGAAATACTCGGGTCTGGAAGAATCTGTGGAAAGAGGAAGAAAGTTAATGTTTCAGGCTGGTGACCTTTCATTGGACCTGCCCTGTTTTCCCACCTTCTCGGTTTTGCTTTCAGATTCCCAGCATCCGCAGTGTTTTCCTTCTGTGTCAGTCCACAGGTTCTCTGCTGGATTCTCAGGGTGGGGGAAGCGACCTTTCCTGGTTTGTGGTAAAGACTCGGCCTGTGGTTTAATTTCAGACCTCATTCACGTTATCCTGGAGTACGTACTTACTGGCGAGGAACCCTGCGATCCAGAGTGTGGTGCACCGAGAGATTGTTCAACACCTTGGCTCGGACGTGACCCCAACGGCGCAGGATTTGTTCAAATTACCGTTGGTCCGAGGAGTCCTCAAGGAAACGTTGAGGTAAAATAATTCTGACAAAAGTTGCCTCTTTTTGTCACGCGCAGCAATGCAAGGTGGCGCGATGGTTAGCACTGCTGCCTCACCGCGTCGAGGATCCAGGTTCAATTCCAGTCTTGGGTGACTCTGTGGAGTTTGCGCATTAGTCATACAGCGCAGAAAAGAGCCTTCAGCTCATCGAGTCTGCACCGACAATAACTATCACTGAAGTCACACTAATCCCATTTTCCAGCCTTTGTCCCACATCCTTGAATGTTATGATGTTTCAACTGCTCATCCAAATATTTTTTAAAGGTTGTAAGGTTTCTGGCCTCCACTCTTTTCCCAGGCAGCGCATTCCAGATTCCCACCAACCTCTGAGTGAAAAGTTTTTCCTTAATTCCCCTATGAATGTGCTGCCCCTTACCCTAAAACTATGCCTTCTCGTGATTGACCCCTCAACCAAGGGGAACAGCTGCACCCTACTCACCCTGTCCAAACCGCTCATAATCTTATACACCTCAATCATGTCCTCCCTCAGACTTCTCTGCTCGAAAGAAAACAACCCAAGCCTACCCAGTCTCTCCTTATAGCTCAAATACTCCTTCCCAGGCAATGTCCTGGTGAACCTCCTCTCTATTCCCTCTAATGTAATCATATCCTTCAGATTGTGAGGTGACCAGAACTCTAACTGTGGCCTAACTAAGGCTCTGCACAACTCCAACATTACCTCTCTGCTCTTATACTCTGTGCCATGACTGATTAAAAACCTTTTATCCTATGGGATAAAAGTCCCATATGCCTTCTTAACTATTCTATTCTCCTGCTCTCAACCTTCAGGGATTTGTGAACAAGTATTAATAGAATCATAGAATAGAATCCCTACAGTGCAGAAGGAGCCATTCGGCCCATCGAGTCTGCACTGGCAACAGTCCCACCTGGGCCTTATCCCCATAACCCCACATATTTACCCCGCTCATTCCTCTAACCTACACATCCTGTGACATTAAGGGACAATTTAGCATAGCCAATGCATTTAACCCGCACATCTTTGGACTGGGAGGAAACTGGAGCATCCGGAGGAAACAAAGAGTAGGAATTAATGGGTGCTTTTCAAATTGGCAGGCAGTAACTAGTGGAGTGCCACAGGGATCAGTTCTGGGACCTCAGCTATTCACAATTTATATTAATGATTTGGATGAGGGAACAAAATGTAACATCTCAAAGTTTGCAGACGATACCAAGTTGTACCTTTGACAAGGTACAGCATGGTAGGTTGTTGCATAAAGTTAAATCTCACGGGATCCAGGGTGAGGTAGGCAAATGGATACAAAATTGGCTTCTTGACAGAAGCCAGAGGGTGGTTGTAGAGAGTTGTTTTTCAAATTGGAGGCCTGTGACCAACGGTGTGCCTCAGGGATCAGTGCTGGGCCCACTCTTATTTGTCATTTATATTAATGATTTGGATGAGAATATAGGGGGCATGGTTAGTAAGTTTGCAGATGGTACCAAGATTGGTGGCATAGTGGACAGTGAAGAAAGTTATCTCCAATTGCAACGGGATCTTGATCAATTGGGCCAGTGGGCTGACGAATGGCAGATGGAGTTTAATTTAGACAAATGCGAGGTGATGCATTTTGGTAGATTGAACCAGGGCAGGACTTACTCAGTTAATGGTAGGGCGTTGGGGAGAGTTACAGAACGAAGAAATCTCGGGGTACATGTTCATAGCTCCTTGAAAGTGGAGTCACAGGTGGGCAGAGTGGTGAAGAAGGCATTTGGCATGCTTGGTTTCATTGGTCAGAACATTGAATACAGGAGTTGGGACGTCTTGTTGAACTTGTACAAGACATTGGTAAGGCCACACTTGGAATACTGTGTGCAATTCTAGTCATCCTATTATAGAAAGGATATTATTAAACTAGAAAGAGTGCAGAAAAGATTTACTAGGATGCTTCCGGCTCTTAATGGATTGAGTTATAAGGAGAGGCTGAATAGACTGGGACTTTTTTCTTTGGAGCGTAAAAGGCTGAGGGGTGATCTTATAGAGGTCTATAAAATAATGAGGGGCATAGACAAGGTAGATAGTCAATATCTTTTCCCAAAGATAGGGGAGTCTAAAACTAGAGGGCATAGGTTTAAGGTGAGAGGGGAGAGATACAAAAGTGTCCAGAGGGGCAATTTTTTCTCACAGAGGGTGGTGAGTGTCTGGAACAAGCTGCCAGAGGTAGTAGTAGAGGCGGGTACAATTTTATCTTTTGAAAAGCATTTAGATAGTTCCATGGGTATGATGGGTATAGAGGGATATGGGCCAAATGTGGGCAATTGGGATTAGCTTAGGGTTTAAAAAAAAAAGGACGGCATGGACAAGTTGGGCTGAAGGGCCTGTTTCCATGCTGTAAATCTCTATGACTCTAAGTTGGGTGGGAGGGTGAACTCTGATGCGGATGCAGAGATCCTTCAGCATGATCTGGACAGGTTGGGTGAGTGGGTAAATCAATGGCAGATGCAGTATAATTTGGATAAATGTGAGGTTATTCACTTTGGAAGCAAAAACAAGAAGGTAGATTGCTACCTGAATGGTTGTAAATTGGGAGGGGGGAATGTGCAGTGGGACCTGGGTGTCCTTGTGCACCAGTCACTGAAGGTAAGCATGCAGGTGCAGCAGGCGGTAAAGAAGGCAAATGGTATGTTGGCCTTCATTGCGAGAGGTTTCGAGTACAGGAGCAGGGATGTGTTGTTGCAATTATACAGGGTCTTGGCGAGGCCACACCTAGAGTATTGTGTGCAGTTTTGGTCTCCTTTTCTGAGGAAGGATGTTCTTGCTCTCGAGGGAGTGCAGCGAAGGTTTACCAAGCTGATTCCGGGGATGGCGGGACTGATGTATGAGGAGAGATTGACCAGGTTAGGATTGTTTTCGCTGGAGTTCAGGCGAATGCGGGGGGATCTCATAGAGACTTATAAAATTCTAACAGGACTAGACAGGGTAGATGCAGGGAGGGTATTCCCGATGGTGGGGGAACCCAGAACCTGGGGTCACAGTCTGAGGATTCAGGGTAGACACCTTAGGACGGAGATGAGGAAACATTTCTTCACCCAAAGAGTGGTGAGCCTGTGGAATTCATTACCACAGGAAGTAGTTGATGCCAAAACATTGAATGTATTTAAGAGGCAGCTGGATATAGCACTTGGGGAGAGTGGGATCAAAGGTTATGGGGAGAAAGCAGGATTAGGCGATTGAGTTGGATGATCAGCCATGATCGTAATGAATGGCGGAGCAGGCTCGAAAGGCCAAATGGCCACTTCCTGCTCCTATCTTCTATGTTTCTATGTAAACCCATGCAGACATGGAGAGAATGTGCAAACGCCACACAGACAGTCACCCGAGCCAGGAATCGAACCCAGGTCCCTGGAACTGGAGGCAGTAGTGCTAACCACTGTGCCACCGTGCCACTCTGAGTGTTTGCCCCATGTCTCTGTGGGTTTCCTCTGTGTGCTCTGGTTTCCTCCCACAGTCCAAGGGTGTGCAGGTTAGGTGGATTGGCCATGCTAAATGCGTGGGGTTGCGAGGATAGGGTGGGGTGTGGGCCTCTATAGAATGCTCTTTCGAAGGGTCGGTGCAAACTTGATAGGCCGAATGGCTTCCTTCTGAATAGTAGAAGTTCTATGGTTGGGACCGAATGGGTAATTTGCCAATATAATTGCTGAGCTATAGTAATTCATGGCACGAGGATTTGGGGGTGGCTTGTCGGGTAAGACACCCCACAAAATGACATTGCAGTGCACCTTTCCTTCAGTGGGTAGTCTGTGGTGAAAATCCCACTCTTTTTATCCCCTCTGGATGTAAGCCCTAGCTCACCTGGCAGGAGAGGGTGACACATGAGACCCAGACCACCCTCTGGGAAACTATATTGTTCGTACAGGGAGTGGGGCCAGAAGTGAGTGGTTTGCTTGTACAGCACTGAGGGAGTGCTGCAGTACTGGAACTCCACTGGGAGACATTAAACCAAGACATTTCTCTACAAGAGCAGAAGGGCCTTAAAAAAAGGATCCCATGGCTGTATTTGTCAAAAGGCAGGGAAATGCTGGGCAAAATTCCTCCCTCAAATGGCATGAGTAGAATAAAAAACAGTAAGAAGTCTCAAAACACCAGGTTAAAGTCCAACAGGTTTATTTGGTAGCAAATACCATAAGCTTTCGGAGCACTGCTCCTTCGTCAGATGGAGTGGAAATCTGCTCTCAAACAGTGCAAACAGACAGAATCAAGTTGCAGAATACTGATTAGAATGCGAATCCTACAGCCAGCCAGGTCTTAAATGTACAGACAATGTGGGTGGAGGGAACATTAAACACAGGTCAAAGAGATGTGCATTGTCTCCAGACAGAACAGCTAGTGAAATTCTGCAAGTCCAGGAGGCAAGCTGTGGGGGTTACTGATAATGTGACATAAATCCAATAAAAAAAACAGATGGAGTAGATATTTATCTTATTGCAATGGCCGTTTGGTTTACTCGAATCCTTTATTGTAAGTGAAGATCTTTTGAGAAGTTTTTGTGTGACATTGTTCTATATGAAAGCAAACCCTTCTAACGCCTGTGACCCTGATGCATTGACAAGACCAAGCACATTCACTCAATAGCCGTGTAATCCTATTCAAACATGTTGTATCTGCCCCAGTGGCAATGGAAGATGGTTACGATCATTGGGATAAAGCGGCACTATTTACATCTTAAATACAACTCTGAGCCCTGAGGGGCAACGTCTCAATTCACTCATTGACAAAAGATGTGTCAAAAGCTGCCTTTGCATTGATTCCGCTGTGTAATGCAGCGTTTGATGGGGCCTCTGCAGGGCTGACCCTGGGGACACAATATACAATATACGCCGGCATCTCCACCTCATGACACAATATACAAACAGACACTTTGCTTTTCTCAGTGCCGTAATTTGATGCCCAGGTCTCCCAGACGCTGTTGGTAATACAAGGAGAGTCAGTCCAGCCTTTAGTTTTAACTGGAATCTCTCGACAGACCCACACAAAAACGTGGCTTTCCTCCATCAGCCACCATTCCTGTTCCTGATGACTATCCGCTTATTCTTGTGGGACAGCGCGCGTGTCCATTGAAAAGACAACCAGTTGCGTGAATTTGCTTGTGGCAGATGCGCTCACTGGCGCTTGTGGTTGTGACATGGGGAATGCAGTTTGGAGGAGGAACTCACTGATTTGATTTGATTTTGATTTGATTTATTATTGTCACATGCATTAGCATACAGCGAAAAGTATTGTTTCTTGCGCGTTATACAGACATAAGATCATAAGAACTAGGAACGGGAGTAGGCCACCTGGCCCCTCGAGCCTGCTCCGTCATTCAATAAGATCATGGCTGATCTTTTCGTGGACTCAGCTCCACTTACCCGCCCACTCACCATAACCCTTAATTCCTTTACTGTTCAAAAATGTATCTATCCTTGCCTTAAAAACATTCAAGGAGGTAGCCTCAACTGCTTCACTGGGCAGGGAATTCCACAGGTTCACAACCCTTTGGGTGAAGAAGTTCCTCCTCAACTCAGTCCTAAATCTGCTCCCCCTTATTTTGAGGCCATGCCCCCTAGTTCTAGTTTCACCTGCCAGTGGAAACAACTTCACTGCTTCTATCCTATCTATTCCCTTTATAATCTTATATGTTTCTATAAGATCTCCCCTCATTCTTCTGAATTCCAATGAGTATAGCTCCAGTCTACTCAGTCTCTCCTCATAAGCCAACCCTCTCAACTCCGGAATCAACCTAGTGAATCTCCTCTGCACCCCCTCCAGTGCCAATATATCCTTTCTCAAGTAAGGAGACCAAAACTGTGCACACTACTCCAGGTGTGGCCTCACCAGCACCTTATACAGCTGCAACATAAAGACAAAGCATACCATTCATAGAGGAGAAAAGGAGATGGTGCAGAATGTAGTGTTACAGTCATAGCTAGGGTGTAGAGAAAGATCAACTTAATGCAAGGTAAGTCCATTCAAAAGTCTGATGGCAGCAGGGAAGAAGCTGTTCTTGAGTCGGTTGGTACGTGTCCTCAGTCTTTTGTATCTTTTTCCCGATGGAAGAAGGTGGAAGAGAGAATGTCCGGAGTGCATGGGGTTAACTTGCATCTGTGTTTAATTATAACTTGACCAAAGTTCCCAACATTCTTGACTCTCATTCTCACAGTTGTCCTTCCAGCTAATATTGTTACTGTAGCTGTTGCTGTAATCGTTGTGGTAGTCAGCCCTCTGGCCACACCAGCCAAACGTGAGAAAACCCAAGCCGAAAAATAGCTGTCTGAGGTGGAATAACTTGGGACGTGAGAAATTCCTGTTTTGCTTTCCACTGCAGGCTCTTCCCTGTTCTTCCCGGGAATGGACGGGTCACCCAAGAGGACATGATTGTTGGCGGATATTTCATCCCAAGCGGAGTGAGCTGAATATTTACTTTGGTGAATTACATTTAGTAATGCCACTGTCAAACAATGCACACTGCGGACTTTAACTCAACTTCATAAGGTTTTTAATCTCTGTTGGTCAGAAGGGGGCGACGTGGTGGCACAGTGGTTAGCACTGCTGCCTCACAGCGTCAGGGACCCGGGTTCGATTCCCGGCTTGGGTCACTGTCTGTGTGGAGTCTGCACGTTCTCCCTGTGTCTGCATGGGTTTCCTCCAGGTACTCCCACAATACAAAGATGTGCAGATTGGCCATGCTAAATTCCCCCTTAGTGTACCTGAACAGGTGCTGGAGTGTGGCGACTAGGGGATTTTCGCAGTAACTTCATTGCAGTGTTAATGAAATATAAATAATCTTCAGAATGTGTAAAGAACAACTTGCATTTAGAGAACTGGGAAATCATAGAATTTTACAACAGGGAGGCCACTCAGCCCATTGTGCCTGTACTGGCTCATTCGCAGAGCAGTTGTAAATTATTTAGCTTCCACCAGCTCTTCCAAAATGAGCATTCTGACACTTTTGAGTGGAAAACCAATCTCCTTATTGTCCCTCCAGACCTTTAGCCAATGATTTAACAATCTGTGCCCTTTGCTTATTGATTCACTCGCTAAAGGGAAATAACTGTCCTCTCCTCCGAGTCCTCGTGTCACCTGGAAAAATTCTATCAGGTCTCTCTCTCTCAAACTTGGATCAGCCCTATGGCTGCAATTAAAATCAAAACATGCCAGAGTCTGGGCAGAGAGAAAAACAGAGTTAACATTTCCCGTCTGTAACCTCGGAGCGGACGAAACTTTTGCGACCACTCCTCATGACTGAAATGGTTCACGTCCTCCATCACACCCTGGTCAACGCCCCCCCCCCCATCGCCCCTATCCCCCATCCCCCAACCCCCCTCCTCTGTAGCCCACAGAGCTAACACATTGCCAACACATTGAACACACTGAAATGTCCCAAGGTGCCTCTGTGCATGTGGTAACATGGACAATGTTTTAAAATTCAATTGTGAGTGACGCTGACAAGATTTGATTTGATTTATTATTGTCACATGTATTAACATACAGTGAAAAGTATTGTTTCTTGCGCACTATACAGACAAAGCATACCGTTCATAGAGAAGGAAAGGAGAGAATGCAGAATGTAGTGTTACAGTCATAGTTAGGGTGTAAAGAAAGATCAACTTATTATGAGATAGGTCCATTCAAAAGCAGTGTTTAGCGATGCTGCCTCACAGCGCCAGGGACCCAGGTTCAATTCCAGCCTCGGGTCACTATCTGTGTAGAGTTTGCACATTCTCCCCGTGTCTGCATGGACTTCCTCCGGGTGCTCTGGTTTCCTCCCACAGTCCAAAGCTGTGCAGATTAGGTTGATTGGCCATGATAAATTGACCCTAGTGTCAGGGGATTAGCAGGGTAAATGTATGGGGTTATGGGAATAGGGCCTGGTTGGGATTGTGCAGACTTGGCGCAGACTCGATGGGCCAAATGGCCTGCTTCTATACTGTAAGGATTATATGAAAAGTCTGATGGCAGCAGGGAAGAAGCTGTTCTTGAGTCGGTTGGTACGTGATCTCAGAATTTTGTATCTTTTTCCCGACGGAAGAAGATGGAAGAGAGATGTCCAGGGTATGTGGGGTCCTTGGTCATGCTGGCTGCTTTTCCGAGGCAGCAGGAAGTGTCGACAGAGTCAATGGATGGGAGGCTGATTTGCATGCTGGACTGGGCTTCATTCACGTCCCTTTGTAGTTTCTTGCGGTCTTGAACCTGGGATGAAGGGACAAAAGGTATAGTTGCTAAAATTGCTGATAATACAATGATAGGAAGGAAAGTAAGTTATGAAGTGGACGTAAGGAGGCTACAAAGGGATATGAATAGATTCAGTGATTAGGAAAACCAATGGCAAATGGATTATAATGTGGACCAATGTGAAATTGTCTATTTTAGCAGGATAAATAACAAAGCTTACATTACATTGTCTTACAAAAGACAAGGTTCCCTTTACTGCCCATTCCCAGCTGCCCTGAGAAGCTGGTGATGAAACTCATTCACTAGGAAAAGTTTCACATCGCAGTTTCTTGGTAGGCCCCTTTATAGGCCAGCGCTGCCCAAACTGTTTCCTGCCGTCACCCCATTACAATGCTTGCATATGAATTAGGAACAAGAGTAGGCCACTCGGCCCCTCAAGCCTGCTCCGTCAGTCAATAGGGTCATGGCTGATCTGACTGTAACCTCAATGCCACATTCCCACCTACTCCCAATAACCTTTCACCCCCATGTTAATCAAGAATCTATCTCGCTCTGCCTTAAAAATATTCAAAGACTCTGCTTCCACTGCCTTTTGAGGAAGAGAGCTCCAGAGACTCATGACCCTCTCAGAGAAATAAAATTCTCCTCATCTCTGTCTTAAATGGGTGACCCCTTATTTTTAAACATTGACCCCTCGTTCTAGATTCTCCTAAAAGAGGAAACATCCTCCCCACATCCACCATGTCAATACCCCTAAGGATCCTAAAGGTTTCAATTAAGTCACCTCTTACTCATATAAACACTAGTGGGTACAAGCCTAGCCTGTCCAACCTTTCCTCATAAGACAACCCACCCATTCCAACCTCTCTCATAACTGCTTCCAACGTACTTACAAAGTGTCTGGATGAACACTTGGCACATCATAACATTCCGGGCTATGGGCCAAGTGCTGGCAAATGGGAATAGGTGGAGCTCAGGTGTTTCTAATGTGTCGGTATGGATTCAATGGGCCTAGGGGCCTCTTCTGCACTTTATGATTCTATCAACATTCTATTAGCTTTCCTAATTACTTGCTGTAGCTGTGTACTAGCCTTTTGTGATTCATGCACTAGGACACCTAGTGGGCAGCACGGTGGCACAATGGTTAGCACTGCTGCCTCTCAGCACCAGGGACCCGGGTTCGATTCCCAGCTTGGGTCACTGTCTGTGTGGAGTTTGCATATTCTCCCCATGTCTGCGTGGGTTTCCTCCGGGTGCTCCACTTTGCACCCTCAGTCCAAAAGGCATGCGGGTTAGGCGCATTGGCCATGCTAAATTCTCCTTCAGTGTACCCGAACAGGTGCCGGAGTGTGGCGACTAGGGGATTTTCACAGTAACTTCATTGCAGTGTGAATGTAAGCCTACTTGTAACACTAATAAATAAACTTTAAAAAACCCCACCCAGATCCCTCTGTATCTCAGAGCTCTGCTATATCTCATCATTTAGATAATAAGCTTCTTCCTGCCAAAATGGACAATTTCACACCGACCCACATCATTCTCCATTGCCAGATTTTTTTCTCTACTCATTGAACCTATCTATATCCCTCTGTAGCCTCCTTACGTTCTCTTCACAACTTACTTCCCTTCCTATCATTGTATCATCAGCAATTTTAGCAACCATACCTGTGGTCCCTTCATCCAAGTCATAAATTGTAAAAATCTGAGATCCCGGCACTGCTCCCTATGGCACACCACTCGATACATCTTGCTAACCAAATAAATCACCTATTTATGGCTACTCTCTGTTTCCTGTAGGCTGTTCAATCTTCTATCCATGCCATTTTGTTATCCGCTACCCAACAGCTTTCATTGAACGTAATAACCTTTGATGAGGCACTTTATCAAATGTCTTCTGGTAAATCTAAATACCAGAGAGCCCCACCTATGGTCAATGGACCTTTTCATGGTCCCCCCCCCGCCTGCTACAATTCCCGTGGCGGCGGGACGGTAGAATTCCCACCATTATCTCTACACCACTATGCCATGTAACTCTGTCACAATTTGCTCCATTTCTCTCAATTCTACTGTTTATTCCTGCCGTAGATATTTATTCTCTCTTCCCAATTCCAAATCCTCCATTGTATAATTTTCCTCTTCCTCATCTTGACTCTTCACATTATATCCCATTTATCGGCCATTCCCAGTGCCTCCCACCTTCAGCGTCCTCTTTTTCTGGCAACCTGCAGACTTGCTGCTAACTCAGTATCTCAATGTGATTTATTGTTGTTCTCTCCTCGTTGGACCTCGGTGTCCAGGATCTTTGCGCTTTGTTATATATTTAAGTGGTTGTAGGTTGCTTTAAGAGCTGGTCACATGATTTGATGGTGATGTCATTAGGGTGTTGCAGGTCAGAGGTCCTTGAATAAATCTGTTGCGTTTTATTTTGAATCTACATGTGCAAACCATATCTTTTACTTTTGTTGAAAATTCACAACCCCTAACATAGTTAAGACATCACAATCTTTCAATCAGATTTCTCCGTCAAAGCTTTGTCACTGAACCCTGTACGCTGAGTGGGGGTAACCAACACTAAAAATTCCTTATTTTGTTCTTACCTCTCTCCCTCCCCAGACACAACTTGCCCTCTGCCACTACACCACGTCTCATGATAGCGAGGTTTTCGACAAGCCAGGGGAGTTCCAGCCACACCGCTGGCTAAGGAAGAACGACACGGATCGGGTGGATAACTTTGGTGCTATCCCGTTTGGCTACGGGGTACGGAGCTGTGTGGGACGGAGGATCGCGGAACTGGAGATACACCTGGCGCTCATACAGGCAGGTCTCGGGGGGAGTGGGGGCTGGCAAGGGGCTCAGTAGGTGGAAAACACTTGGCTCCTGCGCCAGGATAGAAAATGAAGCTTTTGCAAGAGTGTGGGTTTTATAGCACAGGCTATTCAGCATTTTGAGGGGATTACATTTATGAGGTCTTGTGCGCAGTGAGTCGCGTTTCTGAGATAGAAGCCCTGAGTATACAGGTACACAGGTCACTGAAAGTGGAAACGCAGGTGGAGAAGGTAGTCAAGAAGACATACGGCATGCTTGCCTTCATTGGCTGGGGCATTGAGTTTAAAAATTGGCAAGCTATGTTGCAGCTTTATAGAATCTTAGTTAGGCCGTACTTGGAATATAGCGTTCAGTTCTGGTTGCCACACTACCAGAAGGATGTGGAGACTTTGGAGAGAGTACAGAAAAGATTTACCAAGTTGTTGCCTGGTATGGAGGGCATTAGCTATGAGGAGAGCTTGGAGAAATTTGGTGGTTCTCACTGTAACGATGGAGGTTGAGGGGCGACCTGATAGAAGTCTACAAGATTGTGAGGGGCATGGACAGAGTGGATAGTCAGAAGCTTTTTCCCCAGGTGGAAGCATCAATTACTTGGGGGGAAGACTTAAAGTGCGAGGGGCAAGGTTTAAAGGAGATGTACGAGGCAAGTTTTTTACACAGAGGGTGGTGGGTGCCTGGAACTCGCTGCTGGGAGAGGTAGTGGAAGCAGATACGATTTTAAGGGGCGTCTGGACAAATACATGAATAGGATGGGAATGGAGGGATATGGTCCCCGGAAGGGTCGGGGGTTTTAGTTAAGTCGGGCAACATGGTCGGTGCAGGCTTGGAGGGCCGAAAGGCCTGTTCCTGTGCTGTAATTTTCTTTGTTCTTTAGCTCACTCATAAGAACATAAGAACTCGGAGCAGGAGTAGACCATCTGGCCTCTCGAACCTGCTCTACCATTCAATAAGATCATGGCTGATCTTTTCGTGGACTCAGCTCCACTTAATAAGTCACTCATAAAACTTGGACCTCTTTGACCAAGCTTTTGATCACAAGTCCTAATAATTCCTCATGTGATTTGTTGCAGAATATTGTCGATAACAGCTCTATATAAATACAAATTGTCATTGGGACAGTACTTCATATCGCAATTGTACTGACCATTTTAACCTCTGCTTTCCTCAGCTCCTGCAGGCATTTGAGATACAGCTGGCTCCCAATACTGGAACTGTTCCTGCCAAGACCCAAGGCCTGCTGGGTCCCGGAAGGCCCATTGACCTGAAATTTGTGGACAGGAAGTAATGTGACCGGCGAGGGGTGGGGTGGAGTGGGGTGGGAGTCGGCACAGGCCAGTGTGGCATGAAGTGGGCATCTGAAGAACCGACTGAAAAAGTCTTCACATTGACACGAACAGATTTGATTCAATCCGATAATTATGAGGATTACGAAGCAACTGGGTGAACAGCAACACACAATGAGGACACGTGACAGAGGCTTTTATTCAACTCAATTTTAACCACATGCGCAGAGCAGAGAATAAAAGCAAATTACTGCGGATGCTGGAATCTGAAACCAAAAGAGAAAATGCTGGAAAATCTCAGCAGGTCTGGCAGCATCTGTAAGGAGAGAAAAGAGCTGACGTTTTGAGTCTGGATGACCCTTTGTCAAAGCTAAAAGGCATAGAAAGTGGGAGATATTTATACTGCAGGGGGAGGGAATGAAAGATGAGTCAGAGCCACAGAAACCAGGGGAAAGGCTGCTAATGGCAGCCCGTAGAGAGAATAGAAGGTGTGAATGGCCAAACGGCAGAGAAGCTGGAATCAGAGGGTAAACTGTGACAGATGAAGATGTGGGGGGAATGGGGAGACGGGTGGGAGAGAGGTAAAATTGAGAAAAAGGGGAAGCAAAAGAGGAGAAAAGGTAAGGAAAGGGTGATAAAATAGAGGGAAAGAGTGGGGGGGGAAGAAAAATGAAGAAAGACAATCAAGAAATAAAAGGTAGAGAACAGTTAAAAATTAAATGAAATGAAAACAAAGGGGTCGATGTGTGGTAGAGATATTCCAGCAATTTCTCTTTTGCGCAGAGCAGAGATTGTTCCACCTTAAATTGGCGCCAAAGATCATCGACTGATAAAGTGCTAGGCTGGAGAATATTTTCCTGTAACCATTTTGGAGATTGTAAGATTCCATCTTCTACCTCCATAAACCCTTCCTCTCTGACGTTATATCCCAACTCCCAACAATTTCTCCCACCTCCCCGCTGCCCCCGCCTGCCATGAACATCCCGATTGGCAACGTTCCCTCAATGCTGCATGGGTACACAGCCATACCCAAACCGGCCATACACAAGCAGTGGTCCCTTTAAGATGAGCAACCACGCAGCAATCTTAAAGGGACTGGGATCTTGCAAGAAATGGGCCCACACAATGAAGGAGATTTAGGGGGAGCATTGATCCTTGGTGATGGAGCAATGGTTTTAAGGTGACTGTCACTTCAATATGTGAGATTACATACTGCAATGATGTCCAACTTGTGTGGGGAACTCCTTTTAATCAGACACACTTTTAGAAGTCCAGGGATTTGGTCTAAATAATTCATCATGAGTTGCTCACCATAAAACATGTGACAGCCAGTTTATAAACTTTATCAGTGACTTATTTAATTGCCAACTGGTTCTACAAAGCTATACTTAAGTCCCACAGTTTACCGCTACTTCCAGTGAGGTCTCTGCCAACCCCCCTCCCCATTTAAGATTCTTTGCTTGATCCCTAGGGGATTTTCACAGTAACTTCATTGCAGTGTTAATGTAAGCCTACTTGTGACACTAATAAATAAACTAAACTAACAAATTAGCGTACAATTTCCCACATATCACAGGATGCACATTCCTTGGGTTGAGCTGCCCTGCCATATCTTAACATACATACACACATACAAACATGGAGCAGGTGTAGGCCATTTGACCCCTCAACCTTGTTCCGCCAATTATGTCTGATCTGAATTAAGGCTGATTTAATGTTTCCATGAGGAAGGAAATTGAACTGCATGTTAATTTTGCAGTTCTGGCCATAGGTGAGTTTTAAAGTTTATTTATTATTGTCACAAGTAGGCTTACATTAACAATGCAATGAAGTTACTGTGAAAATCCCCTAGTCACCACACTCCGGCGCCTGTTCGGGTACATTGAGGGAGAATTTAGCATGGCCGATGCACCTAACCAGCACGTCTTTGGACTGTGGGAGGAAACCGGAGCACCCGGAGGAAACCCACACAGACATGGGCAGAACGTGCAGACTCCACACAGACAGTCACCCAAGCCGGGAATCGAGCCCCGGTCCCTGGCGCTTTGGGCAGAAGTGCTATCTACTGTGCCACTGTGCCGCCCTGTTCAACAATTGTGCAATTATTAACGTTTCGTTAGGGAGTCAAACTGTCTCCCTAATCATGTCAGTGGATTGGCAGGCTTAGATCTACATGGACCAAATCTTGCAATTTTCCAATGTAAACACAGGAAGCCAAGGCACTGGTATTCCCCTCCTACCCCGAGATCTGCCAAAGCACCAAATATAAAAGCACATTTAGTTTTCAATGAAGACCAGATGACCACATGAAGACTCAGGAATAAGTTGGGCCTGAATTCTCATTACAATGGAGAGGCTATCCAGCTCAACCAAGCTGGAACCAGGGGCCCAGATCAAGAAGTCCTGAGCCTGGTATCCAGTGTTTTAGTGCTGGGGGAGGGGGCGGTGGCATTGTGTGAATGGGGGAATGTTGAACTTTGGCCATGGGCTATTCACTGAGATACATGTGACGGGCAGCTGCCTTCATTTAGCTCTGATTTTTCAAAAGGAAAGAGAGGGAAAAACAACTTGTGCAATTTAAACTCATCAAGAGAAGGCCTAAAGCTGCCAGTTATTTGGAGGGGTAGGTACACTTGGGAAGATGCAAGGTGCCCTTTGTGGATGGGAAAAGTGGGCCTGAATATGTATAACAAGTGTATAAACTCAATGGAGCTGTTAAATCTGGCCTTTAAGTTTTTGAAAAAACTGCAGTGTTTTTTTAAAATCAGAGCTTGCTATTTCACTATTACTTGAGAGCTTGAGGGTTCTCATTGCAAGAGTTGTGCGGCATGACTGATTTCACAAACTATCATTATGCTCTAAGTGCTCATAAAGTCTTTGAAATGGGGCTGTGAATATAGATGCTTTTCTATAAGGGATTAAGTAGTTGAAATAAATATAGTCATTTTAAAAAATAATCAATGTGAATGTTTCTTTTAAATACTGAACTCACCAATGGAACGTTATTATATTTTCATTTTATTTCATCTCCGCATGGGTCCTGAGGTCTGCCCATGGTGAATACTGGATGAGTCGGCATGGAAGGTGAAAGGGAAAAATGTGGTGGATTGGAGGGCATAAGTTGACACTAAGTTAGCATAGGGGCATGGGAGGTAGGGAAATGGGTTGGCATGGAAGGTAAATGAACCATGAAGGGGTGGATTGAGAGGATGGAGCATAGAGTGTGTATGTGTCTGTGTGTGGGTGGCACGATGGCACAGTGGTTAGCACTGCTGCTTCACAGCGCCAGGGACCCGGGTTCGATTCTGGCCTCGGGTGATTGTATGGGGTCTGCACGTTCTCCCAGTGTCTGCGTGGGTTTCCTCCAGGTACTCCGGTTTCCTCCCACAATCCAAAGAGGTACAGGTTGGGTTGACTGGCCATGCTAAATAAGAACATAAGAAATAGGAGCAGGAGTAGGCCATCTAGCCCTTCGAGCCTGCCCCGCCATTCAATAAGATCATGGCTGATCTGACGTGGATCAGTACCACTTACCCGCCTGATCCCCATAACCCTTAATTCCCTTACCGATCAGGAATCCATCCATCCGCGCTTTAAACATATTCAGCGAGGTAGCCTCCACCACCTCAGTGGGCAGAGAATTCCAGAGATTCACCACCCTCTGTCTTAAACCGACCCCCCTTTATTTTGAGGCTGTGTCCTCTAGTTTTAACTTCCTTACTAAGTGGAAAGAATCTCTCCGCCTCCACCCTATCCAGCCCCCGCATTATCTTATAAGTCTCCATAAGATCCCCCCTCATCCTTCTAGCTGTTGGGGCTAAATTGCCCCTTAGTGTCAGGGGATTAGCAGGGTAAATACGTGGGGGTGAGGGGATAGGGATTGGGTGGGATTGTTGTTGGTGCAGGCTTGATGGGCCAAGAAGGTTGTAGTTTTTTTAAATCAGTGCTTGCTATTTCAATGTTTGCCGCAATTGTAACGGGTGTTGGTGAGGCCACACCTGGAGTATTGTGAGCAGTTTTGGTGTCCTTATCTGAGGAAGGATGTCCTTACTACAGAGGGAGCACAGCGAAGGTTTACCAGGCTGATTCCTGGGATGGCAGGTCTGTCATATGAGGAGAGACTAAGTCGGTTAGGATTATATTCACTGGAGTTTAGAAGAGTGAGAGGGAATGTCATAGAAACTTATAAAATTCTGACAGGGTAGATTCAGAAAGAATGTTCCTGGTGGTGTGGGAATCCAGAATTAGGGGTCATTGTTTGAGGATAAGGGGTAAACCTTTTAGAACTGAGGTGAAGAGAAATTTCTTCACGCAGAGGGTGGTGAATGTGTGGCATTCACTACCACAGAATGTAGTCGAGGCAAAAACATTGTGTGATTTCAAGAAGAAATTAGATATAGTTGTTGGGGCTAAAGGAATCAAGGGATATGGGGGGAAGGGGCGATCAGGATATTGAATTCAATGATCAGCCATGATCATTATGAATGGCGAAGCAGACTGGAAGGGCTAAATGGCCTACTCCTACCTCTAGTTTCTATGAATATGAGTGTGTGTTTGGGGAGGGGCTATGGGGGCCGGGGGGGGAGGGGGCGCGGTGGTGAGGGGTGAATGACAGACGGCCGTTCTTTGTTACATTGTTTAAAAGCTGCTGTGAGGTCCTGGAGCACCCCTGACCTGCCCGTGTCAATACCCGGCAGTTCCTCAGGCTGCCTCCACACTCTTTCCAGGGGCAGCAGACCTCACCCTGGTTATTAGCTGCCCCTGCCCTAGAACAAAAATCCAACCATTCAGGGCACCTTCTCCCTTGTTGGGTTTGTGGAGATGGGGATTTCCCCAACTCTGCACTCCTGACTCGGGGGCAGAAATCCAGGCTTCGGGCTCCAGTGATGTTGGATCTACTGACTATGGTCATTTACATAAAAACACCATCAAATAACACTCCATCCCATCCATATAACCCATGCAGGTAAAGTAAAGCCATCTAATCTGGTAGGCACATACCACCAGCCAGCAGGCTCTATCAGGCAAAGCTTGCTGCTCTGAAACATTGTAAAATAACATTTATTCCAACACGTCAGGGACCTGGGTTCAATTTCAGCCTCGGGTCACTGTCTGTGTAGAGTTTGCACATTCTCCCCGTGTCTGCATGGGTTTCCTCCGGGTGCTCCGGTTTCCTCCCACAGTCCAAAGATGTGCGGGTTAGGTTGATTGGCCATGATAATTTGACCCGAGTGTTCAGGGGCTAGCAGGGTAAATATGTGGGGGTAGGGGAATAGGGCCAGGGGTGGGATTGTGGTCAGTGCAGACTCGATGGGCCAAATGGCCTCCTTCTGCACTGTAGGGATTCTATGAAAATCTATTCTATGAAAAATCAAAATCCACAGACACTCCCACTTTTAGAGGACACACAGTCTATAGTTACCACCATGCTAAACCCAACCCTGATCTACAAATTATTATTGCTCCCTGAGCACTCAATCCATGACTCTGTTCTCTCCTGCCTTACCTTTCAGCGGGGCTTGGTCTGGAGGTTGTCCACACTCTGAGCAATCTTTCTCGACTGATTTCTACTCTCTGCTGCCCTCACTGCCTGTTCCATAGCGAGGCCAGTCCATGTTTATATTATCCATCTGTGCCATCTTGGGTTTTCATTGTGCATGCTTGCTTTGCATTACTCCAAACACTTCCCCCCCCTGTTCACATCACGTGTCCGAAGTCGGTGAGTTTCCTCGATATCACCGCCTCAAACATCAGCTTTCTCGAGCACCCACTCATTTGGCCGTCCATGACACGAAATATCCGTCTGAGCCCTTTCACTTCAAATGTTCTTATTGGACCCCTGTCACCTCTCTTAATGATACACCATAGAAAGCATTCTTTCTGGTTGTATCACAGCTTGGTATGGGCTCCTGCTCTGCCTAAGACCACAAGGAACTACAAAGGGTCATGAATGTAGTCCAATCCATCACGCAAACCAGCCTCCCATCCATTGACTCTGTCTACACTTCCCGCTGCCTCAGGAAAGCAGCCAGCATAATCAAGGACCCCACGCACCCCGGACATTCTCTCTTCCACCTTCTTCCATCGGGAAAAAGATAAAAAGTCTGAGGTCACGTACCAACCGACTCAAGAACAGCTTCTTCCCTGCTGCCGTCAGACTTTTGAATGGACCTACCTCGCACTAAGTTGATCTTTCTCTACACCCTAGCTATGACTGTAACACTACATTCTGCACCCTCTCCCTTCCTTATCAATGAACAGTATGCTTTGTATTGTGCGCAAGAAACAATACTTTTCACTGTATACTAATACATGTGACAATAATAAATCAAATCAGATTTCTCAGGCATACGCTGTCAGCAGCCACACAAGGGCTTTCAGAGAGTTTTCAGTGTTATGGCTCTTCCATATTCTTCAGTGAGTTTACAACATTATACCCTTAAGTCGAGCTCAAGTTTCTTTGATCTTCTGTGATGAGTGACCCAAGATAGGAGAAGGTATTAACCTGTTCAAACTGAACTCCGTTAGTTGGAGTCTGGCAGGTTTTTCCAATCATCCTCATCACCTTTATCTGGCATTCATCAGGAGGAGATTCCGGGCGGAATTGTCCCAAAGTTTGTCAGTGTCCGGTTCAGACTGAAAACGCCACGCTGCCCAGCTGGGATTTCACTCTGGATTTTCTGGCACTCATTGCAAAGGGAATCTGCAGCTGTGGTTTGCACCATTACTCTGGCAGGGAGGGGCCTGATAGAGGCGGCAAGGCCAACCCCACAGAGATCAGAGCGCCATCTTTCAAACGCAACTCAATCTGCATGAGAGATAACAAGCATCGGGGGATCCTCCAACCACTGCCACTCACCCCCCAGTGACCTCGCAAGCATAATCCTCTCTCCCCTCCCCCCTCTCAGCCATCCCCCTCCCTCCCAGGTTTCAGGGAACACCCCCTCACATGGATGTGTGTGTGCCCCCTTCACCACAGAAAAGGGGACCCCCACCCTCCCCAAGTTGGGGCTCCCCACAGGGCCCGCACATGGCAACTACTAGGTTGACAGCACTAGCCAGGCATGCCCCTCACTACCTGAGATCTATGCTAACTTCTGTGCCCAGCATGGTCATCATGACTGGTTTTCTTTTTTGGAAACCAGCAACGATTCATCCCGGTGGGACGTCATGCCGGCTGGGTGGGAAGATAAGTTGAGGGCGGCACGGTGGCACAGTGGTTAGCACTGCTGCCTCATAGCCTCAACCGGGATCTTCGGTTCATGTCACACTATCTGTAACCCCCACGACTTGCCTGGGCTTGCAAAATCTCACTAACTGTCCTGGCTGGAGACAATACACATCTCTTTAACCTGTGCTTGGCCCCCCCTCCACTCACATTGTCTGTACCTTTAAAACTTGATTACCTGTAACGACTCGCATTCCAACCATTATCTTGTAAAATGAGTTTGTGTCTTTATATGCATAGGCTATGCTAAATTCTCCCTCAGTTAACCCGAACAGGCGACGAGGGGATTTTCACAGTAACTTCATTGCAGTGTGAATGTAAGCCTTTTGATACAAATAAAAAAAATACATTTGCCCCCCCCAAAGAGATGTCACCTCTCTACCTTCTCTCATTGTTCCTCCTTCTTTGAGGTTAGGTGAAACCTAACGCGCGCAACTCGTCAAGGTGACCTCTGTGCATTTAGATTGTAACTGCAGCATGTTGTGTGTTACCATTCTGAGCTACAGCCAAATGGCCTGCTCTGTCATGATCTCGTTGTTTAATTTCCTGAAAGACAACAGTACAGAAGGAAGTGTGTGTGTTATTATTTAATCAGAATATAGTGTATCTGCAATAAAATAGCAACCTCCAGATGGCAGCAGAGCCAATGCCATCCTTCAAATAAAATGTTGCAAAAGCTGCAGACTTGAGAAGGTTTGCAGTGCATCCAGGTAAGAAAAACTGGGTCAAATCCTGAACTCATTCCATCATTCAAACGTGCAGAAACCAAATAGCATATTCAAATCCTTCCATTCACCATGGTAATTAAGCCCTCCATGGAGATATAGAAGCTGTGATGTGGAGATGCCGGCGTTGGACTGGGGTAAGCACAGTAAGAAGTCTCACAACACCAGGTTAAAGTCCAACAGGTTTATTTGGTAGCAAATACCATAAGCTTTCGGAGCATTGCTCCGAAAGCTTATGGTATTTGCTACCAAATAAACCTGTTGGACTTTAACCTGGTGTTGTGAGACTTCTTACTGTGATATAGAAGCTCACAGTGGTTAGCACTGCTGCTTCACAGTGCCAGTGATCTGGGTTCAATTCATGGTTTGGGTCACTTTGTGTGTGGAGCCCGCACGTTCTCCCCATGTCTGCATGGGTTTCCTCCGGGTGCTCCGGTTTCCTCCCACAAGGATGTGCAGGTTAGGTGAATTGGTCATGCTAAATTCTCCCTCAGTGTAACCCAAACAGGCGTCGGAGTGCAGCGACTGAGCGATTTTCACAGTAATTTCATTGGTGTGTTAATGTAAGCCTACTTGTGACACTAATAAATAAACTACAGTGCAGAGGGAGGCTATTCAGCCCATCGAGCCTACAACGACACTCCAACAACAATCCCACCCCTCCACCCTATCCCCATAACGCCATGTATTTACCCAGCTAATCCTCCTAACCTACACATCTTGGGACTCTAAGGGGCAATTTAGCACGGCTAATCCACGTAACCTGCACAATCCTTGATCCATTACTTTTTTTGAGTAGGTTTCGATAACATTTATTTCATTGGTGTTTCAGCCATGGCCCAGTGGGTGGCGCTCCTGCCTCGGCCTCAGCTGGTCCGAGGTTCATGGCCTCACTTCAAAGACCTTGAGCCTCAAATCAAGGCGGACACTCCCCGTGCTAGCACTGAGGGAGTGCTGCTCTGTCTGAGGCGCTGTTTCTCAGCTGAAATTTAAACCGAGACTCTTTTTTCACCCTCTTGGGCAGACATAAAAGAATCCCACAGCACGATTTTGAAGAACAGGGGAGCTCCCGTTCTGCCCTGAATGATATTTACTTTTCAACCCAAGATCACTAATAAAAAAACTATTATCTTGTCATTATTGCATCGATGTGGAACATTATTGTGTAAAAACCGTCTGCTCAGTTGCGCTATGCTTCAAAAAGTACGTCATTGGCTGTAAAGCGCTTTGGAATGTCCTAAAGTTATGAAAGGCGCTACGTAAATGCAAATCCTTTATTTCTCTGATCAACAGCATTCCAGCCCAGTCCCATGTTTAGACCCACTAAGTATATAATAACAATTCACTACCACAGAAAGTATTCAGCATGACACACTGATTAGCACTGCTGTCTCACAGCACCAGGGACCCGGGTTCGATTCCCGGCTTGAGTCACTGTGTGGAGTCTGCACATTCTCCCCGTGTCTGCGTGGGTTTCCTCCGGGTGCTCCAGTTTCCTCCCACAGTCTGAAAGGCGTGCTGGTTAGGGTGCATTGGCCGTGCTAAATTCTCCCTCAGTGTGCCCGAACAGGCGCCGGAGTGTGGCGACTAGGGGATTTTCATAGTAACTTCATTGTAGTGTGAATGTAAGCCTTGTGACACAAATAAAAAAAATACATTTGACCCCCCAAAGAGATGTCACCTCTCTACCTTCTCTCATTGTTCCTCCTTCTTTGAGGTTAGGTGAAACCTAACGCGCGCAACTCGTCAAGGTGACCTCTGTGCATTTAGATTGTAACTGCAGCATGTTGTGTGTTACCATTCTGAGCTACAGCCAAATGGCCTGCTCTGTCATGATCTCGTTGTTTAATTTCATGAAAGACAATAGTATCAATGAACCCTATAATGCCTATGGGATGTGTAAAAAAAAGCGGCACGGTAGCACAGTGGTTAGCACTGCTGCTTCCCAGCTCCAGGGTCCCGGGTTCGATTCCTGGCTCGGGTCACTGTCTGTGTGGAGTTTGCACATTCTCCTCATGTCTGCGTGGGTTTCCTCCGGGTGCTCCGGTTTCCTCCCACAGTACGAAAGACGTGCTGGTTAGGGTGCATTGGCCGTGCTAAATTCTCCCTCAGTGTGCCCGAACAGGCGCCGGAGTGTGGCGACTAGGGGATTTTCATAGTAACTTCATTGCAGTGTTAATGTAAGCTTACTTGTGACTCTAATAAATAAACTAAACGAGTCGAGGCCAAAGCTTTGTGTGATTTCAAGAAGAAATTAAATATAGTTCTTGGGGCTTAAAGGATCAAGGGGTATGGGAGGGAAGGCAGGATCAGGATATTGAATTTGATGATCAGCCATGATCAAAATGAATGGCGGAGAAGGCTTGAAGGGCCGAATGGCCTCCTCCTGCTTATAGTTTCTATGATTCTAAGAAATAGGAGCAGGAGTAGGCCAAATGCCTCTTCACACCATTCAAGCAGATCACACTGATATTCAACTCTCTATCCCCAAACCCCTTAATTTCCCGAGTACACAAAGATATATCCGTCTGCATCTGGAATATATTTGACATCTCTCAGCATCCACATCGCTCTCCCACGCAGAATGCTAAAAGTTGACAATCCTCCTATTGAAGAAAGTTCTCCTCAACTCAGCCCTAATAGGCCGACCCCTCAATTTGAGGTTGTGCTCCTGTGTTCCAGATGACCCAGCCAGGCCAGGGAGCCTCTCAGCCTCCACCCAGTCCAGCACTTCCAAAGAGATCACCCTCACTCCCTCACTCTTGCACATTCCAGGGAACCAGCAACGATTCATCCCGGTGGGACGTCATGCCGGCTGGGTGGGAAGATAAGTTGAGGGCGGCACGGTGGCACAGTGGTTAGCACTGCTGCCTCATAGCCTCAACTGGGATCTTGGGTTCATGTCACACTATCGGTAACCCCCACGACTTACCTGGGCTTGCAAAATCTGACTAACTGTCCTGGCTGGAGACAATACACATCTCTTTAACCTGTGCTTGGCCCCCCCTCCACTCACATTGTCTGTACCTTTAAAACTTGATTACCTGTAATGACTCGCATTCCAACCATTATCTTGTAAAATGCGTTTGTGTCTATATATGCATAGGCTATGCTAAATTCTCCCTCAGTTAACCCGAACAGGCGACTAGGGGATTTTCACAGTAACAACCTTGCACGACAACCTCACGTGTGGCATCTGTTCGAATGTGTTTTGAAAATCCAAATACCACACATCTATTCGCTCCCCACTCACCTAGAATCATAGGATCATACAGTGCAGAAGGAGGCCATTTGGCCCATCAAGTCTGCACCGGCCACAATCCCACCCAGGCCCTATCCCCACAGCCCCATGCATTTACCCTAGCTAGTCCTCCCTGACACTAAGGGGCAATTTAGCACAGCCAATCCACCTAATGCCGCACATCTTTGGACCTATCCAGATAACTTTGCCAAACAGGATTTCCCTTTCATAAATCCATATTGACTCTGCCTAGTGATATGATTTTCTAACTGCTCTGTTAACACACTTCTAGTGATATGTCCGAGCATTTTCCTGAGAAACAATGTCAGGTCAATTGGCCTATGTTTCTCAGTGTTCTTAGTCCCTGCTTTCTGGGATAGTGTGGTTACATTTGCTACTTCCCAAGTCCCAGAAACTGTTCAATACTCGGGGGAAATTTGGAAGCTCCAAACTATTGCACCCACTATCTCTGTAACTATCTCTTCCAAACCTCGATGATATAATTTGTGTAATGTCTCTGCCAATTCTTTATTGCCTATTATAACTTCTCCCTACACTGCCTCTGAGGGCCCGAGGTTTACTTTTGCTAATCAGCCAGAGGGGGTGGTAGAGGCGGGTAGAATTACAACATTTAAAAGACGTTTGGATGGTCCATGGATGGGAAAGGGTTAGAGGGATATGGGCCAAATGCAGACGAACGGGACCAGTTCAGTTTAGGATACTTGGTCGGCATGGACAAGTTGGGCCGAAGGGCCTGTTTCCGTACATCTCTATGACTCTATCTCTTCCTTTTATATATCCTAATGTGTTTCTACATCTCTTGCTAATTTTCTCCTGTGTTCTCTTTTTCTTTCATCCATTTCTTGATTTTGTTTCCCTTTGCTGAACTGTAAAACAGGCCTAACAGGCCGAGTGTGGATCCCACTGCCCTGCGATCTGTGGCACGTGGAACACATCTTTTGTTGCTCTGGCCAAGTTGGACAGACGGAGTTAAACAGAGCAGCTGTGATCTGGCTGAATGGCTCACAGTACTAGCTTACGCTGAAAGGTGCACCATCTACAGGATCCAGGATCCTTAGACAGCACCTTTCCAAACCCACACCCATTACCATCCCAAAGGACAAGGGCAGCCAATACCTGGCCACACCACCACCTGGAGATTCCCCTCCAAGTCATTCACCATCCTGACTTAGGAATATATCGGCAGTTCCTTCACTGTCGCTGGGGTACAAAGAACAAAGAACAAAGAACAGTACAGCACAGGAAACAGGCCCTTCGGCCCTCCAAGCCTGTGCCGCTCCTTGGTCCAACTAGACCAATCGTTTGGATCCCTCCATTCCCAGGCTGCTCATGTGACTATCCAGGTAAGTCTTAAACGATGTCAGCGTGCCTGCCTCCACCACCCTACTTGGCAGCGCATTCCAGGCCCCCACCACCCTCTGTGTAAAAAACGTCCCTCTGATGTCTGAGTTATACTTCGCCCCTCTCAGCTTGAGCCCGTGACCCCTCGTGATCGTCACCTCCGACCTGGGAAAAAGCTTCCCACTGTTCACCCTATCTATACCCTTCATAATCTTGTATACCTCTATTAGATCTAAATCTTGGAACTCCCTCCCTAACAGCACTGTGGGTGCACCTACGCCACATGGACTGATTGATGTCTAATAACAATCCTGGAACTCTCTCCCTAACAGCACTGTGGGTGTGCCTACACCTCATGGACTGCAGCGGGTTCAAAAAGGCAGCTCATCACCACCTTCTCAAGGGCATCTCAAGATGGGCAATAAATGCTGGCCTAGGCAACGATGCCCACATCCTGTAAATGAAGTTAAAGAAGAATGGTCTTCTCCTGTTCCCATAAGACCGAGAGAAAGTCTTTGATAGGGAGTTATTTCTGCCCAGAACACAGAGGATCAGCAGCATCGAAGATGATGTTTGTTTAAGTTTATCTGGTATTTCCAGCCAATATGGGAGACTGAATTAAGCATGGATATTCTAAGTGTTGGTGGGTTGCAGAATGTAATAAGTGGCCCATTTCAGTTCAAACTCGTGAGGGTGGCACAGTGGTTAGCACTGCTGCCTCACGGCACCAGAGACTCAGGTTCAATTCCTGGCATCGGGTCACTGTCTGTGTGGAGTTTGCATGTTCTCACTGTGTTTGCATGGGTTTCCTCCGGGTGTTCTGGTTTCCTCCCACAGTCAAAAGATGTGTGGGTCAGGTGGATTCAGTAAGAAGTTTAACAACACCAGGTTAAAGTCCAACAGGTTTATTTGGTAGCAAAAGCCACACCATTTCCACTCCATCTGACGAAGGAGCAGCGCTCCGAAAGCTTATGGTATTTGCTACCAAATAAACCTGTTGGACTTTAACCTAGTGTTGTGAGACTTCTTACAATGTTATGGAAGGCAGAATGAGCTGAAAACTGCCTTGTGACAACTTATCACACTCCCTCCCTCCCCTGCCTTTGATGTATTTGCCAATTTAGCCAAGTGTGATTCCTTGAATCTGGAGAAAGACAGTTGAGTGGTATTAAAGGGGCAGGAAAGGTTGAGTAGTATTAAGTGGGAAGGACAGGTTGGATAGTGTTAAAGCAGAAGGACCGGGCAGGCTGAAGATCGGTCTTTTATTCACTTCCTGTCGATGAACTGCAAGTTGATGGGGCTTGCGGGGCTCAGTAGCGTCCTGGTTTTCGACTTAACCACCTTTCCGGAAGGATCCGGCCTGACTTCGAAGTGTTTGATTAGCTGAAGAGGAGAAAAGAAAGGAGATCAGAACGAGTGCTTCAATCTCGATCGAGACTTTTCAAAAGAAATTCAAACTCCCAGTAATTAACCGAAAGAACTACACCACAGGATTTCACATTTTAAACAGAAGCCTTTACCATGCATGAGTTAAATAAAGCAAGCAGTAATAGCTTATCACCATATTTAGTAAATACTGATACATGAGGCTCAAACATCTCTCAACAAAACACTTTAAATGCCATCATTATTTTTGTTCGACTGAAGAGTTCCATTACATGGTGTAGAGAGTTCATTCACTTCTCCTGGGAGGAAACCAAGGTATGCCACAGCCCTCAGGAATTCACTTTGATCCATGGTATTCAACTATGCTGCAAGGTATAACATTTCCTGGGGTCCTTCCACCAGCATTTAACCAGGGAACCCTCCTTCCACCACACGCTTGTGGATTCCTCAGGTCAGGCATGGGCCTCAGTACATTCTTGCCTTCATCAGAAAACACCCTTGGCTTCTGATAGCCTCTGCTCCCGGTCCACAGTTCCCGGCAGACTCTCTCCATCTTCTCCAAAAACTAACTGAACAGTTTTGCGATAAATCACGCAGATAAATACCAAAACAAAAAGATACCTCACCGCATAACCTATTTCCATAGCAACGTCATATACTTGGGATATTTCCAATAGAAATTTAGAAATCATAGAAACCCAACAGTGCAGAAGGAGGCCATTCGGCCCATCGAGTCTGCACCAACCACAATCCCACCCAGGCCCTACCCTCATATGCCTACATATTTACCCGCTAATCCCTCTAACCTACACATCACAGGACACTAAGGGGCAATTTTAGCATGACCAATCAACCTAACTCGCACATCTTTGGACTGTGGGAGGAAACCGGAGCACCCAGAGGAAACCCACGCAGACACGAGGAGAATGTGCAAATTCCACACAGACAGTGACCCAAGCCAGGAATCGAACCCAGGTTCCTGGAGCTGTGAAGCAGCAGTGCTAACCACTGTGCTACCGTGCCGCCCAAAGGTGTCTAAATCCAATTCCCAAACTTTCCCTTTGTTTTGTGAAACCATATGTATAATTTATACCTCCAATGGCGACAACTGCAATCCTACCAGACTCATACCTCCATTATGAAGCTATGAAGGGGCCATCTGTTAATTACAGTGAAACCCCGATTTTATGCGCCCCGATTTAGCACAAATTTGGATATAACGCGATGAATCACTGGACTCTTTTTTTTAAACTTCAAAAAGGTGCAGCATTTTAGTAATCTCATTCTACAAGATGTTCCTATTTTTAAAGAAGTCTGACATTTTTACGAAACTTTCTTTTGCAAACATTCTGCACTTCCTGATGTCTTGATCATTTTCCCACCAAGTGTTGCTATGTTACCTATAGATAAGGAAGTGATTCCACTTGTTTCATTTCTTGCAGTTCCAGTTATTTTGTACCTAGATGTAATCCTTTTCTTCGATCTTGCCATGTGTACTGCCTTGCTGCAGTTTAACGATAACTCACATCTGTCACTGTTTGTTATAGTTGCCTCTCCGAGACTCCTCAACGCAAATCTTGGAGAAAGATTTAGCAGTGGGGGAGATGTGAGCGATCCATTTGAGGTCAGAGTTGATACTGAGGCCAGGGGTATCGATAAATGATGAAAGACTGGATCCCTGGGTGGGATTGTTATCAGTGCAGACTCGATGGGCCAAATGGCCTCCTTCTGCACTATAGATTCTATGATTCAAAGGATATGCTTTGAAATGATTAGATCAAGATAATCTGGAGCTATGGCTAAATGAAGATACTAGTTATCAAGTTTGGCAAATGGTTATAGAGGAAAAAGCTAATGACTGGCTGTTTCAGTGTTGAAGATATCCTGTTCGGGCTGTGACTACAGGCCAATTCCCATTGACAAATGAAGTAACAAAATCAAAGAATGATGGCAACATTAGACAACTGCAAGATCCCTGGCTACAGAGGATCAGAGAACTCGCTTGAAGAGATTCACGATACAGATGGAAAGAAAATTTTAAAGTTTATTTATTAGTGTCACCAGTAGCCTTACATTAACAGTGCAGTGAAGTGACTGTGAAAATCCTCCAGGCGCCACACTCCGGCGCCTGTTCGGCTACACTGAGGGAGAATTTAGCACGGCCAATGCATCTAACCAGCACGTCTTTCAGACTGTGGGAGGAAGCCGGAGCACCCGGAGGAAACCCACGCAGACACGGGGAGAACTTACAAACTCCACACAGATAGTGACCCAAGCCGGGAATTGAACCTGGGTCCCTGGCGCTGTGAGGCAGCAGTGCTAACCACTGTGCTACCCAGACCTACCACTAGAAGACATGAAATGACCAGAAACAAGCCGTCTGCAGCTACTAGAGTCAGTTGTAAGCCAGAACCAACTGAACTACGATATCAAGCACCTCATTTTGTTACGTATGACCTTTGTTGCTTCATAAAGTGTCTTAATACCATTCCATCTCATCCAAAATTTAATATCTGGTCTCAAAACCTCATGCAATTAGTTATTTTCCCTCTTTTGTTATCTTCCTCTTACTTTTTTTTAAAACAGTGTCCGGCCTAATTCTTGAGCACTGAGATATTTAATTTTCAGAGGTCCCATTTTTATTTTATTCATTCGTGGGACATGGGCGTTGCTGGCTGACCAGCATTTATTGTCCATCCCTAGTTGCCCTTGGAGGGCCATTGAGAGTCAACCACATTGCTGTGGCTCTGGAGTCACATGGATGGATTAATAGTCTAGCGATGATACCACTAGGCCGTCACCTCCCCTCAGTGTCATGAGGCTATGCCTCTTTATATCTTGAAAATACGATTTTTCAACTTTCAATCGACTGGAAATTTTGCAATTTCAACTGAGGCAGAGCAAACTGCTGAAAAATGAAAGGCCACATTCCACATGAGAGTGAGAAACAAAACCAATTCTCAGAGGGAGTGTGAAGCGAGACATTTCCTATAATCCAGACACCCATCAAAACCCGTAACAAAGGAAGAAACATTAAAAATGCCAGCTACTGGATATTGAAGCAATGGCTACGACAGCCAGGTACAGCCATTGGGAATGCAAAATGGGTAAAGTATTTCAAGGCAAGACTACGCAGAGAGATTGCAAGTGCACGTGTATGAGTACGTGTGTGCCTGTGCACGTGTTTCTGTGTGATTACATGCATGTGTGTATGTGCGTATGTGTGAATGCCTGTGCACATGCCTGTGTGAATGTGTGCATGTCTGTGTTGTCAGGAAAAGTTAAGATGCTATTAAGTGACACAGGTAGTGTCAAGAAAGTTTTCAGCAGATGAAACACACTGAAGGCTGCTCCTTCTCCCTCTCTATATTTTGGAATGAGTGTGTCATCCGATTTGAGAAGACAACTCTACCAGAAACCTCCCAGCAAACCACAGTCTCATAATAATTGCAACATCTTCTACATCTGACCACATCCAAGAAACGAGGAAACCTAAATCGGTCACAGCGTTTAAAATCTACTTCTCAAGGACAACAACAGTTAACCATATATTATTTTACCTTTTGTTGACTGCAGTCTAACTTCCCTTATTTCTGATAAATGTGCGCACGTAAATGTGTGTGTGTGTGTGTGTATCAGTGTGTATACGTGAATGCGTGTATGTGTGAATGCGTGCATGTGTGAATGCATGTATGTGTGAATGCATGTACGTGTCTGTGCACATGCCTGTGTGTATATGTATGCGTGAATGTGTGTTGTCAGGAAAGGTTAGGATGCTATTAAAATGAATGTGTAGTTTTTTTGCACAAGTAAAATCAAACTGCCGTGTACTCTGGAAACCATGTCTGGGCAGCAACTCAGAGAAAGGAAAGAATAGGGAACAAGTTATTTTTTGCAATTGGTACAATAAGTAGTCCGAATGCTGAGAGCCAGGAAGCAGTTTAGACACAGATGAGGTGTTGAAGAAGCAGCAGCAAGAAAGAGGGAGAGGCAGCCATCCCCAGGAACCAGCTCAGCTAGAGCTGGAGTGATAAAGGCAAAATTAAGTTTGTGCAAAAGATCGTTTTCTTCACTGAACCAAAGACCGTTCCCAAGTACTGGTCAATTCAAGCCGTACGGTGCGGTAATCACTGGCTAAGTTTGAGGGTCTAAGAGTTTATTGTTAATTTACTGAGGTATCAGATTGTTCTATCTAGTGTTCTGTCTTCTACTTTAATAAATATTTTATCTGTTGTTTAACGAAAGAGAGGGCTGAATTCTCACTGTTTCCACAAACATTTCTCATTAATATCCAAAATAAATACACCACAGGGAACCAATGTTTCAGCTTGAAATACTCGCCCATAACATCAGCCGGGGCCTCGAGTGAGTGAGTGCGTGCGTGAGTGAGTGAGTGGGTGGGTGAGCGAGCGAGCGAGCAAGCGAGCAAGCGGGCGGGCGGACACGTATGCATGAGTGAATGTGTGTGCATGTGCAAGTGTGTGTGCGCACATGAGCCTGTGTGAGTATCTGTGTCTGTACGTGTGTGTGGTCTGTCTGTGTGTACTTTTGATGTGGAGATGCCAGCGTTGGACTGGGGTAAACACAGTAAGAGTTTTAACAACACCAGATTAAAGTCCAACAGGTTTGTTTGGTAGCAAATGGTATTTGCTACCATTGTGAGCGGGGTCTGCGTGCATGCACGAGTCAGTGCGCACCCGCGCGCGAGCGAGTCAGCCCTCTGCGCGCGCCCGCATGACTGCGCGCGCCCGCACGACTCTGCGCACGCCCGCACGACTCTGCGCGCAACCCGCCCTTCACCAAATTCCCTCGCTCACCAACTCCCCCTTCACCGAATTCCCTCGCTCACCAACTCCTCAGTTCAAGCTGCACTGTACGTTCCCTTGTGCTGGCTGACCGCGACTTACCCGTGACACCACGCTGTACATTTCCAGCTCTGCCACCCTCTTGCCCAGGCAGGTGCGGGTGCCAAAGCCAAAAGGAATGGAGGCGAAGGGATGGTGCTGCCTCAAGCCCTCACCACGGAGCCAGCGGTGCGGCAGGAATCTCTTGGGCTGAGCGAA
The DNA here is from genome assembly GCF_964213995.1 of Mustelus asterias. NCBI lineage: Eukaryota > Metazoa > Chordata > Chondrichthyes > Carcharhiniformes > Triakidae > Mustelus > Mustelus asterias. The sequence goes on from NC_135814.1 coordinate 8,199,973, forward strand.
CTCGCTGTCGTCCTGAGACACGGCATAATGGCACAGGTGGAAGAGGGTCTGGAGGGAAGGGAGTGAGAATTAGTGCAGCTTACACAAAGCAGAGAGAGAGAGAAGAGAGAGGTTAAAGACTTAACTTCGCTTTCCATTCACTCATTGCAATACTTCCAAACTATATTGTTCTTATATCGCCTCAGAGTGTCCCAAAGTGCTTCCCGACCAACGCAGAATTTCTGAAGTGCGCTCACTGCTGTAATGTAGGATGCACAGCAGCTAATTTGTGCACAGCAAGATCCCACACATAGCAATCACCCGATGATCTATTTTTAACTGGTCCTGGTTGAAGCCAGACCACAGGGGAGAGCACTCTCCTACAATATTGCAGCCAAGGGATTTTGAGTACACTCACCCAAGGGAGCCTCGGTTTAATATCCTATCCAAAAGGTGTCCCTCCCACAGTGCAGCACTGTGCTCGAGGACTGTTAGCCTGCTTTATGTATTAATAAATCTCTGTATTTATAAATCTCTGCAGTGGGGCTTAAATCCGCAACCTTTGTAAATTGTGGAGTAGTTTAGGATGTCCTGAGGTGGTACAAGATGCAATATCACAATAACTTCATTGCACTGTTAATGTAAGCCCACTTGTGACACTAATAAATAAATTTTAAATTTCTCTTTTTGATGAATTTAGCAAAAGTTCCATGGGGGGCGGTTACGAATTGTATCCCTGTTTTCATAAACTATGTAAACGGGCCACAGTAATTCAATAATAATGGATTGCAACGAGCCTTTGATGTTACATTAAGATGGTGATGGTGTGCTAGAGATCAGAGGGGCAGCACAGTGACACAGTGGTTAGCACTGCTGCCTCACAATGCCAGGGACCCGGTTCAATTCCCAGCTTGGGTCACTGTCTGTGTGAAGTTTGCACATTCTCCCCATGTCTGCATGGGTTTCCTCCGGGTGCTCCGGTTTCCTCCCACAGTCCAAAGATGTGCGGGTTAGGTTGATTGGCCATGCTAAATTGACCCTAGTGTTGGGGGATTAGCAGGGCAAATATGAGGGCTTATGGGAATAGGGCCTGGGTGGGATTGTGTTCGGTGCAGACTCGATGGGCCGAATGGCCTCCTTGTGCACTGTAGGGATACTATGTAACATACTGTTACATGTATGCTACACTCTGAAGCTAGTTGTTGGTAAGTGACGGAATTCGGAGATGGGGAGGAGAGTTGGTGAGCGAGGGAATTCAGTGATGGGGAAGGGGGGGGGGGTTGGGTCTAGAACCAGGGAACATGGCCTCAGATTAAGAAGTAGGCATTTTAGGAGTGAGATGGGGAGAAATTTCTTCACTCCAAAGGTAGTGAATCATTAGAACCCCCTACCCAAGAGAAACACGGGGGTAACAAGAGAAAATGGTTTTGGGATAGATCAGCTGTGATCGAATGGCTCCTGTGTTGATCGGGAATCTTTCCCGTTCTTTCCGCCTGCCATTGACGAGTGTTGAAAGGATTTGCAGATTGATACTAATAGTGTTATGAAGTCACCTTCCTTGGCCATCAAGTCCTGAGGTGGGACCCGAACTGACTAAGAAGCAGGGATCCAACCCAGCTGCACCACAAGACATCCTCCTATATGAAGGGACAAGTGTGCTTTTTCTGCTGTGCATATCGTAGTGGAAGCAGCCAATCACTTTGTACATTATAGCAAGGTGGACCCATCAGCCGATGTGCCATAATTACAGAATAGATGGAAAATCAGGACATGAAATGGTGAATAATTAAGGCAACTTGGGGCGGCACGGTGGTTGGCACCGCTGCCTCACAGCTCCAGGGACCGGGTGCAATCCTGGCCTTGGGTCACTGTTTGTGTGGAGTTTGCACATTCTCCCCATGTCTGCGTGGGTTTTCTCCGGGCGCTCTGGTTTCCTCCCACACTGCAAAGATGTGCGGGTAATGCTGATTGGCCATGCTAAATTGCCCTTAATGTCAGCGGGTTTAGCATGGTAAATATGTGAGGTTAAGGGGATAGGGCCTGGGTGGGATTGTTGTCGGTGCAGATTTGATGGGCCGAATGGCCTACTTGTCCACTGTAGGGATTCTATGACGGTATTTTTAATTAGGTTTGTACCATGACTCAAAAGACAGATGGAGTGGGCCTGGCTTAACGCACCAGCCAGTCTGCTGTAGCAGCAGAGGGCGCTATTGCACATGTGCAGACCTCTGTGGCTGCACATGCGCAATTGCAACAGCAGAGGCCTGACAGGTTTGAGAAAGAGACACCTTTCAGGCTGCTGCTTTTGCAGTTGACCTCAACCCAGCCCCCGACCCCCGCAGCTATCGCGGGGACCCATGTCCAATCACGAGCCCCACACCACCAAGAACTATCATACCCGTGAACCCTCCCCCACTGCCCGGACCAATCACGCTCCCTGCCCCTCACCAATCGCCTGCAAAGTGGTAGCGGACCTCCCCTCCCTCTCTCCCCATACTGATCTCATGCAGAGTGGCAGCGGAGCCCCCTCCCTACACAACCGGATTGCCCCAGCCTGGCCCCGTCCCTTCTGGCCTCACCCCTTCAAGCCCCGTCCCCTGGCACTACCCTGTAGGCAATACCAGGGTGCCTGGTGAGAAATGCCAAGATGCCCCTTGGGCGGTGCCAGGGTGCCAGGCTGGCACTGCCCAAGGGGCACCCACAGCCATTCCCTCGACCGCCATGGGGGGCCTCAATGGTCTCCGGTTCTACCGGTGCAGGTAACACGACTATTCCCTGTTCATGGGGAGCAGTTGTTTTCCTCGTCGGAGAGAACCCCTCGCCGTGAAGCCACAAAGGCAGTGAACCCGGACAATTACATCCCGGGCTCGTTAATTACATGTGAAGGCTGTTTTAAATATATTTACAGAAATGGTTCAGCCGCTCGCTGGAAACGGACGGGAGGCTGAATCCACAGGATATGCGGTGCCGATAACATCGCGAGGTGAGAAATCTCACAACAGTGCACAGATATCTCATGAAAAAGGGTGTCAGTGAGATTATAATGTACAGTATCTCTCTGAGTGAGAGTGTCAGTGAGATTTTCGTGTACAGATATCTCCTTGAGTGAGAGAGTCAGTGAGATTATAGTGTACAGATATCACCCTGAGTGAGGGGGTCAGTGAGACTATATTGTACAGATATCTCCCTGAGTGAGAGAGTCAGTGAGATTTTCGTGTACAGATATCTCCCTGAGTGAGGGGGTCAGTGAGATTATAGTGTACAGATATCTCCCTGAGTGAGAGTCAGTGAGATTATAGTGTACAGATATCTCCCTGAGTGAGAGAGTCAGTGAGATTATAGTGTACAGATATCACCCTGAGTGAGTGTCAGTGAGACTATATTGTACAGATATCTCCCTTAGTGAGAGTCAGTGAGATTATAGTGTACAGATATCTCCCTGAGTGAGAGTCAGTGAGATTATAATGTACACATATCTCTCTGAGTGAGAGAGTCAGTGAGATTATAGTGTACAGATATCACCCTGAGTGAGGGGGTCAGTGAGATTATAGTGTACAGATATCTCCCTGAGTGAGAGAGTCAGTGAGATTATAGTGTACAGATACCAGGTGGTTGGGGAGTGGGGCACTCTCAGGTAAAAGATGGGCATTCTGCTAAGGCACCTTTTTAAAGCTTTTAAAATAAATACTAACGCCCTTAGGGAAGTGATATCCTCCAACCAGCACGTCCTTCTCCACCATAACCCGAGCGTTGCCAGTAACAACAGGATACATCCTACATGGGAAGAATGGAGAGTGTTAATTCTCATTGCAGACAACACACAGACATATTTCATTTGGAGGTGAAGCAAGAGGAGTAAAATTTATTTATTATTGTCACAAGTCGGCTTACATTAACACTGCAATGAAGTTACTGTGAAAATCCCCTAGTGGCCACACTCCGAAGCCTGTTCGGGTACACTGAGGGAGAATTTAGCACGGCCAATGCACCCTAACCAGCACGTCTTTTGTACTGTGGGAGGAAACCGGAGCACCCGGAGGAAACCCACGCAGACACAGGGAGAACGTGCAGACTCCGCACCAACAGTGACCCAAGCCGGGAATTGGATCCCTGGCGCTGTTAGACAGCAGTGCCACCTGCTGTCTGAGTGAGTGATGAGACGAGACCTGGGGAAAGTTGAATGCCAAGAGTAAGTATCTGAGTGTTAATCTTATCAAAATAAAAGTTAGCCCCGAAATCTGGGGCTGGAACTAAAGGGCACGCGTTCAAATGGTGAATGCTGGAGTTCCGCCGGGGAATTTACAGCAGCTTTTGACTGAGGCCATTCTTGCCAAGGGAATTCTGGATGGGTTTCCTGGACTAGCCCAAAAATGTCCCAGAAAACCCCCATGTGGGGGGTGGGGCTGCAGAGCTGGATGGGATAGAAAACCATGCATCCAAGTTTGCCGATGATGGAAAGATAGCTGGCACTGTGAGCAGTGTGAATGAAAACAGACAATTGCAAAGAGGTATTCACCGATTACAGGAATAGGCACATCAGCGGCAAATGGATTTCAGGCTGGAGGAAGGTTTGTTGTGGAATTCCCCGGGGGTCAATGTTGGAACCCTTGTTATTCCTGATGTACATTAATGATCTAGACCTTGGTGTCCAGGACACAACATCAAAATTTGTGGATGATCCAAAACCTGGAAGTATTGCGAACTGTGAGGAAGACAATGTAAAACTTCAAAAGGATATGCAGAAGAGGCAGTCTGGGCAGATCGGCAGCAGATGATGTTCAATGTGGGAAAACGTGAAGTAATTCATTTTGGTGGGTAGAACATGGGGAGGGAAAATAAAACAAAGGGTGCAACTCTAAAAGGGGTGCAGGAGCAGAGGGATTTGGGTTCATACGTACATTAATCTTTGAAGCTTAAAAAAGCAGACAGTATTCTAGGTTTTATTAATAAGGATATAGAGTACAAGAGCAAGCGGGTTATGTTGAATTTGTACACGTCCAGCCTCGGGAGTGCTGTGCCCAATTTTTGGCGCCGCACTTTAGGAAAGATGCTTAGGAGAGAGTGCAGAAAAGATTCACAAGAATGGTTCCAGGGATGAGGAACTTCTTTTTTGAGGATAGATTGGAGAGATTGCGACTGTCTTCCTTGGAGAGAAGAAAGCTGAGAGGAGATTTGATAGATTATTTAAAATTATGAGGGATCTGGACAGAGTAAATAGAAAGAAAATGTAGAAAACTCATGAAGAACGAGAGGCAATAGATTTAAAGTCTTTGGTAAAAAAAACAAAAGCAATCTGAGCAAGTTGGGGTTTAGAATGCGCTGCCTGAGAGTGTGGTGGAGGCAGGTTCAGTGGAAACACTCAAAAGGAAATTAGACTGTTATCTGAAAAGAATGAACATGCAGGGTTATGGGAATGGCACTCAGTCGGAGAGCCGGCACAGACACGATGGGCCGAATGGCCTCCTTCTGCACGCTAACAATTCTGTGACCCAATGTAGGCAAATGTGAGGTCATCCACTTTTCACCTAATTTCACAGAAAAGTACTTTATAAATGGTGAAAAGCTAGAAACAGTGAACAAAGAACAAGCAGCACAGGAACAGGCCCTTCGACCCTCCAAGCCTGCACCGATCATGTGTTCCTAACTAGACCATCCATTTGTATCCCTCTATTCCCAGTCTGTTCATGCGGCTATCTAGGAGGACACTGAGGCTGGCATTGTACTGTCCCGCCCACTACGGGCATTGGAGCGGGCGAGGAACGTGCATGTGTGCGTGCGTACATGCATGCATGCGGGCATGTGTGTGTGTGTGTGCGCGTGCGTGTGTGTGATGGCCAGACACAGAAAGTAATCACAAAGGGAAATGGAATGCTGGCTTTTTTATCTAAAGGGAAATGGAATGCTGGCTTTTTTATCTAAAGGAATAGAATATTTCAAGGGCTGAAAGACATGCTTCAACTATACAAAGCCCTGTTCATCCCAAATCTGGAATTACTTTGAGCAATTGGGGACACCAGATTTCAGGAAGGATATATTGGCCTCAGAGGGAGTGTCGTGTAGATTTACCAGAATGATACCTGGATTAAATTACAAAAAGAGATTACAAACTAGAGCTATATTCCCTGGAATTACTTAATTTAGGGGTAAATGGATCAGTGTTGCAATATTGATGGGAACTGATTGGGAGCAAATATTTTTAATGGGTGTGGGGAGGGTCCAGGATTCCAGGTGATAATCTAAAGATTAGAGTCAGACCTTTCAGGAGTGAAATTAGGAAACATTCCAACATATAAAGGGTGATAAAAACTCTTCTAAAAACAGCAACTGATTTTAGATCAATTCTTGATTTTAAATCTGATTCACGAAAAAGGTATTTCGGGATATGGGGCAAAGGTAGTTAGGTCACAGATCACCCAGACCTCAGTGAATGGCACAGAACAGGCTCGAGGGGGTAAATGAGCTCCTCCTGTCCCTAAGTTTGTTGTCCTTCAGTCCCCAAAAGGAAGAAATCCTGGTAAAACTGGGTTCGACTCCCCTCTCCAACCCCTCCCGTACAGTTCAATAAAAACAAACATTCTTTCTCTGCACCCACAGTCCAGGGACTTTGGGGTCAATAACTCTGGAGAAGCAGAAAAAGACGGCAAGAAAGGGAAAGCTGGAAACAGAGGGTGTAAACCCGTACCCTACCGTAGAGTCTCCTTGGCCACCGCCTTTAACAGGGGCATGCTGCCAAAGTCTTTGGCTACTGGGATTTGGTCTCCAGGGCAAACGCTGGTCACTTCTTCATAGAGCTCCTGCTGAATGGACGGATCCTTGGCCAGATTGTACAGGATCCAAGAGGTTGTGTTGGAGGTCTGCAAGACAGGAGCAGTCTTCTTCACCATAAATCAGCACAGCAGGAGAAACACCCAGTGCTCCGCACAATGGAGCAAAGCCCAATCTGGTGAATCACCCGCAGTCCCTCAAAGCGAGGAGGATGATGGCCATGGAGAGAACAGCCCCTGGCAAGAGCTTACATGTAGAGTCTCTTAACGTGGGGTATGGGGGGGGGGGGGGGCGGGGAAGGTTGCAGCTACCACACCGTTCTGGCTGCCCAGCAGACTCTATCGCTCTTACTGCCTGTCATGGCTGTCTTGGAAGGATTTACAGGTTTGCACTCAACATTCGTTGGCCCTATCAGGAGTACACTTTCCGTGGCCATCAAGTCCACAAGTGGGACTCAAACCCAGAACTCCCGGGCGGTATTTTCCAATCCCGCCGGTCCCGAGAATGGAAATCCCCACCAAGGTCAACATCTTTAAATTGTCCTCCAGATTTTCCGTCCACGTACCAACCGACTCAAGAACAGCTTCTTCCCTGCTGCCGTCAAACTTTTGAATGGACTTACCTTGCATTAAGAATCATAGAAACCCTACAATGCAGAAAGAGGCCATCTGGCCCATCGAGTCTGCACCGACCACAATCCCACCCAGGCCCTACCCCCTTATCCCTACACATTTACCCGCTAATCCCTCTAACCTACGCATCTCAGGACACTAAGGGGCAATTTTAGCACGGCCAATCAACCTAACCCGCACATCTTTGGACTGTGGGAGGAAACCGGAGAACCCAGAGGAAACCCACGCAGACACGAGGAGAATGTGCAAACTCCACACAGACAGTGACCCAAGCCGGGAATCGAACCCAGGTCGCTGGAGCTGTGAAGCAGCAGTGCTAACCACTGTGCTACCGTGCCACCCCCAGTTGATCTTTCTCTACACCCTAGCTATGACTGTAACACTACATTCTGCACTCCCTCCTTTCCTTCTCTATGAATGGTATGTTTTGTCTGTATAGCACGCAAGAAACAGTACTTTTCACTGTATGATAATACATGTGACAATAATAATAAATCAAATCAAATCAAATCCCGCCTGCTATGATTCCCATGACAGGCAGGACCAGAAAATTTACCCCCTGGTTTTTTTTTTCTAAACTCATTTTTCACGGAATGTGGGCAGTACTGATCTTCATTAACTCCACTTTCCTACCCTGTTCCTGAATGTCCAAAAATCTAACTTGAGAAACGACATACTGGCACTGGAGGGGGTGCAGAGGAGATTCACTGGGTTAATTCCAGAGTTGAGAGGGTTGTCTTATGAGGAGAGACTGTGTAGACTGGGACTATACTCATTGGAATTTAGAAGAATGAGGGGGGATAGAAATCATCATAGAAATCCTACAGTGTAGAAGGAGGCCATTTGGCCCATCGAGTCTACACCGACCACAATCCCACCCAGGGCCTACTCCCATATCCCTACATATTTACCCGCTAATCCCTCTAACCTACCCATCTCAAGACACTAAGGGGCAATTTTAGCACGGCCAATCAACCTAACCCGCACATCTTTGGACTGTGGGAGGAAACCAGAGCACCCGGAGGAAACCCACGCAGACACGAGGAGAATGTGCAAACTCCACACAGACAGTGACCCAAGCCAGGAATCGAACCCAGGCCCCTGGAGCTGTGAAGCAGCAGTGCTAACCACTGTGCTACCGTGTCGCCCAGATCTTACAGAAACATATAAAATTGTAAAGGGAATCGCTAAGATAGAAGCAGGGAGTTGTTTCCACTGGCAGGTAAAACCAGAATTAGGGGGCATGACCTCAAAATAAGGGGGAGCAGATTTAGGACTGAGTTGAGGAGGAACTTCTTCACACAAAGGGTTGTGAATCTGTGGAATTCCCTGCCCAGTGAAGCAGTTGAGGCTACCTCATTGAATGTTTTTAAGGCAAGGATAGATACATTTGTGAACAGTAAAGGAATTAAAGGTTATGGTGAGCGGGTGGGTAAGTGAAGCTGAGTCCACGAAAAGATCAGCCATGATCTTATTGAATGGCGGAGCAGGCTCAAGGGTCCAGATGGCCTACTCCTGCTCCTAGTTCTTATGTTCTTTTGTTCTATGATCCCAGTCTTGAATATGCTTAATGATTGAGCAACACGGTCTCTCAAGGCAGAGCATTCCAAAGATTTACAGCTCTCTGGGGGCAGACATTTTTCCTCATCTCAATACTAAATGGCTGAACGCTCACCCTGAGACTGTGACTGCTCCCCCCGCACCTCACTCGAGACCCCCAGGCCAGGGGGAAACTGTCTATCAGGGCAGAATTTTCCCATCCCATCCGCCACGGGAATCATAGCGGGCGGGGACGGACTATGGTCCGTTGATCTCAGGCAGGATTTTCGGGTCTTTGGGGTGAGCACGGCCAGAAACTCCCACCCTTCGTATCTTCCCCGGCAAGAATTTCATCCTTTCAATTAGATCGGTTTTCATTCTGCTAAACTCCAGAGAATATAGGTCTACTCAACTCAATTTCTTTTCATAAGGCAATTGCCAGGTATCAATTCTGTGGACCTTTGTTGCAATCCCTCTGAGGGGAATACATCCTTCCTTAGGTAATGAGACAAAAATTATACATAGTCCTTCAAGTATGGTCCCACAAATTCCTATATAATTCCAACAAGACATTTTTTATACTTATAACCAACCCCTTTGCAATAAAGGCCACCTTCCCATACCATTTGTCTTCTTAATTGCTTCCTGTACCTGAACCATAGAATCCCCACAGTGCAAAAAGAGGCCATTCAGCCCATCTAGCCTGTACCCACTCTCTGAAAGGGAACTTACCCAGCCCACCCCCTCCACACATTTACCATGGCTAATTCATCTAACTTACACATGTTTGGACTGAGAGGGGAAACTGGAGCAACCAGAGGAAAGCCACATAGACATGGGGAGAATGTGCAGACTTCACACAGACACTGACCTAAGGCTGGACTCGAACCCAGGACCCTGCCGTTGTGAGGCAGCAGTGCTAGCCACTGTGCTATCGTGCTGCCCGATTATATCTGTACAAAGACACCCAAATCCCTCTGAACACCAACATTTGCTTATCTCTCTCCTTTTCTTAAAGGATTCTGTTTTCCTACACCTTGCCCGAGTCATCCCCTGATAATGTACTTGATTCCAGGGAGGCACAACTTCACTCAGTAAGCATGTGCCTCAGTGGGATCGCTTTCATAGAATCCTACAGTGCAGAAGGAGGCCATTCAACCCATCGAGTCTGCACCGATCACAATCCCACCCAGGCCCTTTCCCCATAACCCCATTCATTTACCCTAGCCAGTCCCCCTGACACTAAGGGTCAATTTAGCATGGCCAATCCGCTTAACCAGCACGTCTTTGGAGTGTAGGAGGAAACCGGAGCACCCAGAGGAAACCCATGCAGACACGGGGAGAACATGCAAACTCCACACAGACAGCGACCCAAGCTGGGATTCGAACCCAGGTCCCTGGAGCTGTGAGCCAGCAGTGCTAACCACTGTGTCACCGTGCCACCCGGGTTCATTGTGATTAAATATTTTGTTCCTACCGTATCCACTGCAGCCAGTAGCAGCTCACTTAAGCTGCCATATATATCCAGAGAAGTCATCTTGGTACTGGTCAGCAGGTATGTGAGATACTCTCCTTCCACTGAAAGGCCTCTGTCAATGCTCTCCTGCATCTCTTTGATTTTCTTGTTAACCAGTTTCTCAGCTAAAAGTGAAGAAAACACAGCCAGCAATTAATATAAGTGGCAGAAGGTTCGGAGAGGAGTTCTGGAGGGGGATTTGTTTTCACCCAGAGAGTGCTGAGGGATGAGGAACTCACGGCCTGAAAGAGTGGTAAAGGCAGAAACCCTTGTCAGATTGGAAAACAAAATCTCTGGAGGGTGGCACGGTGGCTAGGGTGGCACTGTAGCACAGTGGTTAGCACTGCTGCCTCACAGGTTCAATTCCAGCTCGGGTCACTGTCTGTGTGTAGTTTGCACATTCTCCCTGTGTCTGTGTGGGTTTCCTTCGGGTGCTCCGATTTCCTCCCACAGTCCGAAGATGTGCAGGTTAGATGGATTGACCATGCTAAATTAACCCTAGTATCAGGGGCATTAGCAGGGTAAATGTGTGGGTTTACGGGAATAGGGTCTGGGTTGGATTGTGGTCAGTACAGACTCGATGGGCTGAATGGTCTCCTTCTGTACTGTAGGGATTCTATGATTCTATGACATGCACTTGAGGTTCCATAACCTACAGAGCTGGAAGGTGGGATTAGGTTGGATGCCTTCATATTGGGCAGCAGTAATGCGATGGGCCAAATGGCCTCCATTTGCGCTGTGAATCATTCTATCAGCTGGATGTTTCCTCACAGGGCGAGTCAGGCTGGATGGAAAGTCAGAGATCCGCTCGCTCCCGCCCCCTTGGGGTCCCAGCTCAATGTGTCAGGTGGCCAATTAGCAGCCACCCAATGCGAATTTGGCCAATCAACGCTGCAAAGGATAGCTCTGCATCCAATCAGGAGTCTAGGCTGGGGTGACATGGTGAAAATGAGGGTAATCAGTCGCAGCTACACATTACGCCCCCCCCCCCCCCCCGGTTAAATAAAGTCCAAAACCATACGGACTGCCACCTTCCCCCGCGGAATCTGCTGCCTCGTGCAGCCATGGCCCTGGTGTCAGGCCTCCCCCCACGCCCAGGTTCACAGAGTTCCCAAAGTCCTACAGTGCAGGAGGAGGCCATTCAGCCCATCGAGCCTGCACCGGCAACAATCCCACCCCAGGCCCTATCCCCGTACCCCCATGCATTTACCCTGCTAATCCCCCTGACACCAAGGCGCAATTTAGCATGGCCAATCGACCTAACCCGCACATCTTTGGACTGTGGGAGGAAACCGGAGCGCCCGGAGGAAACCCACGCAGAGACGGGGAGAACGTGCAAGCTCCACACAGACAGTGACCCGAGGCTGGATTTGAACCCGGGTCCCTGGCGCTGTGAGGCAGCAGTGCTAACCACTGTGCCACCGTTCTGCCACATGATATCTGCCATAAAGCACTCCCAAAATCATTCCCTCTATGATGCAGCAGGTAACAAGAAATTCCATTGAAGTGACTCCGTAACAGGCCCAATCGCTAAGTGAATTGTTTATCTCACAATGGTGGCTGGGCGCCTGACTCCCACACTCGCTCGCATTCCGCAATATCGGAGATTGGCGCGATGGGGTTCTATTGGCGACCTTGCGTCCTCAGAACACTTTTTAACTTCGAATTCAAAACGGAAAATGTCGGCTGAACTCAGCAGGTCTGGCAGCATCGGTGGAGAGAGATACACAGTTAATGCTTTGAGTGGGTAAGTGTCGCACGGACCCAAAACATTAAGTCTGCGATGGCCTGGGGGTATTATCGCTCGACTATTAATGCAGAAACTCAGCTAATGTTCTGGGGACCTGGGTTTGAATCCCACCACAGTCGATGGTGGAATTTGAATTCAATTTTTTAAAAATCTGGAATTAAGAATCTACTGATGACCATGGAACCATTGTCGATTGTCGGAATAACCCTTCCTTTAGGGAAGGAAATCTGCTGTCCTTACCCGGCTGGCCTACATGTGACTCCAGAGCCACAGCAATGTGGCTGACTCTCAACTGCCCTCTGAAATGGTCTAGAAAACCACTAAATTCAAGGGAATGGACAACAAATGCAGACCCGCTGAGTTTTTCCAGCATTTTATTTCAGATCTCCAGCATGAGATACCAGAGATGAGGGGTGTTGATTATGAGGAGAGACTGAGCAGATTGGGTTTGTACTCGTTGGAATTTAGAAGCCTGAGGGGGGATCTTATAGAGACCTATAAGATAATGAAGGGGCTGGATAGGGTAGAGGTGGAGAGATTCTTCCCACTTGTAAAGGAAACTAGAACTAGAGGGCACAGCCTCAAAATAAAGGGGGGTCAGTTTAGGACAGAGTTGAGGAGGAACTTCTCCTCTCAGAGGGTGGTGAATCTCTGGAATTCTCTGCCCACTGAGGTGGTGGAGGCTACCTCGCTGAATATGTTTAAAGCGCGGATGGATGGATTCCTGATCGGTAAGGGAATTAGGGGTTATAGGGATCAGGCGGGTAAGTGGAACTGATCCACTTCAGATCAGCCATGATCTTATTGAATGGCGGGGCAGGCTCGAGGGGCTAGATGGCCTACTCCTGCTCCTATTGCTTATGTTCTTATCCGCAGTATCTTGATTTTGTGTATATTCGAGGTTTGCGTGGGGAGCACAGACCCTCTACTTTGTGGCTGTAACATCCAGCCCAATATTTCTGTTTTCCCAGCTTCTCTATTGGCTGGTACATTCTGGAAGAAGGGAGATTGGGGAATTATCTGACTTTTTTAAGGGAGCTTCCCAGGTAATAGCGTTGCTCATTTTTAACGTAAAGGAGACGAACCTCACAAAACATCCCACTATTAAATAATTTGATCTTACTGATGTAAAAGAGATAGTCCCACGCTGCCACAAATTGTTTCCACAGGGACAAAAATGGCCACATTGCCTTTGGGAAGAAGATAACAATCGCAGAGAGACGGAACACCTCAAACACGGCCTCGATGAACTTCTGCGTCTCCTCGGGAATCTCTTCCTCCAGGCATCCCATCCTCGTTTCGAACAGTATGGTGCAGATGGCTGTGAGAAGGAAAGCACAGAAAAAATAAAGCACGCTGACAGATTGTTGGCAAAACTAGTGGGAGTCGAATAAAGAAAGGACTTGTTACAAAGTCCTCGTGCAACTTTAAACTTGAATAACACTTGAAGGTCCAGCGTTAGGAACAAATGGGTTATTCAGGATGTTTTTGATGCTGCATTAACATTTCTGCATTTTACCTCAGCGAGAATATTTTCCGATTTGGAGTTGGACAATTCTCCACACAAGCTATGTGTGTATCCAGCAATTTGAACTGTATCGTGTTAACAGCTTTTAACTCTGCCACTGATGGCGAGTGGAGGTAATGTTCTCACCATGTTTGGCTCTAAACAAGATATCTCAAAAACGAATGTACGGATTTGAGTGAAAGCTGGTACACAGTTGGGGTACGGCCCAAGGAAGGTCCGATCAGCTTTCAGCAAGATAGAATCCTACAGTGCAGAAGGAGGCCATTTGGCCCATTGAGTCTGCACCGACCACAATTCCACCCAGGCCCTATCCCCATAACCCCATGCATTTATCCTAGCTAATCCCCCTGATACTAAGGTGCAACTTAGCATGCACCTAGAACATAGAACATTACAGCGCAGTACAGGCCATTCGGCCCTCGATGTTGCGCCGACCAGTGAAACCAATCTAAAGCCCCTCTAATCTACACTATTCCAATATCATCCATACGTTTATCCAATAATCATTTGAATGCTCTTAATGTTGACGAGTCCACTACTGCTGCAGGCAGGGCATTCCACGCCCTTACTACTCTCTGAGTGAAGAACCTACCTCTAACATCTGTCCTATATCTCTCACCCCTCAACTTAAAGCTATGTCCCCTCGTGTTAGCCATCACCATCTGAGGAAAAAGCCTCTCACTATCCACCCTGTCTAATCCTCAGATAGATCATCTTGTATGCCTCTATTAAGTCACCTCTTAACCTTCTTCTCTCTAACGAAAACAACCTCAAGCCCCTCAGCCTTTCCTCATACGATTTTCCCATCATACCAGGCAACATCCTGGTAAATCTCCTCTGCACCCTTTCCAACACTTCCACATCTTTCCTATAATGCGGCGACCAGAACTGTACGCAATACTCCAAGTGCGGCCGCACCAGAGTTTTGTACAGTTGCAGCATGACCTCCTGGCTCCGAAACTCAATCCCTCTACCAACAAAAACTAACACACTGTACGCCTTCTTAACAACCCTATCAACCTGGGTGCCAACTTTCAGGGATCTATGCACATGGACACCCAGATCCCTCTGTTCACCCACACTACCAAGTATCTTACCATTAGCCCAGTACTCTGTATTCCTGTTACTCCTTCCAAAGGGCGGCACGGTAGCACAGTGGTTAGCACTGCTGCTTCACAGCTCCAGGGTCCTGGGTTCGATTCCCGGCTCGGGTCACTGTCTGTGTGGAGTTTGCACATTCTCCTCGTGTCTGCGTGGGTTTTCTCCGGGTGCTCCGGTTTCCTCCCACAGTCCAAAGATGTGCGGGTTAGGTTGATTGGCCAGGTTAAAAATTGCCCCTTAGAGTCCTGAGATGTGTAGGTTAGAGGGATTAGCAGGTAAATATGTGGGGGTAGGTCCTGGGTGGGGTTGTGGTCGGTGCAGGCTCGATGGGCCGAATGGCCTCCTTCTGCACTGTAGGGTTTCTATGATAAGTGAATCACCTCACACTTGTCCGCATTAAACTCCATTTGCCACCTCTCGGCCCAGCTCTGCAGCTTATCTATGTCCCTCTGTAACCTGCCACTTCCCTCCGCACTGTCTACAACTCCACCGACTTTAGTGTCATCCGCAAATTTACTAATCCATCCTTCTACGCCCTCATCCAGGTCATTAATAAAAATGACAAACAGCAGCGGCCCCAAAACAGATCCTTGCGGTACACCACTAGTAATTGAACTCCAGGATGAATATTTCCCATCAACCACCACCCTCTGTCTTCTTACAGCTAGCCAATTCCTGATCCAAACTGCTAAATCACCCTCAATCCCATGTATCCGTATTTTCTGCAAAAGCTTACCATGGGGAACCTTATCAAACGCTTTGCTGAAATCCATATACACCACATCAACCGCTTTACCCTCATCCACCTCTGTGGTCACCTTCTCAGAGAACTCAATAAGGTTTGTGAGGCACGACCTACCCTTCACAAAACCGTGCTGACTATCCCTAATCAAATTATTCCTTTCTAGGTGATTATAAATCCTATCTTTTATAATCCTTTCCAAAACTTTGCCCACAACAGAAGTAAGGCTCACCGGTCTATAATTACCAGGGTTGTCCCTATTCCCCTTCTTGAACAAGGGGACAACATTTGCTACCCTCCAGTCTTCTGGCACTGTTCCTGTAGACAATGACGACACAAAGATCAAAGCCAAAGGCTTTGCAATCTCCTCCCTAGCCTCCCAGAGAATCCTCGGATAAATCCCATCCGGCCCAGGGGACTTATCTATTTTTACCCTTTCCAGAATTGCTAACACCTCCTCTTTATGAACCTCAATCCCATCCAGTCCAACAGCCTGCACCTCAGTACTCCCCTCGACAACACTGTCCCTCTCCAGTGTGAATACCGACGAAAAATATTCATTTAGTGCCTCTCCTATCTCTTCAGACTCCCACAACTTCCCACTACTGTCCTTGACTGGCCCTAATCTTACCCAAGTCATTCTTTTACTCCTGACATACCTATAGAAAGCTTTAGGGTTTTCCTTGATCCTACCTGCCAAGGACTTCTCATGTCCCCTCCTGGCTTTTCTTAACTCTTTCTTTAGGTCCTTCCTGGCGAACGTGTAACTCTCAAGCGCCCTAACTGAGCCTTCACGTCTCTCATCTTTACATAAGTCTCCTTCTTCCTCTTCACAAGAGATTCAACCTCCTTAGTAAACCACGCTTCCCTCACACGTCTGCTTCCTCCCTGCCTGACAGGTACATATTTATCAAGGATATTTATCAGAATTCACCTGACCAGCACGTCTTTCAGACTGAGAGGGGAAACCGGAGCACCCAGAGGAAACCCACGCAGACACAGGGAGAATGTGCAAACTCCATGCAGACCCAAGCCGGGAATCGGACCCGGGTCCCTGGCGCTGTGAGGCAGCAGTGCTAACCACCATGCCACCCATGTCCTCTGCTAAAAAGAGCATTTGGAATGGCACATCACGATCATGTCGAGAAAACACTAAATTACACTCAGAAATATTGGACTTCAGAAAGCGTTTGACAAAATCCTGCTTAAGAGATTATCGTGCAAGATTAAAGCGCATGGGGTTGGGGGAAGTGTATTGAGATGGATAGAAACTGGTTGGCAGAGAGGAAACAAAGAGTAGGAATTAATGGGTGCTTTTCAAATTGGTAGGCAGTAACCAGTGAGGTGCCACAGGGATCGGCGCTGGGACCCCAGCTATTCACAATTTATATCAGTGATTTGGATGAGGGGACAAAATGTAACATCTCAAAGTTTGCAGATGATACCAAGTTGGGTGGGAGTGTGAACTGTGACAAGGATGCAGAGATCCTTCAGCATGATCTGGACAGGTTGGGTGAGTGGGCTAATCAATGGCAGATGCAGTATAATTTGGATAAATGTGACGTTATTCACTTTGGAAGCAAAAGCAAGGAGGCAGATTATTAACTGAATGGCTGTAAATTGGGAGAGGGGAGTGTGCAGCGGGACCTGGGTGTCCTTGTGCACCAGTCACTGAAGGTAAGCATGCAGGTGCAGCAGGCGATTAAAAAGCAAATGGTATGTTGGCCTTCACTGTGAGAGGTTTGGCATACTGGAGCAGGGATGTGTTGTTACAATTATACAGGGCCCTGGTGAGGCCACACCTAGAATATTCCGTCTAATTTTGGTCTCCTTTTGTGAGGAAGGATGTTCTTGCGCTTGAGGGAGTGCAGCAAAGGTTTATCAGGCTGATTCCGGGGATGGCGGGACTGATGTATGAGGAGAGATTGACTAGGTTATGATTGTTTTTGCTGGAGTTCAGACGAATGGAGGGGGATCTCATAGAAACTTATAAAATTCTAACAGGACTAGACAGGGTAGATGCAGGAAGGATGTTCCCGATGGTGGGGGAGTCCAGAACCAGGGGTCACAGTCTAAGGATTCGGGGTAGACCATTTAGGACGGAGGTGAGGAGACATTTCTTCACCCAAAGAGTGGTGAGCCTGTGGAATTCATTACCACAGGAAGTAGTTGATGCCAAAACATTGAATGTATTCAAGAGGCGGCTGGATATAGCACTTGGGGCGAATGGGATCAAAGGTTATGGGGAGAAAGGAGGATCAGGCTACTGAGTTGGATGATCAGCCAAGATCGTGATGAATGGCGGAGCAGGCTCGAAGGGCTGAATGGCCTCCTCCTGCTTCTATGTTTTATGTTTAAATGAGACCTGTGGATTTCAGAAAATGGACAAACAAGCCAAAGCAACTTGTTCCAAATGTTTTCTGGAATGTTCCAAATATGAATGGACTTGCGGATAGCGAAGAGCATTGTCGGGCAATACAGCAGGATATAGATAGGCTGGAAAATTGGGCGGAGAGGTGGCAGATGGAGTTTAATCCGGATAAATGCAAAGTGATGCATTTTGGAAGAAATAATGTAGGGAGGAGTTATACAATAAATGGCAGAGTCATCAGGAGTATAGAAACACAGAGGGACCTAGGTGTGCAAGTCCACAAATCCTTGAAGGTGGCAACACAAGTGGAGAAGGTGGTGAAGAAGGCATATGGTATGCTTGCCTTTATAGGACGGGGTATAGAGTATAAAAGCTGGAGTCTGATGATGCAGCTGTATAGAACGCTGGTTAGGCCACATTTGGAGTACTGCGTCCAGTTCTGGTCGCCGCACTACCAGAAGGACGTGGAGGCGTTAGAGAGAGTGCAGAGAAGGTTTACCAGGATGTTGCCTGGTATGGAGGGTCTTAGCTATGAGGAGAGATTGGGTAGACTGGGGTTGTTCTCCTTGGAAAGACGGAGAATGAGGGGAGATCTAATAGAGGTGTACAAGATTATGAAGGGTATAGATAGGGTGAACAGTGGGAAGCTTTTTCCCAGGTCGGAGGTGACGATCACGAGAGGTCACGGGCTCAAGGTGAGAGGGGCGAAGTATAACTCGGATATCAGAGGGACGTTTTTTACACAGAGGGTGGTGGGGGCCTGGAATGCGCTGCCAAGTAGGGTGGTGGAGGCAGGCACGCTGACATCGTTTAAGACTTACCTGGATAGTCACATGAGCAGCATGGGAATGGAGGGATACAAACGATTGGTCTAGTTGGACCAAGGAGCGGCACAGGCTTGGAGGGCCGAAGGGCCTGTTTCCTGTGCTGTACTGTTCTTTGTTCTTTGTTCTTTAAAGGACTCATTGTGGATGTACTTTGGAATCAACGGAAGAATGAAGCTGGAATATATTCAATATTGAGCCGTGTGGCCAGGAACACTAAAATTTGTTTAACAAAAGAGGGCTGAGGATGTAAATTCAGTCATTGGCTGCATTCTGGTGGGTGATGCTAAGAGTGAGACAACGGTCACGCCCTGTTTCCTGGCAAAGATACATCAAAAGCGCGAAAGCCATCCAGAAACTAATTGCCATCTCTTGTGCAGACAGTGAGAGATGAGCATCATCTGTCAGTGCAGATACGATAGGCAAAATGGCCTCCTTCCGCAGCGTAGCAATTTGGTGACCTCAGCAGGAATGATATCCTGTGAGCGACATCCTGGACATGGTCTGGACATCTCTTTAACCTGTGCTTAACCCTCTCTCCACTCACATTGTCTGTACCTTTAAGACTTGATTACCTGTAAAGACTCGCATTCCAACCGTTATTTTGTAAATTGAGTTTATGTCTTTATATGCCCTGTTTGTGAACAGAACTCCCACTCACCTGATGAAGGAGCAGCGCTCCGAAAGCTTGTGCTATCAAATAAACCTGTTGGACTTTAACCTGGTGTTGTGAGACTTCTTACTGTGCCCACCCCAAGTCCAACGCCGGCATGGTAGCACAGTGGTTAGCACTGCTGCTTCACAGCTCCAGGGACCTGAGTTCGATTCCCAGCTTGGGTCACTGTCTGTGTGGAGTTTGCACGTTCTCCTCGTGTCTGCGTGGGATTCCTCCGGGTGCTCCGGTTTCCTCCCACAGTCCAAAGATGTGCGGGTTAGGTTGATAGGCCATGCTAAAAATTGCCCCTTAGTGTCCTGAGATGCGTAGGTTAGAGGGATTAGTGGGTAAAATATGTAGGGATATGGGAGTAGGGCCTGGGTGGGATTGTGGTCGGTGCAGACTCGATGGGCCGAATGGCCTCGTTCTGTACTGTAGGGTTTCTATGATTTCTATGATCTCCACATCATGGTCTCACCTGCCGGAAATGTGGGCTAAAAGCCAGCTGCAAGTTTGATCAGGTGTGGATGAGTGCTGGGCTGCCAGAGTGGATGTGACACAGAATCAGAAAGCCAGCCAGCAGCAGATACCCCTGCAAAAGCTTTCTCTGATTGTTGAAGCAAGACTGCCCACAGCTGAAGTGCAAACAGAGCCAAACTGAGGACATTGGAATCTCAAAATCGACTATTCCCCTGCTGAAGCCAACACTAATTGAATCATAACAGCTCACCATCTACTTCACATGGATAAGTCAAGGACTCATAGAATCCTACAGTGCAGAAGGAGGTCATTCGGCCCATCAAGTCTGCACCACACAATCCCGCCCATGCCCTATCCCCACAACCCCATGCATTTACCCTCGCTAGTCCCCCTGACACTAAGGAACAATTTTAGCATGGCCAATCCACCTAACCCACACATCTTTGGACTGTGGGAGGAAACCGGAGCACCTGAAGGAAACCCACGCAGACACGAGAGAACGCCACACATTGACCCAAACTGGGAATCAAACCCGGGTCCCTGGCGCTGTGAGGCAGCAGTGCTAACCACTGTGCCACCGTGCCACTCCTGTTTCATTTTTTTTTTAAAAACTTACTTTGGTCTCGATTCTCATTTCGAATCTGTATGAATGTATATGCATGTGTTTTATCAAATTCTTACTCTTTCTTTAACCCAAGAAAACCTCGTTAAATTGACTCCTTTTTGAACTTAAAAATTTGGGAGAGGGACTTGGGACGAATGGGATCAAAGGTTATGGGGGAAAAAGCAGGATTAGACTATTGAGTTGGATGATCAGCCATGATCGTGATGAATGGCGGAGCAGGCTCGAAGGGCCGAATGGCCTCCTCCTGCTCCTATCTTCCATCATTCTATGTTTCCATGTTTCTAAAAGGGAGGAGATCCTTTCTTTATCTTGTTATGACCAGCAGAGGGTGTTGAATTAACAAAGGGAACCTGTTCATCCTTCCTCAGCAGAACAACTTGGGGATATCCCAACCGGAATTTAACAAATTGAGGCATCATGTCCAGGTTAACAAATTTGGATCCAGACATTATTATCTTCCTTTGAGGAAGTGCAAAGGACCCGGGTTCAATTCCAGCCTCGGGTGACTGTCTGTGTGGAGTTTGCACGTTCTCCCCGTGTCTGCGTGGGTTTCCTCCGGGAGCTCCGGTTTCCTCCCACAGTCGAAAGATGTGCAGGTTAGGTGGATTGGCCGTGCAAAATCGCCTCTTAGTGTTGGCACAGATCTTGGGTAACTAACAAAGTTGTATGGAGGTGAATTTGTGGATGAAGCATTCAGGGATGTGTGAGAACTGATATGTCGTCAGGCACACCTCTACAGAAAGTCCATTCAGCAAAGCCTTGTTCAAAACCATGCCATAGTTGATGAAATGTTACACAAAATACTGGCATCCAGGACAAAGTAGCCATTTGATTGGCACCCCATGCACAAACATTCACTCCCCCCACCACCGATGAACAGCGACAGCCGTGTGTACTATCAACAAGCTGCGCTGCAGTAACTCACCAAGGATCCTTCGGCAACATCTTCCAAACCCATGATCGCCACCATCTAGAAGGACAAGGACAGCAGGTACCTGGGAACACCACCACCTGCAAGTTCCCCTTCAAGTCACTCCCCATCCTGACTCGGAAATACATCGCCATTCCTTCACTGTCGCTGGGTCAAAATCCTGGAACTCCCCCCCCGCCCCTAGCAGCACTGTGGGGGTACCTACGCCACATGGACTGCAGCGGTTCAAGAAGGCAGCTTGCCATCAGCTGCTCAAGGGCAATTAGGGATGAGCAATAAACGCTGGCCAAACCAGCATCCGCAAATGAATTTTTAAAAAGAGCCCAGACAGGACAATGCCAGGTTTCCTTCCCGAAAGGGCATGAATGAAACAGCTGAGTTTTTACAACAATCTGACAATTTTATGATCATTTGCACTCACAGCAGCTTTTTATGTTCGGATATTTTGAACTGAATTGAACTTCTCATACTGAGGGGATTTGAACTCATGCACTCTGAATTTTAGTGAAGACTGGCCAACTGTGCACTAAGCAACATACTGCAAATAGAAACTTCGGTCAATATTAACACTGCTTGCTAGAGAATAGTTGAGAAATTATTGCCTGCATAGTTCTCAGATAAAATCCTGGATCGCTACAGCAATGGAACCAGGCATAACAAGTCAGAGAATAATATGACACAGGGCATGGGAGGAGGCCATTCGGCCCATCATGTTCTTGCTGGTGTAGTAAAAGTGTCTGGCACATATAAGATTAATGTGGGATTGAGTACAGCACCACCCATGCAGTGATGTCAGAGAGCACATGACCCTCGCCCAGGGTCAGCCAAGTGTTGGACAGAGATTTGTTTACCAGCAAGCATGGAGACATCTCCCAGCTTGTAACCCTTTACTCTTTTGTGGGCGGCACAGTGACACAGTGGTTAGCACTGCTGCCTCACAGCACCAGGGACGCAGATTCAATTCCCGGCTTGGGTCATTGTCTGTGTGGAGTCTGTACGTTCTCCCCGTGCCTGCCTGGGTTTCCTCCGGGTGCTCCGGTTTCCTCCCAATCTGAAAAATGTGCTTGCGGTTAGGTGTATTGGCCGTGCTAAATTCTCCCTCGGTGTACCCGAACAGGCGCTGGAGTGTGGCGACTAGGGGATTTTCACAGTAACTTCATTGCAGTGTTAATGTAAGCCTAGAACCATAGAACCACAGAAAATTACAGCTCAGAAACAGGCCTTTTGGCCCTTCTTGTCTGTGCCGAACCATTTTATGCCTAGTCCCACTGACCTGCACTTGGACCATATCCCTCCACACCCCTCTCATCCATGAACCCGTCCAAGTTTTTCTTAAATGTTAAAAGTGACCCCGCATTTACCACTTTATCCGACAGCTCATTCCACACTCCCACCACTCTCTGCGTGAAGAAGCCCCCCCTAATATTCCCTTTAAACTTTTCTCCTTTCACCCTTAACCCATGCCCTCTGGTTTTTTTTCTCCCTTAGCCTCAGCGGAAAAAGCCTGCTCGCATTCACTCTATCTATACCCATCAAAATCTTATACACCTCTATCAAATCTCCCCTCAATCTTTTACGCTCCAGGGAATAAAGTCCCAACCTATTCAATCTCTCTCTGTAAATCAGCTTCTCAAGTCCCGGCAACATCCTTGTGAACCTTCTCTGCACTCTTTCAATCTTATTTACATCCTACTTGTGACACTGATAAGTAAACTTTAAATTTAAACTATGGGCGGAATTCTCTGGCAGTTCATGCCAGCAGGATTCTCCGGTCTTGCTAGCAGCGCAACCTCCACCCACGGGTCTCTGCCTGACATCAATGGGAAACCCCACTGACCGCAGCGGGACCGGGAGAATCCCACCGCTAGCAAACAACATGCTACCTACTGCCGGCAGGTAACACACGGCTGGGAGGCCAAAGAATCTCACCCTATATTTGTAAATAGTTCTAAGTCAATAAAGATTTACAGTTAACCTACACACGATTACAAAGACTTCTTCAGAACTACCCAAACTATAACCAACACCCTACAATAGCTGGCTCTCTGCAAGAGCAACTCAGCCTGTCCCAGTCCTTTGCCTTTTCCTCATAACCCTACAATGCTTTTCTCTTCAGGTCATTAATTATCCAACTCCCTTTTGAAAGCTGCCTCCGCCACATTCTCAGGCACTGCTCTCCCAGTCCTAACCGCTCGCTGCAATACAAAGCTTGGCCCCGTGCCTCCTCCTGTTCTTTTATCAATCACTTTAACTCAGAGTCCACTGGTTTATCACCTTCCTGCTAATGGGATCAGTTTATCCCTATCTACAATGCCCACACCCTCATCATTTGGAACACCACCCTCTCAACCTACAAGGAGAACAGCCTCAGGTTCTCTCATTTATTCCCATAACTGAAATTCCTCATCTTTGGAACCATTCTTGCTATCTCTTTGCCCCCGCCAGCTCCCTCTCTGACATTTTTACATCCTTCCTAAAGTTTAGTGCTCTGAATAGGGACAGAATACGCCAATTGGGATCAAAAGAGTGGGTTCAACACAACCTCCTTCATTTGTACTCTGTGGGCCTGATTTTACCATCGCGTTGCACTCGTTTTCCAGCGCGAAAACTTGGTAAAGTTGGGCATGAGGTGAGTAGCGCGATCTGCGCCCACCTCCGTGTCAGTTACCCCTTTACCAAGGCCCAAATACGGCCATGATTGGGTCCGCGCCCAAAATGGGGGGGTCCGCTGCCGCTCTGCCTGTGATCGGTGAGGGGGGGAAGGGGGGGATCCGCTGCCACTCTGCCTGAGATCGGTGAGGGGGAAGGGGGGATCTGCTGCCACTCTGCCTGAGATCGGTGAGGGGGAAGGGGGGGGGATCCGCTGCCACTCTGCCTGAGATCGGTGAGGGGGAAGGGGGGATCCGCTGCCACTCTGCCTGTGATCAGTGAGGGGGAAGGGGGGATCCGCTGCCACTCTGCCTGTGATCAGTGAGGGGGAAGGGGGAGGTCCGCTGCCACTCTGCCTGAGATCAGTGAGGGGGAAGGGGGGATCCGCTGCCACTCTGCCTGTGATCAGTGAGGGGGAAGGGGGAGGTCCGCTGACACTCTGCCTGAGATCGGTGAGGGGGAAGGGGGGATCCGCTGCCACTCTGCCTGTGATCAGTGAGGGGGAAGGGGGAGGTCCGCTGCCACTCTGCCTGAGATCAGTGAGGGGGAAGGGGGGATCCGCTGCCACTCTGCCTGAGATCGGTGAGGGGGAAGGGGGGTATCCGCTGCCACTCTGCCGGAGATCAGTGGGGGGTGGGGGGGAAGGAGGGTCTCCTGGAATTATGCCTGAGATCGGTGGGGGGGGGGGCGCATTCGGTCTGGGTAGTGGGGGAGGGTGGGGGGGATAAGGGGCTCAGTAATGTTGTGGGGGTGGGGCATTGTTTGTGGGGGCCAGGGGGAGATATTACCCGTCCCAGGAGGGGGTGGCAGGGGAGCAGTATTCTATCATTTTTTTTCTGCGCATGCGCAGTTGATTGGAGCTGCACGATTTTGGGTGCGTTAAGCCCCGCCCACAGGCTTCTGCAGCGCGATTCGGAATTGCTGATATTTGTGCAGGCAGAGTGGTATTGGGGGCGCCTGAGAATGGGTCTAAAAGTCAGATCTGAAACATTCCCAGTTTCAAGACCGCCCAGCACTTAGAATCAAAATGGCAAAATAAGGCCCTCTGTCTCTCTCTGTACAGCCCTTTTAATCACTTTCTCAATCTGCCTTGCCATCTTCAATGATTTGTGCACACGTAAGCCCAGGTCCCTCAGCCTGGCGGCACAGTGGTTAGCACTGCTGCTTCACAGCGCCAGGGACTCAGGTTCGATTCCTGGTTTGGGTCACTGTCTGTGCATTGGATGTTCTCCCCGTGTCTGCGTGGGTTTCCTCCGGGTGCTCCAGTTTCCTCCCACAGTCTGAAAGATGTGCTGGTTAGGTGCACTGTCCATGCTAAATTCTCCCTCAGTGTCCCTGAACAGGCGCCGAAGTGTGGCCACTAGGGGATTTTCACAGTAACTTCATTGCAGTGTTAATGTAAGCCATACTTGTGACACTAATAAATAAACTTAAAAAAAAACCTTCACTCCCTTTCGAATTGTACCCTTTACTTTACATCATTTTTCCGACAACAAAGAATTCTCATCTTTCCAATAGCAAGCTTACTCCTTCCGGTATTCAAAACTCCCCTATATTTCCTGACACGGGAATAAAGAGAAAATATGGCACAATAATGGGAAATAAAGAACAGGGAGAGCAGAGGGATGGAGATGCTGCTTAGGCTGAGAGACAGCCAATTATTATCAGACAGAGTGCACTGCCCTTGCAGGCAACATTCCACCCAGGTCAAGGTCCAGTCAACTGCTGAAAAGGGTAGTTCAGTCGTTGATAAAAGCGAATTACTATGGGTGCTGGAATCGGACAGAAAATGCTGGAAAATTTCAGCAGGTCTGACAGCATCTGTGGAGAGAGGACAAAGTTTTGGCCTGTGCTCTCTCAGACATGTGTTCAGTACATGAATCTCACTTCCTTTAGGAGCTACAGAAGGCTCTTTTGAGATATGGTTCAGTGGTAAAACTCCTGCCTTTGAGTCCAAAGGTTGTATGTTCAAGCCCCACTCCAGGCAACTGCGGGATATAATCCTGGCTAGCTCTTCAGTATAGCACTGAGGCAGTGCTACAGCTTGTTGATGGCTCCTGCTCTGACCAAGACCGCAAGAAACTAAAAAGAGTCCAGAACTAGTGGTCATAGTTTGAGGGTAAGGGGTAAACTTTTTAGGACTGAAGTAAGGAGAAATTTCTTCACCCAGAGGGTGACGAATGTGTGGAATTCAGTACCACAGAATGTAGTTGAGGCCAAAATGTTGTGTGATTTCAAGAAGGTATTAGATAGATGGACGGCACGGTGGCATAGTGGTGAGCACTGCTGCCTCACAGCACCAAGGACCCAGGTTCAATTCCAGCCTCGAGTCACCTGTGTAGAGTTTGTTCGTTCTCCTCATGTCACCGTGGGTTTTCTCTGGGTACCCCGGTTTCCTCCCACATTCCAAAGATGTGCAGGTTAGGTGGATTGGCCATGCTAAATTGCCCCTTAGTGTCAGGGGGACTAGCTAGGGTAAATGCATGGGGTTATGGGGATAGGGCCTGGGTGGGATTGTGGTCGGTGCAGACTTGATGGGCCAAATTCCCTCCTTCTGCAATGTAGGGATTCTTTGATACAGCTCTTGGGGCTAATGACATCAAGGATATGGGGGGGAAAGGTATTGAATCTGATGATTAGCCATGATCAAAATGAATGGTGGAGCAGACTCGAAGGGCCGAATGGCCTACTCTGGGTTCTATTTTCCATGTATGTTTCATAGAAAGATAGGAACATAGAGGATAGGAGCAGGAGGCGGCCATTTGGCCCTTCGAGCCTGCTCCGCCATTTATTATGATCATGGCTGATCATCCAACTCAATACCTAATCTTGTTTTTTTCCCCATAACCTTTGATCCCATTCGCCCCAAGTGCTATATCCAGCCACCTCTTGAATACACTCAATGTTTTGGCATCAACTACTTCTTGTGGTAATGAATTCCACAGGCTCCCCACTCTTTGGGTGAAGAAATTTGGGTGAAGAAGTGGGGCGGCACGGTAGCACAGTGGCTAGCACTGCTGCTTCACAGCTCCAGGGACCTGGGTTCGATTCCCGGCTTGGGTCACTGTCTGTGTGGAGTTTGCACATTCTCCTGGTGTCTGTGTGAGTTTCCTCCGGGTGCTCCGGTTTCCTCCCACAGTCCAAAGATGTGCGGGTTAGGTTGATTGGCCATGCTAAAAAAGAAATTGCCCCTTGGTGTCCTGCGATGCGTAGGTTGGAGGGATTAGTGGGTAGATGTGTAGGGATATGGGAGTAGGGCCTGGATGGGATTGTGGTCAGTGCAGACTTGATGGGCCAAATGGCCTGTTTCTGCACTGTAGGGTTTCTATGATTCTATGAAATGTCTCCTCACCTCCGTCCTAAATGGTCTACCCCGAATCCTCAGACTGTGTTTTGATGTAGGCTGAGGGACAAACGTTGACCTGGAACACCAGGCACAATGCCTCAAGGCTTCACATAATGCCATGGTATCTGATACAGGCAGCCGAAAGGTTCAACCTCTCATTGGGAAGGCTACACCTCAGCCAGTGCCACACTCCCTCAATACTGGCATAGGAATCTCACTCTGGATTTCTGTACTCCAGCCTCTGGAGTGGGGCTCGAATCCACAACCCTCCGACTCAAAGGTGAGAGCGCGACCAACTGCATGAGCCATAGTGGACACCCAAAAGGCAAGATGAGGAAGGTTGCCCCCGAGTCCGTTTACCTACGGCGGTTCAAACAGACCTACTCTTGTTTGAACTTCAGTAATCCTTCTTAACAACATTTCCCCAGCCGACCTCTGAACCTTTACAGAGTTTTAAATTGGGACGGTGAGGTGAAAGGTCAAGGGCATCAAGCTGAAAAGAGTGGGCGAGGTTTTGAAACAAGTCAACAACCCTGTAGCTCAGAGAGGCCTAGTTTGGGTTTAAAAAGCCTGTCGGTAGCAAAAGGAAATGTAAAAAGAAAGACTCGCAACGATACGGCACTTTTCATGTCCACTGGATGTCCCAAAGCACGTTACAGCCAATCAAGTACTTCTGAGGGGTGGTCACATTCGTGAAGTAGGAAACTTGGCAGCCAATTTGTGCACAGCAAGATCCCATGAGCAACAAAGTCATAATACCCAGATAATCTGCATTTGTGATGTTGGTTGAAGGATAAATGTTGGCCAGGACACCGGGGGGGCGCACTCCCCTGCCCGTCTTCTAAATAATGCTGGATATAACTGCCAGAATTTTACCGGCACACTCGCCCCGGAATCGGGCGGGCAAGGCTCACAGAATGGCATTTTTCATTGGCCTCAGGTGGGATCTTACGAGCCTCGGGCGAGGCGAGGCGGTAAAATTACCTCAAACATGTTATATCCACCCGAGCAGGCAAATGAGGCCAATGTTTAACACCTCCTCCAGAAGAGAGGGCACCTCTGACAGTGCAGCACACCCCTCGGTACTGCCCTCGGATTGTCAGCCTCATTTTTTGTGCTCAAGCCCTGGGGAGGAACTTGAACCTGGAACCGAGCGAAGGGGAAACACAAATGAAAGGAAAGACTGCCACATTCCTGGGAAAGTGTGAACTCAATTCAGGGACAGCACCGTGAGATTTGGGTTTTGCACCAGTGAGGCTCAGGGAAGATGCAGAACAATCTTGGACTCTGGGAGTTCAGAAAGGCCACACAAAAAATAATCTCAGATCAGCGATGACCACGATGGTGTGGTTCAAATAGAAAGAGAAAAAAACCAAAGGTTGGGGCTATCTGAACCCAGACGTGAAGAGCCACAGTTGGATCAGGTACCTGGAGGAGGCAAGCAGGTAGCCAATGCCGGGTAGACATACCCCTGGAGGTTACATCACATGACCACCCACCTCCAACTGCTCCAATCAACATCCCAAACAGCAGGCAATTCTGCGAGGTGGAATTGCTTAAACAAGACCAGGGAGCACAGTCACTTTAGGGAACACCACCTCACCAGAGAATCATTCAGCACCTAAGGAGGCCATTCAGCCCCATTGTGTCTGCTCTTTCTCTGGAGGCTGCTGTATGGGAGTCAGAAGAGTCCCATACAGCAGCCTCCAGAGAAAGAGCCTTATTCTCCGTCAGATCCCAGCCTCCAAATCCAGAGTGAGAAAGGGAAGCACTTCTCTTTAACAATCCAATCAGCAACTGAGTTTATTTATCCGTGTAAGCCTATTCCCGCCCAATCACAAGGGTTTTCCTGTCAATCAATCTAATCAAGCCCTCCTCAGAAAAAAATCCCTGGGGAAAACACAAAAAAAAAACAGAACTGCATTGGTCAAGATTAAAACAAACACTTTAGCAATCAAGGTCAATTATACTGCTGCCGTAACAACAGGGCTGCCAATTACAGATGAATTAGCACTGGTTAACAGAACTCACTGCTAAAAACAATTCCTGCACATGGAACATGACACAAATACATTTCTTAAAGGCACAGTATCATCACAATTTTGATGATAGCCTTCAGTTTCAGCTACTAACTGATCTGAGGTTGAATTGGATGACCTTCTATTGAAGTGCGTAACCATAAAAATGGCTTAAGACATTGAACGTTGTCAGGATGCACAAAGTTCATTTTTCAAGCCCTATGGCTCTTCTACAGAACAAAAAATGGGAGACCATTCGGCCCATTGAGCCTTCTCCGCTGTTCATTACAATCATGGCTGTTCTTGAGCTTCATCTCCATTTTCCCACCTACCAACCCCCCTCCCCCATATCCCTTAATTAGCTAAGACAACAAAAATCTATCTTTCCCAACGTGTCTATCTCCACTCAGGTAGAGTCAACATGGTTTAGTGAAAGGGAAATCATGCTTAACAAATTTATTGGAGTTCTTTGAGGAAATAATATCTACTGTGGAGAAAGGGGAATTGATGGATGTACTGTACTTAGATTTCCAGAAGGCATTTCATAAAGAGCCACATCAAAGGTTATTTCGAAAAGTCAAAGCTCTGTTAAAGGGGGTAACACATTGGCATGAATGGAAGACTGGTTAGCTACCAGGAAACAGAGTCGGCATAAATTGGTCTTTTTCAAGTTGGCAAGATGTAATGAATGGTGTGCCACAGGGATCAGTGCTGTCTACAATTTATGTAAATGACCTGGTGTAGTTGAGAATTCTCATTCATTCTAAATGCCCAACATGAAGATAATTATCACCTAATGTTTTAACATGTGGTTTGAGAATAATACAAAATACTTAAGTAACATCTTAATGATGACTCTGAGAAATTAATTTGTAACATGCCAGTAAAATGGAAGATGTATTCATGAAAGATATCAGCACAAGTCAGGCATAAATTTGCAACAAAGTAAATTACCCAGGCCGGGTGATAATACCAAAAGATAAAGGTGTATTTTGGTATTAGAGTGGTTTAAACTGGTTAGAGAAACGCTGAATCATAAGGAGCCATTTTTGGGAGAGTACTTCCGTAAAACGGACAGATGAATGACAGATCAATATTTGAAGGTGTCAAAATATGATTAATTGAAGGACATAGACATAGAACAGACATAGAATAGACATGGAACAGTACAGCACAGAACAGGCCCTTCGGCCCACGATGTTGTGCCGAGCTTTATCTGAAACCAAGATTAAGCTATCCCACTCCCTATCATCCTGGTGTGCTCCATGTGCCTATCCAATAACCGCTTAAATGTTCCTAAAGTGTCTGACTCCACTATCACTGCAGGCAGTCCATTCCACACCCCAACCACTCTCTGCGTAAAGAACCTACCTCTGATATCCTTCCTATATCTCCCACCACAAACCCTATAGTTATGCCCCCTTGTAATAGCTCCATCCACCCAAGGAAATAGTCTTCGAACGTTCACTCTATCTATCCCCTTCATCATTTTATAAACTTCTACTAAGTCTCCCCTCAGCCTCCTCCGCTCCAGAGAGAACAGCCCTAGCTCCCTCAACCTTTCCTCATATGACCTACCCTCCAAACCAGGCAGCATCCTGGTAAATCTCCTCTGCACTCTTTCCAGCGCTTCCACATCCTTCTTATAGTGAGGTGACCAGAACTGCACACAATATTCCAAATGTGGTCTCACCAAGGTCCTGTACAGTTGCAGCATAACCCCATGGCTCTTAAACTCCAACCCCCTGTTAATAAAAGCTAACACACTATAGGCCTTCTTCACAGCTCTATCCACTTGAGTGGCAACCTTCAGAGATCTGTGGATATGGACCCCAAGATCTCTCTGTTCCTCCACAGTCTTCAGAACCCTACCTTTGACCCTGTAATCCACATTTAAATTAGTCCTACCAAAATGAATCACCTCACATTTATCAGGGTTAAACTCCATTTGCCATTTTTCAGCCCAGCTTTGCATCCTATCTATGTCTCTTTGCAGCCTACAACAGCCCTCCACCTCATCCACTACTCCACCAATCATGGTGTCATCAGCAAATTTACTGATCCACCCTTCAGCCCCCTCCTCTAAGTCATTAATAAAAATCACAAAGAGCAGCGGACCAAGCACTGATCCCTGTGGCACTCCGCTAGCAACCTGCCTCCAATCTGAAAATTTTCCATCCACCACCACCCTCTGTCTTCGATCAGACAGCCAGTTACCTATCCAATCGGCCAACTTTCCCTCTATCCCACACCTCCTCACTTTCATCATAAGCCAACCATGGGGGACCTTATCAAACGCCTTACTAAAATCCATGTATATGACATCAACTGCCCTACCTTCATCAACACACTTAGTTACCTCCTCAAAAAATTCAATCAAATTTGTGAGGCACGACTTGCCCTTCACGAATCCATGCTGAATGTCCCGGATTAATCCGCATCTTTCTAAATGGTCGTAAATCCCATCCCTAAGGACCTTTTCCATCAAATTACCAACCACCGAAGTAAGACTAACCGGTCTATAATTACCAGGGTCATTTCTATTCCCTTTCTTAAACAGAGGAACAACATTCGCCATTTTCCAGTCCTCTGGCACCATCCCCGTGGACAGCGAGGACCCAAAGATCAAAGCCAAAGGCTCTGCAATCTCATCCCTTGCCTCCCAAAGAATCCTAGGATATATTTCATCAGGCCCAGGGGACTTATCGACCTTCAGTTTATTCAAAACTGCCAGGAGATCCTCCCTCCGAACATCTATTTCCTCCAGCCTATTTGCCTGTAACACCTTCTCTTCCTCAAAAACATGGCCCCTCTCCTTGGTGAACACTGAAGAAAAGTATTCATTCATCACCTCGCCTATCTCCACTGACTCCATACACAAGTTCCCACTACTGTCCTTGACCGGCCCTAACCTCACCCTGGTCATTCTTTTATTCCTCACATAAGAGTAAAAAGCCTTGGAGTTTTCCTTGATCCGACCCGCCAAGGACTTCTCATGTCCCCTCCTAGCTCTCCTAAGCCCCTTTTTCAGCTCATTCCTTGCTAACTTGTAACCCTCAATCGAGCCATCTGAACCTTGTTTCCTCATCCCTACATAAGCTTCCCTCTTCCTTTTCACAAGACATTCCACCTCTTCCGTGAACCATGGTTCCCTCACTCGGCCATTTCCTCCCTGCCTGACAGGGACATACCTATCAAGGACACCCAGTATTTGTTCCTTGAAAAAGTTCCACTTTTCATTAGTTCCTTTCCCTGACAGTTTCTGTTCCCAACTTATGCCCCCTAATTCTTGCCTAGGGGGCATACCATTACCTAGGGGACATGCCATTGTTAGATTGACAGAACGGTGAATGAATGAAATTGCTTTTAATTAAGTGCTGGGCTGTATAATCTGATAACAAAAACTATAACCAATTCTGTTCTTTGGCATGAAATCTGAGATCTTTTGTGAAAGCTGCGAGCGCATTAGCTGTGTCGGTGGAACCATTGATCTCCCATTTTGGCCAAAATGACATTTGTTTTGTCCTAATTGTATGTTTGCCTGACTATTGTTTGTAACATTTTTGATTCTAACATTTCAATGTTTTAATAAAATTAGTTTAACTGAAGAATTTCATTGAACGGAATATACTTTTTTGTTGCCTTTGTGAAATGAAATGTTTAATGAAAAGTCTTTAAATTAATCAGGCCACCTAAAAGAATTTTCCACATCAATTTGGCGACGAGCATGGGATGATCTTGGAGCCGACGGTCGGCTGAATACTTCCCCTGGAACGGTGAGTACATACTTTATATTGCTCACCTTTTTTTAGTAGAGGGGGAAGCACTCAAACACCAGAAAAAAAAAATATTTTTTTTTGAAAAAGGCTTAGTGGCGCAAAACCACCCGAAGGAAACCCACGCAAACATGGGGAGAACGTGCAAACTCCGCACAAACAGTGACCCAAGCTGAGAATCGAACCCGGGTCTCTGGCACTGTGAGGCAGCAGTGCTAACCACTGTGCCACCATGCCGCCCATAATTAATATGAATTGTTAATCCAAATCAAAATAAAATAAGAAAGCAGAGAATGTCTAGTGGAAATTACACAAAATAGAGTGGGTGGGGAAGTGTGAAGTTTACATTTGCCCCTATTGGATATTTTGTGATAACAGCGCCAACTAAATTAGAGCTATTCAACAATGGCAGCAACCTCACAGCATTTTGATTAGATTGTGAGGAGTGAAAATTTAAAATCAGCAAACTAACCATGAGAATGAGAAAAGTAGTCCAAAACACACAGTACATTTTAGATATAAATTTTCAATATGGGGAAGTTGAAAATCAGATATAAGGTGGGCTCAAAAGAGAATTAATTCAGCAGAATAAATAAACATTGAAGGAAGTAAGCAGGGTGATTGATATTCATTAGAAAGCCCATATCACTAATATAGGAAGAATGGCAAGCTAGTTTCATACAACAATGCTATTTGAGATGAAGAATGATTAATCAAAATAAGTTACTACTTGGAATCAAATTGAAAGATTTGATTTCTGTCTCAAAGATTTTATTATGCTATAGAAGTCAGTTTCACAGCAGAGAAACTTAGTAAATTATTAACTGCAAAATGACAATTGGCACCCCTCGAGTCTGATGCTGATATGGATTTCCGGATATATATAGAGACAGAGCTAGAAGGGCTGAACTGTATCAAGTAAATTGATATGGGGACAACTATATCACTAACAAACTTGAATTTACCAACCATTGATCAAACAATAGAATAATATCGAGTTACTGGGAGAATTAAAGTCGCACTGCTCAGTATACCAACAATTAAAAAAAACAGGTTCATATCTGAATGTCAAAATAAAGAAGGAAGCATTCTGTGGATAGAGTTACTGACTAGTTAGTGGTGATAATTGATGTTGGAGCAGGAAACATCAAATGGCACCACATATTCAAACAGAATAAATAGGAATAAAGGAAATGTTGTAGCATTTCTAGGGTAGCAGCATTTCAAACAGATTGGGAAAAGAGATCAATCTGAAAAAAAAATGGCTGCTCAATACCCTCAAGTTTGGGCTGGAAGTAAACATGATTGTGGGAGTTTAAATGTCCCACGAGAAAAGATTCAGGGAGACGTTCAGAAGTTCAAGCTGTTAGAAGCATTATCACGCAATTGGAAAAACAAGGAGTAGTGACAAAGACAATGTCTTCTACTAATTAACATATATGGCTGATTTTTAAAAAATAGACGGAAGCTATAGATGATTAACTGTGGATTACACATTCCTAAACAGATATGCAACATGGGCGCACTCAATAGTTGCAAATCCAGCTAGCCATCTAAACACAATTGGGACGGATCAAATGATTTTTACTGTATTAGATGTGGCCAATGGATTTTGGCCTATTCCAATAGCAAAAGAACATCTATACAAATTTGCCTTCACAGTGGGAAATCAACAATACATTTGGACTCCTCTACCACAAGGAACCACCATTCCACAATATGTAGATGATGTTTTGATTGTTTCACAAGGCAGGAAAGAAATTCCAGAAGATCAAAAGAAGGCTTACACAACCATACACACTGAAAGGAATGAGATAAGTATTCCCACAAGATTATTGTAGGAATTTTGTGAAAGATTATCCAATACTAGCAAAACCACTGCAAGATTCGATCAATGGAGAAAGGCTTAGTAGAGAAAAAAATAGATTGGAAAGACAAGGAAATACAGGCTTTAAAAGACATATAATCAGCCCGAGCTAAGGCTCCAGCTTTAGGATTACCAAATCTCAGTAAACCATTTAACATTTTTTACCAAAAAAGTGACAGAGTGCAAGTAGCTGTGACAAAGTTCAAGCACACAAACAAATCACTAGAAAGGACCAAGAAGGGAATTACAAAGCAGCTTTAGCGGGTCAAAGGTTATTAGAACAAAAGTTAGAGGAAACCCAATTAACTGATATAGCTGCTAAACAAACCAAAGATGGCACTGAATTAGACATAAAACAGATTCAAGAACAGGTCTCAGAAAGAAAAACAGATGGAAAGAATTGGGAGGAAAGGAAGAATGGAATGGAATGTGGAGGAAAGATAAGAAAATAATAGCCCTGGAAGCAATACACCAAGCGCTGATGAATTTATATCATGGAGCAGCACACACTAGCAGAGATAAAATCACCACCTTAATTAAGAATGGCTGCTGGCGGAAGGGTATGGAGAAATGATCGCCAAGTTCTACAAAACTGCATTCAGTGTGCTCAGATAGAACCAGGACATTGCAGAATAAAAATGGGAAACCAACCCAGGCCCAAGGGACCATGGGAAAACTTATAAATGAACTTCACAGGACCTTTACCAAGAAAGAAAGGGAAAATTTATTGTTTAGTGATTATTGATCAATCCACTCGATGGATAGAAGCATTCCCATGTAAAGTTTAAAAGTTTTAAAGTTTATTTATTAGTGTCACAAGTAAGGCTTACATTAACACCGCAATGAAGCTACTGTGAAATTCCCCAAGTCGCCACAATCCAGCGACTGTTCGGGTCAATGCACCTAACCAGCACATCTTTCAGACAGTGGGAGGAAACCGGAGCACCCGGAGGAAACCCACGCAGACAACGTGCAGACTCTACACAGACAATGACCCAAGCCGGGAATCAAACCCGGGCCCCTGGCGCTGTGAGGCAGCAGTGCTAAACACTGTGCCGCCTCATGCAACAGCCAAAACTGTGGCATTGATATTAGCCAATGAAATCATACCCCGATGGGGAAAGCAATTACAATTGGACTCAGATTAGGGAACTCACTTCACTGAGAGAAATATGTAGTATGTTAGGGATTAAACAGAAATTTCACTTACAATATCATCTACATGGTAGAACAAATGAATAGAACATTGAAAAAACAGTTTGGCTAAAGCCTTATTAGAAGGAGGAAATAATTGGGTGCAGGCATTACCTACAATTCTATTAAGACAAAGAGCCACTCCATCTCGAGGAACAGGATTAACCCCATTTATAGAGCAATGCATGTCCCAGAAGATGTTATCACAGGAAGAGGGGAGTTAATGAACGGAAAAGAAGCAGTCTATCAAAGCATGAGAGACTTAATAACCCAATTACATTCCTTTAAAAAATAAATAGTCATTCAACAACATGGTGGCACAGTGGTTAGCACTGCTGCCTCACAGCCTAGGGACCCGGGTTCGATTCCCAGCTTGGGTCACTGTCTGTGTGGAGTTTGCACGTTCTCCCCGTGTCTGCGTGGGTTTCCTCCGGATGCTCCGGTTTCCTCCCACAGGCTGAAAGACATGCTGGTTCGGTGCATTGACCCGAACAGGTGCCGGATTGTGACGACTAGGGGATTTTCACAGTAACTTCAATGCAGTGTTAATGTAAGCCTTACTTGTAACTAATAAACTTTTTAAAGATTGGATGAAATAAGCTGAGAAAGAAAATCCAAATTTACCAACTGCAGGATATAGGGTTATGGTACAATTAATGTCTGACAAAAAAAAGGATTAAGCACTAGATGGGAGGGGCCATTTGAAATAATCATTGCAGGAGAAACATGTGCTGTGGTCGATGAAAAACATGGGCCTCGATGGAGACACTGGACACAGCTAAAACCTTACCCAAAGGATTAAATTAGAATCTGGATAAATTTGTATAAAAATGTTTTAGACTTTTTAGTCTCATCAGACAGTACAGTAAAGCAATCTAGAAAATGTTTATGATAAAATGTTAGATTTATGATTGTTGATTCTAATTGCAAAGTCTTAGGGCCATAACGTGTGTAAAATTGCAGAATTGTATATACAGGAAAAAAAAATCAACCATCCATTGAAGAAAAACATCAGTGAATAACAAGCTAGGACAATCTTTGGACAAGGAACAAAAACAGAGCGTGGTTAAAATAAGTACATTGCTGTTATTGACATAAACACAATTTGAGTAATAACAAATGGTTAAAAAAAATGACTACATTACATCTTGTAATAATATGTATGTTTTGTATAGTGCAAGTAGATTATTAGGAGTTTAACAGAAACACTTATCTGTATTTGGCGTACAAATGTTGGGCATGTCCTCATACCAATTCATGCGGTGAAGGGGTCTCCTTTGTGGACAATCCCTTTAAAGTGGGAGGAATTAATAATATGGGATCAATTAACCCAATTGCTCAGGACAGTGAGATTTACAAAGGAGTGTGAAAGTGTAGATCTTTTTACTTGAATAGATACCTGTATTTTCAATACAGCCAAATGAGCACCCAATTTGATTCTAATTGATACAGGATTAGAGGAACAAGGAATATTATGCATCATGGTGATCAGGGAAGCATAGATATTGGGATTAATAAATTAAATCTACACCATGGATGTAAGGAGCAGGATTTGCTTAAGGCCACCGGAGGATGATCACATGTGCAACATTCAATATACCCAACACTTATTGGAACTTATTGGATTTGTAGAAACAAATCTTACCCAGGGCTGCCCACAGGTTGGAAAGGAGTTTGTTACTTAGAATATGTAGTTCCATATATTAACACACTGATCAATTACCAGAGGAAACTACCAGATATCGACGCACTGCAGCAGGCATAGACCATTTCTTTGGTATAATGATGCTAGGATATTCACATATAAGACTGACAATGGAATTGGAAAATATTACTTATATCTTAGAAAGGGTAGCGAATGACACAGCTACTGCTTTATCACAAATCAATGATGAAATGGCAGCAATGCGTACAGCTGCGTTACCGAATGGGACGGCGTTGGACTTCATTCTTGCAGCAAGAGGAGCAACATGCGCTTAGATTGGATCGAAATGCTGCACCTACATATCAGATTTTCGGAGAATATCACCAGTCTGGTGACTCATATTCGGAAGGAAGAAGTTAGAAAAACCAGAGCCATTCTCTCTGGAAAAATGGACAACAGGATAGGTCGGAATATTGGGAAAGAACATATTAATCGGAGCTACATATCTTTTCGTTTATTTACTGATGATTATTGTGACTATAATGCTTCTCAAATGTTGTTCGACCACAAGCCAACTGTTGCAAGAGTAGCTTCTGATAACGAAAACTATAACTAATTCTGCTCTTTGGCACGAAATCTGAGATCTTTTGTGAAAGCTGCTAGCTCATTAACTGTGTAGGTGGCTCCCATTTTGGCCAAAATGAGATTTGTTTTGTCCTAATTGTATGTTTGTCTGAATATTGTTAATTTGTAATGTTTTTGATTCTGACATTTCATAGTTTAATTGAAGAATTTCATTGAACTGTTGCCTTTGTGAAATGAAATGTTTAATTAAAAGATTTGGTCTTTAAATTAATCAGACCACACAAAAGGATTTCCCACATCATGGAGAACTGGTGGGAGGGTCGGTGACTAGAGGACCCAGATTTAAGGTTACTGGCAAAAGAGCCAGGTGTGGGACAGAGGAGATATTTTTCCACACAACAGTGTGTTACCATCTGGAATGCACTGCCTAGCAGGGCAATGGAAACAGATTCAATCACAACTTAAAAAAAATAAATTAGATGAGTCCTTGAAGGAGAATATTTTCTTTCAGTCAATCGTGGGACATGGATGTCACTGGCTGGGCCAGCATTTATTGCCTATCCCTAGTTGCCTGAGGGCAGTTGAGAGTCAACAACACTGCTGTGGCTCTGGAGTATGTAGGCCAGACCAGATAAGGACAGCAGATTTCCTTCCCTAAAGGACATTAGTGAACCAGGTGAGTTTTTCCCGACAATCCACAATGGTTTCACGATCATCAGTAGATTTTTAATTCCAGATTTTCTTTTAAATTTAATTCAAATTCCACCATCTGCCGTAGCGGGATTCAAACCCGAGTCTCCAGAACATTAGCTGAGTTTCTGGATTAATAGTCTAGCGATAATACCACTAGGCTAAGGCCTCCCATAACTCTGCTATGGGGAGAGATGAAGAGAGTGGGATCAATTGGATAGCTCCTTTAGAGATACAATAGGCCTGCTTCAATGTTTTAAGATTTAAAGTTGATACCTTCAAATGCAAATTTGTAGAGTTCACTGGACACATCATTCACCATCACCCCTCCCCCGTTGTTTTCTCTCAGCCACCGAACTTTCTTCACAAAGTCAGTCACCACCTCACTGATGGCCGGAGAATAACTGGACACCTCCTTTGGCTTCAACATCTTGGGATTCAAAACGCTCCTCATCTGTTTCCATTCCTTCCCATACCTGAAAGAGAACGCACAAAAGGAAAGACAGTTGAGCCATTGGCTACGCCCTAGGCTGGATTTTACACACCGATGTATTCCTGGCAGCCCCGTCCCTACAGCAGAGACCCGATGAATCCTGGTGTTATTTGTTGATCGGGGTGGCCCAATGGACTGTGCTCTGAGACCCAACTGCTGCTGCCAAAAAAAAGCCTGTGGAAATGTAGATATTTATTTATTTTGGGAGCAACACAAGCCCCCCCCCCCCGCCCCACCTCAACAGGGGAGCACAGTGGCACAACGGTTAGCACTGCTGCCTCACAACAACACCAGGGACCCAGGTTCAATTCCGGCCTTGGGTGCCTGTGCGGAGTCTGCACGTTCTCCCATTGTCTGCGCGGGTTTTCTTCAGGTGCTCCGGTTTCCTCCTACAGCGTGCAGGTTAGGCGGATTGGCCATGCTAAATTGCCCCTTAGTGTCCAAAGATGAGTAGGTTAGGGAGATTAGCAGGGTAAATACGTGGGGTTACGAGGATAGGGAGATAGGGCCTGGGTAAGATGCTCTTTTGGAGATTTGGTGTAGACTGGATGGGCCAAATAGTCTGCTTTCGCACTGTAGGGATTCTATGGCTGGAATTTTACCGCCAGGCCTGCCTCGGAAACAAGGCGCGTGCGGCTCGCAGAACGGAATTCTCCGTTGGCCTCAGGCGGGATTTTACGAGCCTCGCCCGAGCGAGGTCATAAAATCCCGGCCTATGATTCAATAGCTCTTGTACCCCACAAAACCTAACTCTGGGGTGACATAAAGCATTAAAATAAGGTCACACCGGAGGCAAGCTAACACGCTTGGTAAGCACAGACCTATGGGCTGAAATTAGAATTTACAAACTGCCAGTGTGAGGTTTCCATGCTCAACATTTAGCTTTGAAAATAACAAACAGCCTATCCTCTCTGTCAGTACGGAAAGGTGTTACACAAATGTGTGATGTGATTGTTACTCATAGTGCATTGTTAGTTTGAACAACTAACCCACAAATTCCCTCAGTGAGAATTTACTTGGGTCAAATACAGAATTCAGGTCACAACTTGAAGCTGAAAGTTTGGATACGGTGCCGGGGTAGAGGTGCCAAATCCGTTTGGATGCATTCATAGAATCAAAAACTTAGTGCAGCACAGAAATAGGTCACTCTGAAAGAGGAATCTAACTAGTTGATATTCCTCAGGCCTTTCTCCAAATCTCAGCAGTTCTTTTCCTTTTTCCCATTATTTAGAACATAGAATCCTTACAGTGCAGCAAAAGGCCAGTCGGCCCATCTAGTCTACACCAACTCTCCAATAGATCATCCCATCCAGGCCCTATCCCACGTATTTACCCCGCTAATCGCCCTAACCTACACATCATGGGATACTAAGGGACAATTTAGCATGGCCAATTCACCTGACCTACACATCTTTGGAGTTTTGGAGGAAACCAGAAGAAACCCACGCAGACACAGGGAGAACGTGCAGTCTCCGCACAGACAGTGAGCCAGGCCAGGAATCGAACCCGGGTCCCTGCTCTGAGGAGAACAATCCCAGTTTCTCTAGTCTATCCACGTAACTGTAATCCCTCAGAGCCCTGGTACCCTTCTAGTAACTCTCCTCTGTGCCCTCTCCAAAGCCTGAGTATCCTTCCGAGGGTATGGTGCCTAGAATTCAACACAATACTAACGTTGAGACATACATACAAATTAGGAGGAGTAGGCCATTCGGCCCTTTCAGCCTGCTCTGCCATTCGATAGGATCATGGCTGGTCTGATTTTAAACTGAACTACACATTCCTGCCTATCACAATAACCTTTCACCCCTCTACTTATCAAGAATCTATCTACCTCTGCCATAAATTATTGAAAGACTGCCCCACTGCCGCCTGAAGAAGAGAACTCCAAAGCCTAACGATGCTCAGAACAATGAATTTGCCTCATTTCCATTTTAAATGAGTGACCCCCTGTATTTTTAAACAGTGACTCCCAGTTCTAGATTCTCTGACAAGAGGAAACATCCTCTCCACATCCACCCTGTCAAGATCCCTCAGGATCTTATATGTTTCAATCAAGTTGTCTCTTACTCTTCTAGTGAATATAAATCTAACCTCTCTAACCTTTCCTCATAAGACAACCCACCCATTCCAGGTATTTGTCGAATAAACATTCTCTGAACTTCTTCCAAGGTATCTATATCCTTCCTTAAAAAAAAGAGACCGATACTGTACACATTACTCCAGATGTGGTTTCATCAATACTCTATATAACTGAAGCATAACCTCCCCAATTTGTATTCAATTCCCCTCGCAATAAACAATAACATTCAATTAGGTTTGCTTATTACTTGCTGTACCTGTATGCTAGCCTTTTATGATTCATGCACTGTGACACCCAGATCCCTCTGCCTCTCAGAACTCTGCAATCTCTCGCCATTTAGATAATACACTTACTTTTTATTCTTCCTGCCAAACTGGACTATTTCACATTTTCCCACATTATACTCCATTTGCCAGATCTTTGCCCACTCATTTAACCTATCCATGTCATTGTGTGGCCTCCTTACATCCTCTTTACAACTTACTTCCCAACATATCTTTGTATCATCAGCGAATTTAGCTTTGGTCCCTTGATCCAAGTCATTTATATAAAGTGTAAAAAGTTGAGGCCCCAACATTGATCCCTGTGGCACACCACTCGCCACATCCTGCCCACCAGAAAATGACCCACTTGCATCTACTCCCCTTCTTTACCCAAAGGTAGGGGAGTCTAAAACTAGAGGGCATAGGTTTAAGGTGAGAGGGGAGAGATACAAAAGTGTCCAGAGGGGCAATTTTTTTCACACAGAGGGTGGTGAGTGTCTGGAACAAGCTGCCAGAGGTAGTAGTAGAGGTGGGTACAATTTTGTCTTTTAAAAAGCATTTAGATAGTTACATGGGTACGATGGGTATAGAGGGATATGGGCCAAATGGGGCAACTGGGACTAGCTTAGGGTTTTTTTTTAAAAAAAGGACAGCATGGACAAGTTGGGCCGAAGGGCCTGTTTCCATGCTGTAAACCACTATGACTCTACTCTCTGATTCCTCTTAGCTCGCAATCTTCGATCCATGCCAATATGTCACTCCCTACATCAGGAGCTTTTATTTTCTGTAATGATTTTTGATGGGCACCTTATCAAAAGCCTTCTTAAAATCTAAGTAGAACACATCCCCTTTAGGATCCCCGAAAGATTCCATTTTATCTCCAATATCAAACAACTCCAATAAAAACAAATGGTTCGATCAAGCAGACGCAGCATGGATTCATGAAGGGAAAGTCGTGTTTGACGAATTTACTGGATTTTTATGAAGATGTAACGAGTGCGGTTGACAGAGGGGAACCGGTGGATATGGTGTTTTTGGATTTCCAGAAGGCGTTCGATAAGGTGCCTTACAAAAGGTTGCTGCAGAAGATTAGGGTACACGGAGTTAGGGGTAAGGTGTTGACGTGGATTGAGGATTGGCTATCTAACAGGAAGCAAAGAGTTGGAATAAATGGGTGCTTTTCTGGTTGGCAGTTGGTGATTAGTGGCGTGCCGCAGGGATCGGTGCTGGGGCCTCAACTGTTTACCATATACATAGGCGATCTGGAGGAGGGGACCGAGTGTAGGGTAACAAAGTTTGCGGATGATACAAAGGTAAGTGGGAAAGCGAATTGCGTGGAGGATGCAGAAAGTCTGCAGAGAGATTTGGATAGACTAAGTGAGTGGGCGAGGATCTGGCAGATGGAGTATAACGTTGACAAGTGTGAGGTTATCCACTTTGGAAGGAATAATAGTAAAATGGACTATTATTTAAATGGTGAAAAATTACAACATGCTACTGTGCAGAGGGACCTGGGGATCCTTGTGCATGAATCGCAACAACTCAGTTTGCAGGTACAGCAGGTGATCAAGAAGGCAAATGGAATGTTGGCCTTTATCGCGAAGGGGTTGGAGTATAAAAGCAGGGAGGTCTTGCTGCAGTTGTACAAGGTACTGGTGAGGCCGCAACTAGTGTACTGATGCACTATCAATCAAGTCAAGACTACTTGTGAGCAAGACAAATAGGCTTTTATTAGCAAGAACTTGGGGCCATCCCTGTCGGAGATCTGGTCTGTACTGAAGGCTAGGGGGAGGAGCCACCGCCTTCATACCTGGACCAGGGGGGAGGAGTCTTGGGCAGAACTGACAGGGATGTGCCACATATACAGGTAACAGAGAACAGTGGTTTACCACAAGTACTGTGTGCAATTTTGGTCCCCTTATTTGCGGAAGGATGTATTGGCCTTGGACGGAGTACAGAGAAGGTTCAACAGGTTGATACCGGAGATGAGGGGATTAGCTTATGAGGAGAGATTGAGTAGATTGGGCCT
This sequence comes from Mustelus asterias, assembly GCF_964213995.1. Lineage (NCBI taxonomy): Eukaryota > Metazoa > Chordata > Chondrichthyes > Carcharhiniformes > Triakidae > Mustelus > Mustelus asterias. The sequence goes on from NC_135814.1 coordinate 8,244,046, forward strand.
GTACTCGTTGGAGTTTAGAAGGCTGAGGGGAGATCTTATAGAGACATATAAGATAATGAAGGGGCGAGACAGGGTAGAGGCAGAGAGATTCTTTCCACTTAGAAAGGAAACAAGAACTAGAGGACACAGCCTCAAAATAAGGGGGAGTCAGTTTAGGACAGAGTTGAGGAGGAACTTCTTCTCTCAGAGGGTAGTGAATCTCTGGAATTCTCTGCCCGTTGAAGCAGTGGAGGCTACCTCGTTAAATATGTTTAAGTCACAGGTAGATAGATTTCTGATCAATAAGGGAATTAAGGGTTATGGGGAGTGGGCGGGTAAGTGGAACTAAACCACTATCGGATCAGCCATGATCTTATTGAATGGCGGGGTAGGCTCGAGGGGCTAGATGGCCTACTCCTGCTCCTATTTCTTATGTTCTTATGTTCTTATAATTTGGTCAGACAGAATTTCCCTTGCACAGAACCATGGTGACTCTCCCAGATCATCCTTGAATGCCCTGCTGTAACTTATTTAAAACAGCTGCTAACATTTTCCCCATGATAGATATTAAGCGAACTGGTCTGTGGTTTCCTGCGTTCTTAATCCGTCCCTTTCTGAATAAAGGAGTTACAAACCTGCTCAAGATGGCCCCGGAGAGAGGCAACTTCTTGTAAGCTGTGCCCAGCATACCCTCGAATTCTATCTTTCACTCTTGTTCTATGCTTCTAAAACTTCATTCTAACTCTTTTAAACTCTCTAACAAAGCTCTAATTCAATCCCTTAAAGATTTGGCGATCCTTAGGACTCTGGAGACACCCGACCTGAAATTGACCCGGACACTTCCCGCTGCCTCGGCAAAGCAGCCAGCATAATTAAGGACCTTACGCATGCCAGACATTCTCTCTTCGGCCTTCTTCCGTCAGGAAAAAGATACAAAAGTCTGAGGTCACGTACCAACCGACTCAAGAACAGACACACACATGAAGGCACACACAGAGACGCAAATATATAAACAACCACACTCACACACAAAGCCACAGGCATGGACAAAAGATACAAAAGTCTGCGGTCACGTACCAACCGACTCAAGAACAGCTTCTTCCCTGCTGCCAGTAGACTTTTGAATGGACTTACCTCGCACTAAGTTGATCTTTCTCTACACCCTAGCTATGACTGGAACACTACATTCTGCACCCTCTCCTTTCCTTCTCTATGAACGGTATGCTTTGTCTGTATAGCGCGCAAGAAACAATACTTTTCACTGTATACTAATACATGTGACAATAATAAGTCAAATCAAATCAAATCAAATGCTATTTTCCAATCTAACAGAACCTTCTCCAAAGACCCTGGGGTGAAATCCATCAGGAATTTGTCAGCCCACAACTCCCAACAATTTTCTCAGTGCCACTTCCCTGCAATTTTCTTGGTTTCCCCTCCACACCGCCCCCCCCCCCCCCCCCCCCACTTCCTGATTTGCAGCTATTTCTGGAATGTTACTTGTTTCCTCCACGGTGAAGACCAATGCAAAATATCCGTTCAATTTATCTGCCATCTCCACCATTTATTCCCCAGACTCGCTTTCTATCGGGCCACTCTTTGTTAATTCTTAACTATAGAAACTCTTACTATCTGCTTTATATTTCTAGCTAGCTTTCTCTTGTATCATAAATTTTCGCTCCTTATTAATCTTTTTGGCATTCTTTGCTGCGTTTTATCTTCCGTTCAATCTGCTGACCTGCCACTCACCTTTGCACAATTTTGTTCTTATTCATTCATGGGACATGGGCGTCGCTGGCTGGCCAGCATTTATTGTCCATCCCGAGTTGCCCTTGTTCAGAGGGCAGTTGAAAGTCAACCACATTGCTGTGGGCCTGGAGTCACATGTAGGCCAGACCAGGTAAGGACGGCACATTTCCTTCCCTAAAGGGACATTAGTGAACCAGATGGGTTTTTCCGACAATCGACAATGGTTTCATGGTCATCATTAGATTCTTAATTCCTGATATTTTTTATTGAACTCAAATTCCACCATCTGCCGTGGCGGGATTCGAACCCGGGTATCCAGAACATTAGCTGAGTTTCTGGATTAATCATCAAGGGATAATACTACTCAGCCATCACCTCCCCTTTTTTATTAAAGTCTGATACTACCTTTAGCTTTTTCAGTTAAAAGCAGATGGTGGGTTTTCCCCTTGGAATTTTTCTTTCTTGTTGGCAGGTATCCTGCATATTCTAAAAGAAATCCTTACACCCCCGAGAGGGTTGTCTTATGAGGAAAGGTTGGACAGACTGGGCTTGTTTCCACTGGAGTTTGAAGAGTGAGAGGCGACTTGATTGAAGTTTATAAGATCCTGAATGGTCTTGACAAGGTGGATGTGGAAGGGATGTTTCTTCTTCATAAATGTTCACCCGAGAAAGAGCAGGCAGCGTGTGGTTGCTAATCAAAGGGGGTCTGGTAGACTGACGTGCATTTGTTTCAATGCTAGATGTGTAACAGGTAAGGCAGATGAACTTAGAGCTTGGATTAGTACTTGGAACTACGATGTTGTTGCCATTACAGAGACTTGGTTAAGGGAAGGACAGGATTGGCAGTTTAACATTCCAGGATACAGATGTTTCAGGGGAGATAGAGGGAATATAAAAGAGGTGGGGGACTTGCACTACTGGTTAAGGAGAATATCACAGCTGTACTAAGGGAGGACACCTCGGAGGACTCATACAACGAAGGCAATATGGATAGAGCTCAGGAATAGAAAGGGTGTAGTCACAATGTTGGGGGCTTACTATAGGCCGCCCAACTGTCAGCGGGAGATAGAGGAACAGATATGTAGGCAGATTTTGACAAGGTGTAAAAGTAACAGGGTTGTTATGGTGGGAGATTTTAACTTCCCCTATATTGACTGGGACTCGCTTAGTGCTAGGGGCACGGATGGGGCAGAGTTTGTAAGGAGCACCCAGGAGGGCTTCTTGAAACAGTATGTAGATAGTCCAATTAGGGAAGGGGCCATACTGGACCTGGTATTGGGGAATGAGCCTAGTCAGGCGGTCAATGTTTCAGTAGGGGAGCAGTTCAGGAACAGTGACCACAATCCAGTAAGCTTTAAGGTACTGATGGATAAAGATATGTGTAGGGGCCTGAAAAAAAAGGATAAATGAAAGAAAAATGAAAAGAGTGTGTTTTCTTGAAATATGGGTAAATTTAATGAAAAAGATATTTACCATTGTTCTTTGTTTTCTTGTGAGTTTCAATATCCTGTTTACTGGGCCCAATACCGTGAACAGATACTGTTTGTTTGAGTGATGTAAGCTAAGCCAATCCGTTTTCTAGAGAGCTGCACTTTAAGCCAATCAGATTACTTAGGGGGAGGGAAAAAGAAAAATGGCGGGAGGCAGAGGAAGCTGCAGTGGGGAGACACACGTGGGGGAGAGGAAGCTGCAGCGGGGAGACACACGTGGGGGAGAGGAAGCTGCAGTGGGGAGACACACGTGGGGGAGAGGAAGCTGCAGTGGGGAGACACACGTGGGGGAGAGGAAGCTGCAGTGGGGAGACACACGTGGGGGAGAGGAAGCTGCAGTGGGGAGACACACGTGGGGGAGAGGAAGCTGCAGTGGGGAGACACACGTGGGGGAGAGGAAGCTGCAGTGGGGAGACACACGTGGGGGAGAGGAAGCTGCAGTGGGGAGACACACGTGGGGGAGAGGAAGCAGCAGTGGAGAGACACACGTGGAGAAGAGGAGCTGTTTCCATGCGGTAAAAACCCAGTTTTAACGTCAAGGCAAATAATATTTGTAGACTAACATACTTCACAATATGGGCACAAATATTACTGTGCAGTTAAAGCTCGTGTTTGTCACAGTTTAGTAACTCGTTTTTTCCAGTTTGAAGTGAAAGGCAGCAAGGTTTAGTCCTGTTTGTTATTTTCATTACTGTTGAGAAAAAGTGTAAAGCGCATCATCTTGTACTCTCAAGCATGGACGTTTCTGCTAGAAACTGCCGGTGAGGGACAGTCAGCTATAAACGCCGGGCGTAGTTTTCACTGAGAAGACGGAGAGAACGAGGATTAGCTGAAGCTAACTTGCTGAGTAGTACTGCCGAGGAGGACAGACTTCAGCGCACTGGACCTGTGTCACTACACGGACGGCTTGCTGCATTTTTTTTTCCTGCTGCATCATCTTCCCGCTCGCAGACCCTTCTGGACTGTGTGTGTGGTGGTTGCGTGAGTAACTGGAGACTGTACTGTCAGACACTGAACGGTATCAGCAGTGTGTTGTTGAGGGCGTGTTTTCTTCATATGTGCGCCAACGTATGGGCCCCAACGTTTATAAATCCAAGCGCTTGGTAATATTTTGAACATTTCTCAGGGTTGCAACTGTTTAATTGAAAAATCTTTAGTTTGGGACTCTTTACCTGTTTTACAGAGACTTGGTTAAGGGAAGGACTGTTTTATGAGACGCAACAATGCAAGAAAATAAATTTATTTTTGTTATTCCTTTTGCATGGTTGTCCTGAACCTTTTCTTATTATAAGGTTTACGTACATACCAGTTTAGGAGGCACCGCATTATTATTAATAGGTTATTACTCTAGATTGAAACTGCATACACTAATCCTTTTCATTCCCGCCTGTACTGACATTTATTGGTAAATAGGAAATTTAGCCGAGCTCAACACCAACCGCTAAGAACTCAGGATCCTGTTAATTGAACATTTACATAGTAGCCCCTTATAACATCAAGCACATCCCAGGTACAGCTTTACTTAACTCAGCTGGTCAGAGCATATAGTTGTCAGCACGGGATTACATTTTTGGAGACACCGCTGGGATATTTCCTGTTTACCAGACAGGTCAAATATTTTTTTCTATTCTTCTTTTCGTCAGTCAGTAACAGTTAACTGGCCAGCAGGATTAAGGAAAATCCCAAGGCTTTTTATACATATGTAAAGAGCAAGAGGGTAGCCAGGGAGAAGGTTGGCCCACTCTAGGACAGGAGAGGGAATCTATGCGTGGAGCCAGAGGAAATGAGTACTTTGCGTCAGTATTCACCAAAGAGAAGGACTTGGTGGATGATGAGTCTGGGAAAGAGTGTGTAGACAGTTTGTCATGTTGAGATCAAAAAGGAGGAGGTATTGGGGGGTTTGAAAAACATTAAGGTAGACAAGTCCCCAGGGCCTGATGGGATATACCCCAGAATACTGAAAGAGGCAAGAGAGGAAATTGCTGGGGCCTTGAAAGAAATATTAGTACCCTCATTGGCTACAGGAGAAGTCCCAGAGGATTGGAGAATAGCCAATGATGTTCCTTTGTTTAAGAAGGGTAGCAAGAATAATCCAGGTAATTACAGGCCGGTGAGCCTTACATCAGTGGTAGGGAAATTATTGGAGAGGATTCTTCGAGACAGGATTTATTCCCACTTGGAAATAAGTGGACGTATTAGTGAGTGGCAACATGGTTTTGTGAAGGGGAGGTCGTGTCTCACTAACTTGATCGAGTTTTCCGAGGAAGTTACAAAGATGATAAATGAGGGTAGGACAGTGGATGTTGTCTCCATGGACTTCAGTAAGGCCTTTGACAAGGCCCTCATGGCAGGCTGGTGCAGAAGGTGAAGTTGCATGGGATCAGAGGTCAGCTGGCAAGGTGGATACAAAACTGGCTCAGTCATAGAAGACAGAGGGTAGCAGTGGAGGGGTGTGTTTCTGAATGGAGGGCTGTGACAAGTGGCGTTCCTCAGGGATCAGTGCTGGGACCTTTGCTGTTTGTAATATATATAAAAATGATTTGGAGGAATATATAACTGGTTTGATTAATAAGTTTGCGGATGACACAAAGGTTGGTGGATTTGCGGATAACGATAAGGACCATCAGAGGATACAGCAGGATATAGATCGGTTGGAGACGTGGGCGGAGAGATGGCAAATGGAGATTAATCCAGACAAATGTGAGGTATTGCATTTTGGAAGGTCTAATACAGATAGGAAATATACAGTAAATGGCGGAACCCTTAAGAGTATTGATAGGCAGAGGGATCTGGGTGTACAAGTACACAGGTCACTGAAAGTGGCAATGCAGGTGGAGAAGGTAGTCAAGAAGGCATACAGCATGCTTGCCTTCATTGGCCGGGGCATTGAGTTTTAAAATTGGCAAGTCATGTTGCAGCTTTATAGAACCTTAGTGCAGCTGCACTTGGAATATAGTGTTCAATTCTGGTCGCCACACTACCAGAAGGATGTGGAGGCTTTGGGGGTGCAGAAAAAATTTACCAGGATGTTGCCTGGTATGGAGGGCATTAGCTATGAGGCGAGGTTGGAGAAACTTGGTTTGTTCTCACTAGAATGACGGAGGTTGAGGGGCGACCAGATAGAAGTCTACAAGATTATATGGGGCATGGACAAAGTGGATAGTCAGAAGCTTTTTCCCCAGAGTAGAAGAGTCAATTACTAGGGGGCATAGGTTTAAGGTGTGCGGGGCAAGGTTTAAAGGAGATGTACGAGGCAAGTTTTTTTACACAGAGGGTGGTGGGTGCCTGGAACCCGCTGCCGGGGGAGATAGTGGAAGCAGATATGATCGTGACTTTTAAGAGGCGTCTTAACAAATACGTGAATAGGATGGGAATAGAAGGATTGTCCCGGGAAGGGGAGGGGGTTTTAGTTCAATCAGCCAGCCTCGTCGGTGCAGGCTTGGAGGGCCGAAGGGCCTGTTCCTGTGCTGCAATTTTCTTTGTTCTTGTGGTTGAGCCCAGGTCAGCGGCGCTGTTTGAAAATTAGTGGTCGCCCTTTCAGGACAGACATGAGGAGAATTTTTTTTCCTGAGGATTGTGCAACTTCGGAAACTCCCTGAAGGTGGTCTCGGCAGGTTTAATGGATATTTTAAGGCAGAGGTCGGTAGATTCGTGTTAGGCAAGAAAATCAAAGGTTATTGGGGGTAGATGGGAATGTGGAATTCATAGAAACATAGACAATAGGAGCAGGAGTAGGCCTTTCGGCCCTTTGAGCCTGCTCCTCCATTCATTATGATCATGGCTGATCATCCAACTCAGTAACCTGTTCCTGCTTTCCACTCAAATCTTTTGATCCCTTTCACCTAAGAGCTATGTTTAACTCCGTCTTGAAAACATTCATGTTTTCATAGAATCCGTACAGTGCAGAAGGAGGCCCATCGAGTCTGCACCAACCACAATCCCACCCAGGCCCTATTCCTGTAACCCCACATATGTACCCTGCTAATCCCCCTGACACTAAGGGGCAATTTTGACCTCAAATAGTTTCTGTGGTATTGAATTCCAGACATTCACCACCCTCTGGGTGAAGAAATTTCTCCTCATCTCAGTCCTAAAATGTTTACCCCATATCCTCAAACTATGACCCCCAGTTCTGGACTCCCCCACCCTCGGGATCATTCTTCCTGCATCTACCCTGTCCAACTCTGTTAGAATTTTATAGGTTTCTATGAAATCGCCCCCCCCCACCCCCACACCCACCCAATCTCCCCCCAACCACCCTCCCCCCTGCAAGATATCCCTGCTCCTGTACTTGAATCCTCTCGCTATGAAGGCCAACACATCAACTTACCTTTTCAAAAGGAAAACAGATCAGCCATGATCTTACAGGATAGCAGAGCCGGCTCGAGAGGTTGGAAGGCCTAATTCTGCTCCTACTGTGTATAATTGGAAATGTTTGCCACTGCATCTCTATGGACCTATCCCTTAACCTAAATTGTCAGTTCACATCAGCTAATTCTGCTTTCATGCCTTCATGTTTGCCCTTATTTAACTTTAAAATATTAGCCTTGGAACCACTTGAATGTAAAATTGGATCCTTTTCTGATTATTGGTCAGAACATTGAACACAGGAGTTGGGACATCTTGTTAAAGTTGTACAAGACATTGGTAAGGCCACACTTGGAATACTGTGTGCAGTTCTGGTCACCCCATTATAGAAAGGATATTATCAAACTAGAAAGAGTGCAGAAGAGATTTACTAGGATGCTACCGGGACTTGATGGTTTGAGTTTTAAAGAGAGGCTGGATAGACTGGGACGTTTTTCAGTGCAGTGTAGAAGGCTGAGGGGTGATCATTTAGAAGTCTATAAAATAATGAGGGGCATAGATAAGGTAGACAGTCAATATCTTTTCCCAAAGGTAGGGGGGGCCTAAAACTAGAGGGCATAGGCTTAAGGTGAGAGGAGAGAGATACAAATGTGTCCAGAGGGGCAATTCTTTCACGCAGAGGGTGGGGAGTGTCTGGAACAAGCTGCCAGAGGTAGTAGTAGAGGCGGGTACAATTTTGTCTTTCAAAAAGCATTTAGACAGTTACATGGGTAAGGTGGGTAAAGAGGGATATGGGCCAAATGCAGGCAATTGGGCCTAGCTTAGTGGTAAAGACTGCGTGTCACGGACAAGTTGGGCCGAAGGGCCTGTTTCCATGCTGTAAACCTCTATGACTCTATGACCTGAGAGGTGCCTTCACTCTGAGGTCATTATTTAATCCTATCTCATTGCACAATACCATTGGATACTTGGCTTACCTTCTCTTAAATTTCAAAGAACAAGAGGTGATCTCATTGAAACTTACAGAATTCTTACAGGGCGTGACAGTGTGGATGGGAATACGATGCTTCTCCTGGCCTGCTGAGTCCAGAACCAGAGGACACAGTCGAAGAATAAGAGGCAGGCCATTTAAGACTAAGGCAAGGGGGATGGCGAATCTCTGGAATTCTCTACCCCAGAGGGCTGTGGAATCTCAGACATTGAGCATGTCCAAGACAGAGATCAAGAGATTTCTGGATATTGACATCCGGCATATGGGAAAAATGGGGAAAATGGCGTCAGAGGTAGACGATGAGCCACGATATGTTTGAATGATGGAGTAGACTCAATGGGCCGAATGACCAACTCCTGCTCCTATGTTCTTAAACTGATAGGGAATTCAGAAGAAACTGCTTTACCCAAACAGTGGTGAGAATGTGGAACATGCTACCACAAGGAGTGGTTGATATGAACAGCATTTAAGGGCAAGTTAGGCAGTTGTACGAGAGCGAAGGGAATAGAGAGTTATGATGATAGATTTAAGTGAGGAAAAATGGGAGTAGACGTGGGGGGAGTATAAACATGGATTGACAGGGCCGAATGGCCTGTTTCTGTGCTGTGTAGCATAAGACAATAAGAAATAGGATCAGGAGTAGGCTGTTTGGCCTCTCAACCCTGCTCTGCTATTCAAATGGCTGATCCAATGACATTCCTCACATCCACTTTCCTGCCCTTTCCCTGTAACCCTCGATTTCCTCACTGATCAAATGTCTATCTATCTCAGCCTTAAATGTACACAAGCACTCTGCCCCCACAGCTCTCTGTTGCAAGGAGTTCCAAAGACTCACAACCCTCAGAGAAGAAATTCCTGCTCATCTCAGTCTTAAATTGGCACCCCTTTATTCTGAGACTGTGCCCTCTGGTCCTAGACTCTCCCATGAGGGGAAACATCCTCTCAGCATTTATCCTGCCAAGCCCCTTTGAATGAGGCTCAAATTCCAATGAGTAGAGTCCTAACCCCTTTAAGCTTTGCTCATAAGACAATCCCTCCCCACCGGGGACCTTAGACCATAAGACCATAAGACATAGGAGCGGAAGTAAGGCCATTCGGCCCATCGAGTCCACTCCACCATTCAATCATGGTTGATTTCAACTCCATTTACCCGCTCTCTCCCCATAGCCCTTAATTCCTCGAGAAATCAAGAATTTATCAATTTCTGTCTTGAAGACGCTCAACGTCTCGGCCTCCACAGCCCTCTGTGGCAATGAATTCCACAGACCTACCACTCTCTGGCTGAAGAAATTTCTCCTCATCTCTGTTCTAAAGTGACTCCCTTTTATTCTAAGGCTGTGCCCCCGCGTCCTAGTCTCCCCTGCTAATGGAAACAACTTCCCTACGTCCATCCTATCTAAGCCGTTCATTATCTTGTAAGTTTCTATTAGATCTCCCCTCAACCTCCTAAACTCCAATGAATATAATCCCACGATCCTCAGACGTTCATCGTATGTCAGGCCTACCATTCCTGGGATCATCCGTGTGAATCTCCGCTGGACCCGCTCCAGTGCCAGTATGTCCTTCCTGAGGTGTGGGGCCCAAAATTGCTCACAGTACTCCAAATGGGGCCTAACCAGTGCTTTATAAAGCCTCAGAAGTACATCCCTGCTTTTGTATTCCAAGCCTCTTGAGATAAATGACAACATTACATTTGCTTTCTTAATTACGGACTCAACCTGCAAGTTTACCTTTAGAGAATCCTGGACTAGGACTCCCAAGTCCCTTTGCACTTTAGCATTATGAATTTTGTCACCGTTTAGAAAATAGTCCATGCCTCTATTCTTTTTTCCAAAGTGCAAGACCTCGCACTTGCCCACGTTGAATTTCATCAGCCACTTCTTGGACCACTCTCCTAAACTGTCTAAATCTTTCTGCAGCCTCCCCACCTCCTCAATACTACCTGCCCCTCCACCTATCTTTGTATCATCGGCAAACTTGGCCAGAATGTCCCCAGTCCCGTCATCTAGATCGTTAATATAAAGAGAACAGCTGTGGCCCCAACACTGAACCCTGCGGGACACCACTTGTCACCGGTTGCCATTCTGAGAAAGAACCTTTTATCCCAACTCTCTGCCTTCTGTCTGACAGCCAATCGTCAATCCATGTTAGTACCTTGCCTCGAATACCATGGGCCCTTATTTTACTCAGCAGTCTCCCGTGAGGCACCTTGTCAAAGGCCTTTTGGAAGTCAAGATAGATAACATCCATTGGCTCTCCTTGGTCTAACCTATTTGTTATCTCTTCAAAGAACTCTAACAGGTTTGTCAGGCACGACCTCCCCTTACTAAATCCATGCTGACTTGTCCTAATCCGACCCTGCACTTCCAAGAATTTAGAAATCTCATCCTTAACGATGGATTCTAGAATTTTGCCAACAACTGAGGTGTGCAAAAAAAGCAGTGATCCTAATGCCAACCTCTTGGGGACACCACAGTATTTCAGGGAGGTTTCATCGTGTGACTTCCTGCCTCCACCTCCCCACTCCCACCATTGGTCATCCAACACATTCCTCCTTTTAGTACACCTCCTTCGCATGGCCAATTGGAAAGCAAGAGACATTTTGTCGTCTGATTGGATAATCCTTGCCCCAAGCCCGATGTTATTGCAATTGATAAACCTTCAAAGAAATGGGCTCTTGGAGGTAGCATTGCATGCTTCCCACAATACTCACTCACAAAGTGGTCCGTAAGCGTGTCCTCTCAGCTCTCTGTACATCCGCCAGTGTGGCATGTAGGATCGCACGGGATATTTACCTTCCTGCCTCAAAATCTGCTCAATTAAATCAGCACTGGCCACATTGACGACTGTGAGGGGACCAAATTTAGACATCCAAATGGGGCCAAACCATTTCTTCTGCAAAATCTACAAAAACAAATCAGACAAAAGAAAGTCATTTGCTCTGAAATTTCTCCCGAAGGTTTTGGCAGGGTGCCACTGTAACATCAACAGAAAACTTCCTCACAAGAGTCGTATGTTTTTTTTAATTCATTCATAGGAAATGGGCGTCACTGGCTGGCCAGCATTTATTGTAAGAAGTTTAACAACACCAGGTTAAAGTCCAACAGGTTTATTTGGTAGCAAAAGTTTATTTGGTAGCAAAAGTGGCTTTTGCTACCAAATAAACCTGTTGGACTTTTAACCTGGTGTTGTTAAACTTCATACTGTGTTTACCCCAGTCCAACGCCGGCATCTCCACATCATGACTAACATCGACACCGCAAACTGCCGGCTCCAAGTGGAGAGGATCTCGAAGAAGATCGCGCATATCGACAGGTGGCTTTTGCTACCAAATAAACCTGCTGGACTTTAACCTGGTGTTGTTAAACTTCTTACTGTGTTTACCCCAGTCCAACGCCAGCATCTCCACATCAGCATTTATTGCCCATCCCTAGGTGCCCTTGGATGGCAATTGAGAGTCAATCGCATTGCTGTGGCTCTGGAGTCACATGTAGGCCAGACCAGGTAAGGATGGCAGATTTCCTTCCCTGAGGGACATTAGTGAACTAGGTGAGTTTTTCCGACAGTTGGCAATGGTTTCATGGTCATCTGTAGGTTCCTAATATCAGATCATTTTTATTTAATTCAAATTCCACCATCTACCGCGACGGAATTCATAGAATCCCTACGGTGCAGGAGAAGTCCATTCAGCCCATCAAGCCTGCACTGACCACAATCCCACCCAAGCCCTATCTTCGTAACCCCAAGCATTTACCCCAATACTACCCCAAGCTACAAATCTCTGGACACTAAGGGGCGGCACAGTGGTTAGCACTGCAGCCAGCGCCAGGGACCTGGGTGCAATTCCCGGCTTGGGTCACTGTCTGTGTGGAGTTTGCATGTTCTCCTCGTGTCTGCGTGGGTTTCCTCCGGGTGCTCCAGTTTCCTCCCACAGTCCAAAGATATGCAGATTAGATGGATTGGCCATGCTAAATTGCCCCTTAGTGTCAGGAGGATGAGCTCGGGTAAACGCATGGGGTTATGGGGATACGGCCTGGGTGGTGGTTGGTGCAGACTCGATGGGCCAAATGGCCTTCTTCTGTACTGTAGGGCTTCTATGATTCTATGGTTCTATGGGATTCGAACCCGGGTCCCCAGAGCATTAGCTGAGTTTCTGGATTAATAGTCTAGTGAAAATACCACTAGGCCATCACCTCCTCTACATGTTTCAATGAGATGCCCTCTCAATCAGAGAAGGTGGCACTCCTGATTGATAATGCCGTCCTTCATGTCATGGCGGTGAGCGGAACCGTGGGACGGAGCAAAGTGGGAAACAGCATTTCATGACAAGAGCCATCACATTACATCATCAGTGAACTCAGGGCAGATGTGAGGAGAAGTTTTTTAAAACACAGATTGGTTACGAATAGATTTTGTCTGGCGGGAGAAGATTCAATAATAATTGGAAAAATAAGAATTGGAAAAGGAAACATTTGTGGAACGATGGGGGGAAAGAATTAAAGGATGGGCCTAATTGAATAGCCCAAAGGGCCAACACAACACAACACCTAATGGCCTCCTGCTGTGGAAGATTCTATGACTCTACAATATCATAAATATGGACACATGCAATATACGATTTTATAACTAATCAGAATCCCACCCAGGCCCTATTTCCGTAATCCCACACATTTACCCAGCTAATCCCCCTGGCACTGAGGGGCAATTTCCAAATGGCCAATCAACCTAACCCACACATCTTTGGATTTTGGGAGAAAACCAGAGAACTCGGAGGAAACCCATGCAGACACGAGGAGAACGTGCAGACTCCGCACAGACAGTGACCCAAGGCCGGAATTGAACCCGGGTCCCTGGCGCTGTGAGGCAGCAGTGCTAACCACTGGGCCACTGTGAAGGAGTTGGGCAAACGAAATAGGGAGAATGAATGAACGTTTGGCCTCTGTTTTCACCAAGTCGTAGAGGCTCCAGAAACCTATACAAAAATGATAGGTGAAAGGAAAGATCCTATATTCGCCATTTAGGGAAAGGGATAGGATGTGACTCTGACATGTGGGAAATCCAAACTAAGTAGGGCCATACAAACTCAGTGCTGAGTCTAAACAGACACCATTTCCGCTGCAGAAAGGGCCTTATCCGGCAACTCCTGGGAGTTACAAACCTTCAAACCCTTTAGAGTACATATAAATCCTCATGAGGGGTGGATGAGGTATGTAGAATTGTCAAGTCATTAAGTTATTCAAATCCCCTGCTCTTTAAAAATTGAAAAAGAACTGCCTGCCTGTGGCTAAGAGTTGAAAAAAAACATTCAAACAGTTTCAACAGATGTTGGTTAACATAACCCTTAGCCCTATCATTATAACATTATTAATGCTTGATTGCATCCACATCATCATCACAGTGGGGTTGAGGGTTAGATTCAGTTTGATTGACAGATGAAAGGATTAGATCATAGAATCAAATCCTACAGTGCAGAAAGAGGCCATTCTGCCCATCTAGTCTGCACCGACCACAATCCCACCCAGGCCCTACCCCCATATCCCTACATATTTTATCCACTAATCTCTCTAACCTACACATCTCAGGAAACTAAGAGGCAATTTTATCATGGCCAATCAACCTAACCTGCACATCTTTGGACTGTGGGAGGAAACCGGAGCACCCGGAGGAAACCCACACAGACACGAGGAGAATGTGCAAACTCCACACAGACAGTGACCCGAGCCGGGAATCGAACCCAGGTCCCTGGAGCTGTGAAGCAGTAGTGCTAACCACTGTGCTACCGTGCCATCCAATAAGAAAGGGGAGATTTTTGCAATGGTTAAAAACCTGGTATACAAGTCTTGCTTACATACAGATTCCCATTACCTGGGGTGCAAATTATAAATTGCATTTTACTGATCAGCTATTGCACATTTTTTTTTAAATCAAATACGTCTCTTAAGAATTTCAGTGATTTCCAAGAAAATTAGTAATCAGTTTTAACTGAATTCGTAGGGTGTGCAGAATGATGTTATCTTTTTATCATTAAGTTCCATATCCCTCCAAAAATTAATCTGTGCGCTACAACGTCAGCAGCCAAAGTGTTTAAAAATTAAAATTGCACTTTATAATATTCAGCAGAGTGGCACACATGATAAGAAAGGTGAAGTATTTGGTGGTTAAAGGTATCAATAATGGCGGTTCTATCCAGTGCACTTATGATGGAGATTAGATACAGTTTCCACCTTGGTCGTAAATACATTCGCCACTGGCTAGTTAACAATCTAAGACCGGCCTTGGCCACTTAATCTGCAGAGTTTAAAAATGAATAATGAATGCATGCATTCAGAAATGAATTGCTCCGAGTTTCCTCTCTTCTTCCTCAGTGAGTGGCTCCTTGTTCAGCAGTCGATTGTGCAATTTGTGGTGTTTGCCGATACCAAGCTTAGGCAGCCCTCGGTTCAGCCCCTCCAGCAACGCGCACCCCTAACACAGCTTCTGGCTGGAAATGTAACAGTAAGAAGTCTCACAACACCAGGTTAAAGTCCAACAGGTTTATTTGGTAGCAAATACCATAAGCTTTCGGAGCAATGCTCCTTTGTCAGATGGAGTGGTCTCTGTTCTCAAACAGGGCACCGACACAGAAATCAAATTACAGAATACTGATTAGAATGCAAATCTCTACAGCCAGCCAGGTCTTAAATGCACAGACAATGTGGGTGGAGGGAGCATTCAACACAGGTTAAAGAGATGTGTATTGTCTCCAGACAGTACAGCTTGTGAAATTGTGCAAGTCCAGGAGTCAAGCTGTGAAGGTGCAGTTTCCCTGTGTGTGCATCTTTACGTCCTCCTTCACAGACAGATTCTCACCGGAGTGAATCACATCCATGATAGCACTGGCCCGGATCGACTCCAGATCTTTCAGAAAAGCACGGGCATAACCCCTGTACGCATTAGGGGAGTACACACATTCTCAGTATGATGGAGAAATACGAGTTCTGGGAACTGTTGAGGTTATCCAGAACTTAACTGCTAAGAAGTGGGCCGACCGAGACCCGCACTGACTGACCGTGTTGTCTTCTCTCTCTCTCTATGTGGACACATACACGCAGGGCGGAATGACAGCGGGGAGGAGAACGTGCCGCTCGATCTGTCCTGAGCTTTGCTGACTGTAATGTGTGTATATAAATACAAATATTTGCGTTTATAGCAGATTAAGTACTTGCGTGGATTTAAATGTAGTGTATGGGATATCATGAATGAGAGCGAGAGAATGTTAGGGCAGCGCAGTGGTTAGCATTGCTGTCTCACAGCAACCTAGTGAACCTTCTCCAGTTCTCAATGCCAGCATATCATTATACATGAAGTTTAAGTTAACAGGGAAAGAAGGCAGCAAATGAAATATAATAATATGGAGAAATGCAAACTTATCCTCTTTGTTAGAAGATTAGATCTGAAGATTATTTCTTTTTAAAGTAAGACTTATTAGCACGCAGAGGAATCCAAGTGTCCTTGTACAATAATCACAGAAAGTTAACATAGCAAGCAAGTAGGCAGAGAAATTAATTGAATAATGGGATAAGCTCAAGGGACTGAATCTCTAACTCCTGTTCCTATTCTCCTGAGACAATCTGTAATGTGCTGCAGTTCAATTTAATTTCTATGGATTCTGTCCCTTTCAGGATATACTGTGGAATTATTTGTGGAATGGTAACAGGGCTAAGGGACTTCAGTAACGTGGACAGAATAGAGGAGCTGAGCTTGTTCTCCTCAGAGCAGGGAATGAATAGAGATGTTACATAGAGTTAATCAGGAGAAATTTCTTCTGCTGAGGGATGGGTGGGGAACCAGAGAGATCAGATTGAAGATAATTAGCAAACAAGGCAGACGGAATGAATTTGGCATGTAGCTACAATGTTCTGGAATGCTCTGCCTGAAAAAATGAAACCTGATTCGTGAGGCCATAGAGACTTAGTGGCACCGAAGAGGCCATTCAGCCCATCGGGTTCATGCCAGCTCTCTGTGGAGCAATCCAATCAGTCCCATTCCCCTGCTCTATCCCAAAAGTTTATTTCCCTCAGCATGGTCGGTGCAGGCTTGGAGGGCTGAAGGGCCTGTTCCTGTGCTGTAATTTTCTTTGTTCTCAGGTGCCCTTCCCATTTACTTTTGAAATAACTGAGCATCTCTATTTCCACATAGGCAACGAGATCCAGGACATTACCACACACTGCATAATAAATTCTTCCTCATCCTCCCCTGCATCTGTTGTCCAAAACTATAAATTTGTATCCCTCCCAGCCCTTGAACCATCAGCTAATGAGAACAGTTTTCATTTCTGTACCTCATCTAAACCTGTCATAATCTTGTACATCTCTGTCAAATATCCTCTCGATCTCCTTTGCTCCAAGGAGAACAGTCCCAGTTGTTCCAATGCAAATTGTAGCGAAAGTCCCTCACCCCTGGAACCATGCTGATAAATCTAAGTGCAGTGAGCAGAAATGCACAGAGACTATTTCCTCGGGTGGATGGAGCTATTACAAGGGGGCATAACTATAGGGTTCGTGGTGGGAGATATAGGAAGGATATCAGAGGTAGGTTCTTTACGCAGAGAGTGGTTGGGGTGTGGAATGGACTGCCTGCAGTGATAGTGCAGACACTTTAGGAACATTTAAGCGGTTATTGGATAGGCACATGGAGCACACCAGGATGATAGGGAGTGGGATAGCTTGATCTTGGTTTCAGATAAAGCTCGGCACAACATCGTGGGCCAAAGGGCTTGTTCTGTGCTGTACTGTTCTATGTTCTATGTTCTACTCTAGTTGTGGCCTAACCGGGGTTTGATGTGGGTTCAGCATCATTTCTCTGCTTTTGTACTCAACATCTCTATTTAAGGCTAAGATCCCATAGGTTTTGCTAATCACACTCTCAATGTTTCCTGCCACCTTTCGGGACCTATGCACATTAGGGAGGCGATGGCCTACTGGTATTATCGCAAGACTACTAATCCAGAAACTCAGCTCATGTTCTGGGGACCCAGGTTCAAATTCCATCACAGCAGGTGGCGGAATTTGAATTCATTAAAAAGTATCTGGAAATAATAATAATAACCATGAAAACTATTGTCCATTGTTGGAAAAACTCATCTGGTTCACCAATGTCCTTTAGGGAAGGAAATCTGGCATTCCTTGCCTAAAGTTTATTTATTAGTCACAAGTAGGCTTACATCAACACTGCAATGAAGTTACTGTGAAAATCCGCTAGTCACCACACTCCAGCGCTTGTTCGGGTACACCGAGGGAGAATTTATCAGAGCCAATTCACCTAACCTGCACATCTTTGGACTGTGGGAGGAAACCAGAGCGCCTGGAGGAAACCCACGCAGACAATGTGCAAACTCCACAGACAGTGACCCAAGCCAGGAATCGAACCCAGGTCCCTGGCACTGTGAGGCAGCAGTGCTAACCACTGTGCCACCCCGTACCTGGTCTGGACTACATGTGACTCCAGTGCCACAGCAATGTGGTTGACTCTCAACTGCCTTCGGGCAACTAGGGATGGGCAATAAATGCTGGCCCAGTCAGCAACACCCATGTCCCATGAATGAATAAAAAAAATCCCCAGGCCACTGTGTCCTTTTACATTTTTAGACAATTGGTCTGTATTCCCTCACTTTCTCCCACCTGCTAAAATGCATCATTTCTCTATATTAAACAGAAAAGGAAAAAAAGAGTAAGTAAAGTGAGCATTGGTCCTCCAGAGAGCGAATTGGGGGAATCAATAATGGAAGATAAGGAAATGGCAGATGAATTGATATGTTGTATCTGTCCTCACTGCAGAGAATATAAATAAGATACCAGAAATAATTGTGAATCAAGAGATAAGAGGGAGGGAGGAACTTAAAAACCTTTATAATCACCGGAGAAAGGGTATTGAGAAAATTGTTCGAACTAAAAGCTGACAGGTTCTGATGGACTTCATCCTAGGGTCTTAAAGGAAGTGGCTGTTTTGGTTAGTAGATGCTTTGGTTTTAATTTTCCAAAATTCCTAATCACTATCAGATCAGCCACAATTTTATTGAATGGCGGAGCGAACCCGAGAGGCTGAACAATGCCTGCTCCTAATTTCTATTATCATAAATTCCATCTGCCACATTCCTTCACCCCTAATTGTCCCCACCCCACCTCTTGCAACTGTGATGAGAGATTTCTTTCCTTTTAAAATTGTTGGGATTATGTTGGTAATCTATATAATCCAAGAAAGTTGTGGCTGCGTGTGCATGTCCAGCGTTAAGTAAACAGGGTGTCGGGGTGGATCATGCAAAGATCCTTTCACCTCGGCAGGATTTTCCGGTCTTAGGGCAAGTATGGCAGGAAAATCCTAGTAAGAAGTCTCATACTGTGCTTACCCAAGTCCAACGCCGGCATCTCCACATCAGGAAAATCCTACCCAACATGTCTGACGTGGTTCTCACTTGAAGAATTCACCCAACCGGTATCACGCCCGCTTTTTTTTATTGTTTCATTCGATTCTCTGTCTCCCTCTTCATCCGAGAGCCCTAGTTTTGGTTCCCTTAACCTTCCCCCTTATTGGAATTCATCAAACCTATACCTGAAACATCTCCTCAATAATCAGTCATTATTCTGTTAGTTTTACTTGCCAATCTTTGGTTCCCTGGCTGAATCCCCTCTCACCCACTGAAGTTAGCCCTATTCCAATGTGAAGTTGCACTTTACATTAGTTTGAACCATAGAATGCAAAGATCAGTTTTACTCGTCTTCCTGCTCACTTCACTCCCTGGCATGAGATCTAGTAATGCCTCCTTTCTAGTGGACCAAGTTCATACCAGTCAAGGAAGTTCTCCTGAACACACTTCAGAAATTCCTTCCTCTCTTTATCCTAGCATTGTCCCAACTGACATTTGGATAAACTCCCACAATATCCACACTCTATAAATGTTGCACCGCTCTGTGATTTTCCACATATTTACTCCCCTTTCACTATCTGGAGGCCTACAAAATATCACACTCTTCTTGCTTCTAACCAAATACATTTTCACTCTGCCCTCTCGAGAACATCCTGTCTTTCCAACATTACAATGCATTCCCTGCTCAGTACTGCCATCCCCCTCCCTTTTTTCCTTTTTCCTGTGTTTTCTGAACACTTGGGGTAGAATTCTCCCATCTGGGGACTAAGTCCCATGGGCGGGAGCAGGAACGACGAGTGTTTCCTGCAGAAGAGGCTGGTGGGAGAACACTCCAAATCAACTGACACCCCCGACATTATTAATTATGCAACCGGGGATTTTACACTGCTTCGGTGGAGGGTCAAGGCCATGGAGAAGGGCAAGAGAGAGGGACAGAGGGTGGAGGTCAGGGGCACTATGGAGGGACAGAGGTAAGGGCCTGGATGTGGCTGGGATAGTCAGCCCAGGAAAGGAAATGAGGGGCCTCAAGGATGGTGTCAATACCATCGACATCTGGGCCCATCTCAGGATGTTGGCTGTCAGAGTCCTTACAGAGCTTTGAGTTCATCTACAACATTTCAATTCTCCCCCACCCCGCCCGAGTGTGTTCTCAGTCAATGTCTTTTACAAAGCAGGGCAAGGAGGGCACGTGGACCTTACAAGTTGAGCAACATCCCACAGACTGGCAAGTGGGACATTTGGCTCTCTGACTGGGCTGGTCTCAAGACGTAATGATGAGGAAAACATAAGTCCAAAGTATTGCGGAATAGGTGTTAAGAAATTTCAATATGGAAAACGCCCTTTATGCGCTCAATAAGCCCATTGTTCATGGGCAAGTCTTGGAGGAGGAACCTCCCCCTTCTCCAATCAGCTTGGCTCATGTAGATCAGGCCCAGGACAGGGTGGTTTGGTCGCTTGCCCTGTCTTGTCAGCCTGGATCGGAAATGTCTCAACTTGTTGACACTCTGAATTGGATTTGATTTGATTGAATTGGAAAAGTATAATAAAGTTTGACACGGAACATCCCCGTTTTCCTAAGATGTTCTATAGCCAATCCAGTGGCTGCGTCATGGTTAGCTGATGAAAGGTTTCACTCACTCTCTGATTAAAGTAAGTCAAAGTAAAGTTTATTTATTAGTCACAAGTAAGGCTTACATTAACACTGCAATGAAGTTACTGTGAAATTCCCCTAGTCGCCACACTAAGCCTTACTTGTTACTAATAAATAAAACTTAAACTCAACTGAACATTAGGAAGAAGCAGTGTGTGTGTGTGCTGTACACTGAGACCAACTCCCGCCGGCGGGGTTCCCACCAACAGCTAAATACCCCCTTCCCTCTCACCTGCAACTCGTGGGTTTTCTCAGAGTATCCTTTCACAAAGTGCCAGTAGATGTTCGAAAGCAGACCCTGCACGGGAAGATCCCGGTGGCTTTTCGGATCCCCGGCGGTCCGCTCCGCCTGCCCATCGAGCGGAGTCTCCGGCACCGCCGCCCTAACGCCCGACTTGCACCGAGGGAGCGGGCGCAGCGCCGGAATGCGGGGGGAAAGGCGCCGCTGCTGCCCGCAGGGAGGGAGGCGCAGCCACAGGGACATCTGCACTCTTCAGCCAGCCTCAGCAAGTGAGAGCTGGCCCAGCCTGAGTCCTCCTGCAGTTTGACCCTCTTGAGTTCTCAGCCAGTTCAACAACAACGAGCTAATCAACAAGATCTGGGACCTGGGGCTGTGCCAAGCCGCGACAGATCGTCAACTGGCAAATAGCAGAAATCCAGCGCAGCAATGGTTTGGGCACTGGTGTTTTCTGACAATTTGTAAGTGTATCTGGTCTCGTATGTTTACATCCACCTCTCTTCATTCAGTTTAAGTTTATTTATTAGTATCACAAGTAGGCTTACATTAACACTACAATAAAGTTACTGTGAAAATCCCCCAGTCGCCACAGTCCGGTACCTGTTCGGGTACACTGAGGGAGAATTTAGCATGGCCAATGTACTTAACCCACACATCTTGGACACTGAGGGAGAATTTAGCATGGCCAATGCACCTAACCAGCACATCTTGGGACAAAGAACAAGGAAAATTACAGCACAGGAACAGGCCCTTCGGCCCTCCAAGCCTGCACCGACCATGCTGCCCGACTGAACTAAAACCCCCTTCCCTTCTGGGGACCATATCCCTCCATTCCCATCCTATTCGTGTTGAAGTTGATGAATTTTTCCAGCTCTGGACGAGAGCATGAAGCAGCACCAAAATAGTCATCGATGTGCTGGTAAAGGAGTTGTGGGAGGGGACCTGGTTAGCCTTGGAACAAGGAATGTTCTACATACCCCATAAAAAGACAAGCGTAGCTAGGACCCATGTGAGTACCCATTGCTACTCCTTTGGTTTGGAGAAAGTGGGATGAATTAAAGAAAAATTCATCAACTTCGCTGCCAGTTTCCACCCTTCCATCGCCTTCACCTGGTCCATCTCAGACATTTCTCTTCCTTCCTTAACCTTTCTGTCCCCATTTCCGGCAATAGACTATCAACCAATATCCACTACAAGCTCACTGACTCCCACAGCTATCTGGACTACAGCTTTTCACACCCTACATCCTGTAAGGACTCCATCCCTTTCAGCTCCTTCACTCCGTCGCATTTGTTCCAATGATGCCACTTTCCAAAGTGGTACTTCTAATATGTGCTCCTTCCTCAGCCGTGGTTTCCCATCTACAGTTGTTTACAGAGCCCTCAACAGTGTGCAGTCCATTTCCCGCGCCATGACCCTCAACCCCTCCCCTCCCTCCCAAAACAAGGATAGAGTCCCCCTTGTTCTCACATTTCACCCCACCAGCCTCCGCATGCAAAGCATAATCCTCCGCCATTTTCACCAACTCCAGAGTGATGCCACCACCAAACACATCTTCCCTTCACTCCCTCTCTCAGCATTCCGCAGAGATCGTTCCCTCCGGGATAACCTAGTCCACTCCTCCACTATACCCAACACCTCTCCCATCACCCATGGCACCTTCCCATGCAATCACAGAAGGTGTAACACCTGCCCCTTTCCCTCTTCCATGTTTACCATCCAAGGCCCAAAACACTCATTGCAGGTTAAGCAGTGTTCCACTTGCCCCTCTTTCAATTTGGTCTATTGCATTCGCTGCTCCCAATGTGGTCTCCTCTATATCGGAGAGACCAAGCGTAGAGTGGGTGATCGCTTTGCTGAGCACCTTCGGTCTGTGTGCAATCAGGACCCTGACCTTCCAGTTGCTGCCATTTTAACACATGATCCTGCTCCCATGTCCACATGTCTGTCCTCGGCCTGCTGCAATGTTCCAGTGAAGCTCAACACAAACTGGAGGAACAGCATCTCATCTTCCGGCTCGGCACTTTACAGCTTCCGGTCTTAACATCGAATTCAACAACTTCAGATGATTAGCTCTACCCCACCTCCACCCCTTTGTTTTCATTTTATTTTATTTCTTTATTGTCTTTCTTCATTTTTCTTCCCACTCTTTCCCCCTACTTTACACCCCTTCCCTTACCTTTTCTCCCCCTTCGCTTCTCCTTTTCTAAATCTTACCTCTGTCTCATCCATTTTCCTCCCCCCCACCCACCAACATCTTCATTTTAGCTTCTCTACCATTTGGCCATTCATACCCTTTATTCTCTCTTTGGACAGCTATTAACTGGTTACCCTTGTTTTTGTGGCTATGACTCATTTGAGACCTGCAGTATAAATATCTCCCGCTTTCTCTGCCTTTTAGCTTTGACAAAGGGTCATCTGGACTCGAAACATCAGCTCTTTTCTCGACTAACAATAACATTGCAACGAAGCTACTGTGAAAATCCTCTAGTCACAACACTCCGGCGCCTGTTCGGGTACACTGAGGGAGAATTTAGCATGGCCAATGCACCTCACCTGCACGTCATTCAGACTAAGGGAGGAAATCAGAGCACCTGGAGGAAATCCACGCAGACACGGGGAGAACATGCAGACTCTGCACAGACAGTGACCCAAGCCGGGAATCGAACCTGGGTCCCTGGTGTTGTGAGGCAGCAGCACTAACCATTGTGCCACCATGCCACCCTACTGACCAGCATCGGGAGCAGGCAGTGGAGTGAGTGGGAAGCTGAGTGAAAGCTGTCAGGGCTTTGGCTCACAGGGCTTGGGCAGAAAGGGCGAGGCAGGGTAAGTTATTTTTATCCAAACCTATATAGGATAAGGGTAACTATGAATGATAGGCCAGTTCGGTGCTTCCGGTGTGGGATGTGGGAGTTCCTGGAAACAAGTAGCCTCCCGGAGGACCACATTTGCGCCAGGTGCGTGGAACTGCAGCTCCTGAGGGACCGCGTCACGGAACTGGAGCTGCAGATTGCTGACCTTGGTCTAGTCAGGGAGAATGAGAGGATAATTGACATGAGTTATAGGGAACTAGTTACACCGGGGCATCGGGAGGAAGACACGTGGGTCACAGTTAGGAGGAGTGAAAGTCAGAAGGGTAACGTACCAGAGAGTACTCCAGTGGCTGTCTCTCATAATAGGAAGGGCTCGGTGACAGGTGTGAGAGGGGAGGGGAGTGAGCAATTAGTGGAGGGGTCACCTGTGGTTGTCCCACTCCAAAACAAGTATATTGTTTTGGATAGTGTGGAGGAGGATGACTCTCCAGGGGTAAGCCACAGTGGCCAGGTCACTGGCACCGAGTCAGGCTCTGTGGCCCAGAAAGGAAAGAGAGGGGTTAGGAGAGCAATAGTGGTGGGGGATGCGTCGGTTAGAGGCACGGACAGGCGATTCTGTGGGTGCGAACGGGACTCCAGGATGGTAGTCTGCCTACCTGGTGCTGGGGTAATGGATGTCTCCAAGCGGATAGGAGGGGAAGAAAAAGAAACGGATGTCATTGTACACATTGGTGCAAATGACGTAGATCGGAAGAGCAGGGGGATCCTACGAGAGCAATTCAGGGAGTTGGGAAATAGACTAAAACGTAGGGCCTCCAGGGTGGCCATCTCTGGGCTGCTCCCAATGCCTCGTGTCAGTGAGGCTAAGAATAGGGAGTTAGTACAATTGAATGCTTGGCGAAAGGACTGGTCCAGGAGGGAGGGCTTCATTTTCCTAGATCAATGGGAAGTTTTCAGGAGAGGATGGCACCTGTACAAGAAGCACGGGTCACAACTAAGTTGGAAGGGCACGAATATCCTGGCTGGGAGATTTGCTGGTGCAGTTCGGGGGGGTTTAAACTAGTATGGCAGGCGGGTGGGGATCAAAATATTAGGTCTACAAGTGTAGAGGCTGGGGACGAGCTTGGGGCTGGGACAAGGCTGGCAAAGAAGAAGAGCACTCTGGGGGAGGATGACCTCACTGGGCCTGGAGGTCTGGAGTGCTTATACTTCAATGCAAGGAGCGTAGCAGGTAAGACAGACGAACTTAGGGCCTTAATGCTCACGAGGAATTTGGATGTGGTTGCGGTGACAGAGACTTGGTTGAAAGAGGGACAGGACTGGCAGCTGAATATTCCGGGGTACAAGTGTTTTAGTTGAGACAAAGGAGGGGCCAAAAGAGGTGGGGAGTAGCAGTATTAGTTGGAGAGCATATTACAGCGGTGCAGAGGGAGGACAATTCAGAGGGGTCGTGTAATGAGTCACTCTGGGTGGAGCTTAGAAACAGGAAGGGCGCAGTCACTATGTTGGGGGTATACTACAGGCCCCCCAACAGCCCTAGGGAAGTGGAAGAACGGATATGTCAGGAGATACTGGATAGGTGCAGGAAAAATAGGGTTCTTGTAGTGGGAGACTTCAATTTCCCTGGTATAGACTGGAAATCGCTGAGAGCTGGGACTCTGAATGGGGAGGAATTTGTAAAATGCGTACAGGAGGGTTCTTTGGAACAATAAGTAGATAGCCCGACTAGAGAGGGGGCTATACTGGACCTAGTACTGGGGAATGAGCCGGTCAGGTCTTCAAAGTTTCGGTAGGGGAACATGTGGCAAATAGTGACCACAATTCTGTTAGCTTTAAGATAGTGATGGAAAAGGATGAGTGGTGTAAGGGGAAGATGATGTAATTTTTGAAAATGATGAGCCGACAGGCTCAGAGCAGAGAAAATGGGAAGTGAAATATGCTGTATAAACGCTTTGCAGGAGCAGGTGCTTGACCACCAGTATGTAATCAGTTGCT
Source organism: Mustelus asterias (assembly GCF_964213995.1). Lineage (NCBI taxonomy): Eukaryota > Metazoa > Chordata > Chondrichthyes > Carcharhiniformes > Triakidae > Mustelus > Mustelus asterias. The sequence goes on from NC_135814.1 coordinate 8,269,662, forward strand.
TGTGGTCGTTACGAGAGAAATGGTTACTGCGGACTATAAAAGGAAAAATAGGCGCTGGAGGGCTGAACAGTTCACGATGAGGAAGCGTGCGGGAACCAATAAGCGAGGGAAGAGGAGGGGCGTATGATGAACTCGCGGATGCATATAAAGTATGATCATGTATTGTAAGTGTGTGTGTTCCTACGGGACTGCACCCTTTCTTGCAAGAAAGAATAAATTGACTTAGAAGAACACTCATCCGTGTCTTTGATCTCGAACGGGGTTAAGGGGGAGAGAAGTGGACTCGTGTCCCCAGAGGTGTCTCCTGAGAGGGTTGCTGCTGGTGGAAACCTAACGGTGACAACTAAGCCGGTCGAGCGTCCACCCCTTCAGGACTGGGTCAGTTGCTCGGGTGTAATCCATACAAACTGACTGGCCTCAGACTGGGAGCCGTGCCTACTTCCGACAGTGGTGTCCCAAGGTGTTGGATTGGATTGGATTGGGGGAAGGCTAACTTTAGTGGGATTAGGCAGAAATTGGCAGCTCTTGATTGGGAGAGGCTGTTTGAGGGTAAATCCACATCTGGCATGTGGGAGTCTTTTAAGGAATAGTTGTTAGGGCTGCAGGACAGGAATGTGCCTGTAAAAAAGGATAGGAAGGGTAGGATTCGAGAACCGTGGATAACCAGGGAAATTGAGGGACTGGTCAAAAAGAAAAGAGAGGCGTATGTTAGGTCCAGGCAGCTAAAAACGGAGAGAGCTCTGGAGGAGTACAAAGAAAGTAGGAAAGAACTCAAACGGGGAATTAGAAGGGCAAAAAGGGGTCACGAAATGTCCTTGGCAGACAGGATTAAGGAGAATCCCAAGGCATTTTATTCATACGTTAGGGACAAAAGGGTTGTCAGGGAAAAAATCGGACCTCTCAGGGACAAAAGTGGGGAATTATGCTTGGAGCCCAAAGAAGTAGGGGAGATCCTAAATGAATACTTTGCGTCGGTATTCACAAAGGAGAGGGATGTGTTGACTGGGAGTGTCTCGGAGGGGAGTGTTGAACCGTTGGAGAAAATCTCCATTACAAGGGAGGAAGTGTTAGGTTTGTTAGAGAATATAAAGACTGACAAATCCCCAGGGCCTGATGGAATCTATCCAAGGCTGCTCAGGGAGACGAGAGATGAAATCGCTGGCCTCTGACGCAAATCTTTGTCTCGTCACTGGATGCAGGTGAGGTCCCAGAGGATTGGAGGATAGCTAATGTGGTCCCGTTATTTAAGAAGGGTAGGAAGGATAACCCGGGTAATTATAGGCCGGTGAGCTTGACGTCCGTGGTGGGGAAGTTGTTGGAGAAGATTCTTAGAGATAGCATGTATGCGCGTTTAGAAAGGAATAAACTCATTAACGATAGTCAGCATGGTTTTGTGAGAGGGAGGTCATGCCTCACTAACCTGGTGGAGTTTTTTGAAGAAGTGACCAGAATGGTTGACGAGGGAAGGGCCGTGGATGTCGTCTATATGGACTTTAGTAAAGCGTTTGACAAAGTCCCTCATGGTAGGCTGGTGAAAAAGGTTGGATCTCATGGGATAAAGGGGGAGGTGGCTAGATGGGTGGAGAACTGGCTTGGTCACAGAAGACAGAGGGTGGTAGTGGAAGGGTCTTTTTCCGGCTGGAGGCCTGTGACTAGTGGTGTTCCGCAGGGCTCTGTATTGGGACCTCTGCTGTTTGTGATTTATATAAACGATCTGGAAGAAGGTGTAACTGGGGTGATCAGTAAGTTTGCGGACGACACAAAATTGGCAGGACTTGCAGATAGTGAGGAGCATTGTCAGAAGCTACAGAAGGATATAGATAGGCTGGAAATTTGGGCAAAGAAATGGCAGATGGAGTTCAATCCTGATGAATGCGAAGTCTTGCATTTTGGTAGAAATAATGTAGGGAGGAGCTATACGATAAATGGCAGAACCATAAAGGGTGTAGATACGCAGAGGGACCTGGGTGTGCAAGTCCACAGATCCTTGAAGGTGACGTCACAGGTGGAGAAGGTGGTGAAGAAGGCATATGGCATGCTTGCCATTATAGGACGGGGCATAGAGTATAAAAGTTGGGGTCTGATGTTGCAGTTGTATAGAACATTGGTTCGGCCGCATTTGGAATACTGTGCCCAGTTCTGGTCGCCACACTACCAGAAGGACGTGGAGGCTTTGGAGAGAGTACAGAGGAGGTTTACCAGGATGTTGGATGTTATGGAGGGGCTTAGTTATGAGGAGAAATTGGGTAAACTGGGGTTGTTCTCCCTGGAAAGATGGAGGATGAGGGGAGACTTAATAGAGGTGTATAAAATTATGAAAGGCATAGATAGGGTGAACGGTGGGAAGCTTTTCCCCAGGTCAGTGGTGACGTTCACGAGGGGTCATAGGTTCAAGGTGAAGGGGGGGAGGTTTAACACAGATATCAGAAGGACATATTTTACACAGAGGGTGGTGGGGGCCTGGAATGCGCTGCCAGGCAAGGTGGTGGAGGCGGACACACTGGGAATGTTTAAGACTTATCTAGACAGCCATATGAACGGAGTGGAAATGGAGGGATACAAAGAATGGTCTAGTTTGGACCAGGGAGCGGCACGGGTTTGGGGGGCCGAAGGGCCTGTTCCTGTGCTGTATTATTCTTTGTTCTTTGTTCTCCCTGCTGACTTCCGACGCAGACGAGATGCTGCCGGAATTCCGGCGCTGGGAGGTGCAAGCAGGGCACGAACACTTGCGCAAGCCCCGTGAATCAGCTGCAGTGGGATTCTCCCAGCCCGCTGCGTTAAAGAGTTAGCGCAGCGTGATGGAAGAATAACGACCAAAGGGTCTGTGCCTGAATGCACGCAACATTATAACTAAATGGATGAATTATTAGCACAGATAGAAATAAATATCTATGATCAGATAGCCATCACAGAGAAATGGTTACAAGGTGACCAAGGCTGGGACCTCAACATTGAAGGGTATTTGACATTTCAAAAAGTCAGGAAGCTAGGAAATGCTGGTGGGGTTGCTCTGTTAACGATGCTGTTAGTACAGTAGTAAGAGATTACCTTAGCTTGAAAGAGTAAAACGTAGAATCAATTTACATAGAGATAAGAAAGAGTAGGCTCGCCTAGACCTGGTAAAGTGCAATGTGACAGAATTAATCAATAACCTCATGGTAAACCCTTCAGTGACAGCGATCCTAACACAATAGAATATCAGTTTGAAGGGAAGAAGTGTGTGTTTACGACTCGTGTCTTAAACCTAAATAAAGGTACTTATAAGTGCATAAAGACAGATCTAGCTGATCTGGGAAATTAGGTTAAAAGGTACGACAGATCTGATGCAACAGCAGACTTTTAAAGAGATATTTAATACCTCTTGGCAAAGATTTATATCAGTGAGAAAGGAAATTGAAATAAGGAACTTAAGAAGAGAATCAAATCAAAAGAAGCACTGTCCAAATCGGGACATGTTCGTGGTAGATGACAAGATTGGACGGATTTTAAGAATCAGAAAATAATGACTAACAAAAAAGGGGGAAAGTAGAGTATGAGAGAAAAATACCCAGTAATACGAACGGATAGTAAGAGTTTGTATCAGCATTTCAATATGAAAAATAATAACTAAATCTAGTGTTGGTTCTCTGGAGAGTAAGTCAGAGGAATTAACAATGGAAAACAAGGAAATGAACAGGTATTTTGTGTCTGTCTTCACAGTAGAAGACTTAGGAAACTTTGAAAAGATACTTGAAAATCAAGAGGTGAAAGGGAGGAAACATAGAAGCATTGAAGATACGAGCAGGAGGAGGCCATTCGGCCCTTCGAGCCTGCTCCGCCATTCATCACGATCATGGCTGATCGTCCAACTCAATAGCCTAATCCTGCTTTCTCCCCATAACCATTGATCCCATTCGCCCCAAGTGCTATATCCAGCCGCCTCTTGAATACATTCAATGTTTTGGCATCAACTACTTCCTGCGGTAATGAATTCCACAGGCTCCCCACTCTGGGTGAAGAAATGTCTCCTCACCTCCGTCCTAAATGGTCTACCCCGAATCCTCAGACTGTGACCCCTGGTTCTGGGCTTCCCCACCATCGGGAACATTTCCCTGAATTTACCCTGTCTAGTCCTGTTAGAACTTTATAAGTCTCTATGAGATCCCCCCCTCTGAACTCCAGCGAAAACAATCCTAACCTAGTCAATCTCTCCTCATACATCAGTCCCGCCATCCCCGGAATCAGCCTGGTAATGTTGCCTAATGCTGCTCACCATATTTTAATATAGTGTTGCTGTCACGAGGAGTTTGAGACTTGCATATTTAAACATAAGTACTTTATTGTTAATCTCCAAATATGTACAGATCCCTCGTCACTGCCATTTCTTCATGTAGGTAGGCTACTTCCAGAGTATTCTCTCTGGGTCTCTCATTATGTGACTCTATACATCGTGCCACTCGGGCAGCACTATTCTCCAGTCTCACGTTAACCCTTACTCTGTCGAACAATTGTAATCACATGCAGGTACGCAATACAACAGACCAAAGTAATGCTGTCCTCTTTATTAAATATTTTATACAATGCATTTTTGTTTGTGTCATAATGTCAATCTATCAAAGTGATACAAGCACACACTGCTGAGAAAGAAAAAAATAACTTTACTGGCGACATCACTTGGAAGGACCAAAAGTGCATCTGTAATCAAATTGCTATGGTTACTCGCTTCTTAAACAAACCGGTCACAGAGCAAACATCAAAAAAATTCTTTACTTTCGTTTTTCTTCAATGCTTTCCATTAAAAGAGACATCTGTGTGTACACAGGTATAATATAAATATTTAAATGCACAATCGTACCTGTTTGCGTATATGTGTGTATGAGATACAGACACAGCCACATTCAGGATTCCTCTGAGATTGTAGAACAAAATGTTTGAAAACCTCATGGCCTGATTATAGCAAAATCTAATCATGATAAATACAAGTTCCTTCCTTTCTCGATGGATCAGACACTGATCCTCTGTAATAAGAGCACTCTGAGTTGATTTAGTTAAGACATCAAGTATTGCTCAAGGCATCAATAAGGCAGAGAACGGTTCAATTAACTTCAACCCACAAGACTCACTCACCATTTATACTCATTACCTCGAAGTTCTTGCAGTAACTGTTTTCTTGCTACAAAAAGTTTATGAAATTATATTTATCAGAATGTACAAACACACACACACAGGCACACACGCACACACAGGCACACACGCACACACAGGCACGCACACACACAGGCACACATGCACACACACACAGAGGCACACCCGCACACACACACACACAGGCACACACACACACACACAGGCACACACACAAACAGGCACAGGCACACACAGCCACACATGCACACACAAACGCACACACAGACACAAATGCATGCATAGACACACCCACACGCACACATACACACTCATGCGCACACACGGGGACACACGCAGACACAGACATACACGTAGACATACACACGAAGATGTACAGGCAGACATGCACGCATACACACACGCAGACACATGCATGTTGACATACACATGTAGACATACAGGCAGGCATACACACACATACACACACACTCATGCACACACACAAACACACAGACACTCACATGCAGACACACATATGTAGACATACAAACGGACATGCACACAGGCACATACACGGAGACGCAAACATACCCATGCAGACTCACGCACATACACATGGAGACATGCACACACAGACACAAACACATACATGCTGGCACACATAGCCATGCAAACACAAACACACGCAAATGCACATGCAAGCTCACACACTCAGACATGCAAACACACACACACAGTCATGCACATGCAGACATAAACACACATAGGCAGACATGCATGTGTGTCCCTGGCACTGTGAGACAGCAGTGCTAAGCACTGTGCCACCGTGCCACATAAGAGATATATCCTTACTGAATTATCTCGACTGCTGCGCCACGTTTGCGGGGTGTAAATAATTATTTTATTTTTTAAATGTTATAAAAGGAGCAGAACTTGGATTGACAAGTATTCCCTGTGTTAGAATCATAGAAACCCTACAGTGCAGAAGGAGGCCATTCGGCCCATCGAGTCTGCACCGACCACAATCCCACCCAGGCCCTACCCCCACATATTTACCCGCTAATCCCTCTAACCTACACATCCCAGGACTCTAAGGGGCAATTTTTAAACTGGCCAATCAACCTAACCCGCACATCTTTGGACTGTGGGAGGAAACCGGAGCACCCGGAGGAAACCCACGCAGACACGAGGAGAATGTGCAAACTCCACACAGACAGTGACCCGAGCCGGGAATCGAACCCGGGACCCCGGAGCTGTGAAGCAGCAGTGCTAACCACTGTGCTACCGTGCCGCCCGTGTTGTATATTGATGATGTGCAGATGCCGGCGTTGGACTGGGGTAAACACAGTAAGAGTTTTAACAACACCAGGTTAAAGTTGTATATTGATTGCAATATTATCAACAGCGAAAAAAGTTAGTGCCCACAGACTCCTGCAGACAGAAAGAATCTGACCGCTGTTTAAAAAGGGCTGGAAAAGAACCAAACTTTCAGCAGTCATTTTTTGTTTCTCGGCTTAAACACAAGATTATCTTTGTATCGTCGATGGAGACGGGAGAGGTTCCGGAGGATTGGAGGATTGCGGATGTGGTCCCTATATTCAAGAAAGGGAACAGGGACAGCCCGGGAAATTACCGACCGGTGAGTCTAACCTCAGTGGTTGGTAAGTTGATGGAGAGGATCCTGAGAGACAGGATTTATGATCATCTAGAGAAGTTTAGTATGATCAAAAGTAGTCAGCACGGCTTTGTCAGGGGCAGGTCGTGCCTTACGAGCCTGGTTGAGTTCTTTGAAAATGTGACCAAGCACATTGACGAAGGAAGAGCGGTGGATGTGGTCTATATGGACTTCAGCAAAGCGTTCGATAAGGTCCCCCATGCAAGACTTCTTGAGAAAGTGAGAGGGCATGGGATCCAAGGGGCTGTTGCCTTGTGGATCCAGAACTGGCTTGCCTGCAGAAGGCAGAGAGTGGCTGTGGAGGGGTCTTTCTCTGCATGGAGGTCAGTGACCAGTGGAGTGCCCCAGGGATCTGTTCTGGGACCCTTGCTGTTTGTCATTTTCATAAATGACCTGGATGAGGAAGTGGAGGGATGGGTTGGTAAGTTTGCTGACGACACCAAGGTAGGTGGTGTTGTGGATAGTTTGGAGGGATGTCAGAAGTTGCAGCGAGACATAGATAGAATGCAAGACTGGGCGGAGAAGTGGCAGATGGACTTCAACCCGGATAAGTGTGTAGTGATCCATTTTGGCAGATCCAATGGGATGGAGCAGCAGTATAAAATGAAGGGTACCATTCTTAGCAGTGTAGAGGATCAGAAGGACCTTGGGGTCCGGGTCCATAGGACTCTTAAATCGGCCTCGCAGGTGGAGGATGCGGTCAAGAAGGCGTATGGCGTACTAGCCTTCATTAATCGAGGGATTGAGTTTAGGAGTCGGGAGATAATGCTGCAGCTTTATAGGACCCTGGTTAGACCCCACTTGGAGTACTGCGCGCAGTTCTGGTCACCTCATTACAGGAAAGATGTTGAAGCCATTGAAAGGGTGCAGAGGAGATTTACAAGGATGTTGCCTGGATTGGGGGGCATGCCTTATGAGGATAGGTTGAGGGAGCTTGGTCTCTTCTCCCTGGAGAGACGAAGGATGAGAGGTGACCTGATAGAGGTTTACAAGATGTTGAGGGGTCTGGATAGGGTGGACTCTCAGAGGCTATTTCCAAGGGCTGAAATGGTTGCTACGAGAGGACACAGGTTTAAGGTGCTGGGGGGTAGGTACAGGGGGGATGTCAGGGGTAAGTTTTTCACTCAGAGGGTGGTGGGTGAGTGGAATCGGCTGACGTCGGTGGTGGTGGAGGCAAACTCGTTGGGGTCTTTTAAGAGACTTCTGGATGAGTACATGGGATTTAATGGGATTGAGGGCTATAGATAGGCCTAGAGGTGGGGATGTGATCGGCGCAACTTGTGGGCCGAAGGGCCTGTTTGTGCTGTGACTTTCTATGTTCTATGTTCTATTACACAATTCAGCGATGGCTCGCCCCAGAAGTTTTGCAATTACATTCGGTTATCTTTCTCATCCAGCAGCCGATTCTCAACCAATTAGAAAGATGATTGGCAAGAAAAAGCAATAGGCCCGAGGATTGGGAGCAGTTTAAAATTCAACAAAAGCGAACCAAGGGATTGGTTCAGGAGAGGAAAATAGGGTATGAAAGTAAGCTAGCGGGGAAGATAAAAACTGACTATAAATGTTTCTATAGATATGTAGAGAGAAAAAGATTAACAAAACCGAATGTAGGCCCCTTACAGTCAAACATGGGAGGATTCATAGCAGGCCATTTGCTTCAGTCTTCACAAAGGAAGACATGAATAATGTACCAGAAGCTTTGAGAGGAACAAGCTTTAGTGAGGAGCTGAAGGAAATCAGCATTAGTAGAGAAATGGTTTTGGGGAAATTGATGGGATTGATAGTGGATAAGTCTCCAGGTCCTGATAATCTTCATCCCAGAGTACTTAAGGAAGTGGCCCTAGAAATAGTGAATTGGCAGTTATTATACAAAATTCTTTGGACTCTGGAATAGTTCCGACAGATTACTGAAAGTAAGACGGAGGCTGAAGGGAGACCTGATAGAGGTCTATGAGAGGCATAGACACGGTGGATAGTCAGAAGTTTTTTCCAAGGGTGGAAGTGTCAATTACAAGGGGAGAACAGGTTCAAGGTGAGAGGGGGAAAGTTTAAGGGAGATGTGCTGGGAACGTTTTTCACGCAGAGAGTAGTAGGTGCCTGGAACACGCTGCCAGAGGAGGTGGTGGAAGTAGGCACATTAGCAACATTTAAGAGGCATCTAAATGGGTACGTGAATAGGGAGGGAATAGAGGGATACGGACTGAGTGAGGACAGAAGGGTTTGTTTGTAGTTTAGTTAGGGCATCGTGATCGGCACAGGCTTGGAGGACTAAAGTCCCTGTTCCTATGCTGTACTTTTCTTTATTCGTTGTTCTAAGCGCGCAGGTACAGCAGGCAGTAAAAAAGACAAATGATATGTTGGCCTTCATTGCGAGAGGATTTGAGTAAAGGGATAGGGGTGTTTTGTTGAAACTGTATAGGGCGTTGGTGAGGCCACACCTGGAGTACTGTGTGCAGTTTTGGTGTCCTTGTCTGAGGAAGGTTGTCCTTGTTCTCGGAGTACACCGAAGATTTATTTGAGCCTCTCAGTTACAGTCCAGTAAAGGAAACGCAAGTCCTGCTTCTTCATCAACTTCCTTTATTTTCTGATTCAACTCTACGTACACATCACCAACACCCAGTGCCACCTCTTTATACATCCCAGTGACTTCTATTAATGATTAACATCCAATCTAGGACTTAAGTGGAAGGTCACTGTTAACCCATTCCTAACAGGTTTACCAGGCTGATTGCTGGGGTAGCAGGTCTGTCATATGAGGAGACTACATCGGTTAGGATTATATTCACTGGAGTTTAGAAGAGTGAGAGGGGACCTCGTGGAAACTTATAAAATTCTAACGGTTAGACAGGGTAGATTCAGAGAGAATGTTCTCGAGTCCAGTGGGGGAGTCCAGAACTAGGGGTCATAGTTTGAGGATCAGAGCTGTGACAAAGGGTCATCCAGACTCGAAACGTTGGCTCGATTCTCTCTCCACAGATGCTGTCAGACCTGCTGAGTTTCCCCAGCATTTTCTGGGGTTTTTTCAGATTCCAGCATCTGCAGTAATTTTCCTTTATCTAAAATGACACTCATTCAAGAGGGTAGCTCACCATTTATAAAAAAAGTTTATTTATTAGTGTCACAAGTATCGCTGTAATGAAGTTACTGTGAAAATCCCCTAGTCGCCACACTCTGGCGCCTGCTCGGGTACACTGAGGGAGAATTTAGCACGGCCAATGCACCTAACCAGCACGGCTTTCAGACTGTGGGAGGAAACTGAAGCACCCGAAGGAAACCCACGCAGACACGGGGAGAACATGCAGACTCCACACAGACAGCGACCTGAGCCGGGAATTGAACCCAGGTCTCTGGCGCTGTGAAGCAGTCGTGCCACCATGCCGCGCTATGCACCTTGACAAGGAGAATTAGGGATGGACAATAAATGTGGATCTGCCACTGATGCCCACATTATGTGGATGGATTATAAGAAGCACATAATGTACATGATGGGTTAAACATGTTCTGTCCTGGAAACCTCTACACTCCTATGATGTGAGCTGTCCTCAGTGTTAGCTCACCCTACTGGCCATTTACACACATTGCAGCACATCTGGAGGTTATTCAGCAACCTCATTTCCCTCCCCTCTCCCCATTCTTCCCGTGCCATGAGGTTGCAGGTGTGTTGGGTGGGGAGTGCCAACATCAGAGCGAGGTACCCATCAGAAATAAAAAGGCTTTGTTCACCAAGTTTTCATGTAGAATTCTGATCAGCAGAGATAGGGGCCAGAATTTTACCACCCCACCCGCCACGGGATTAGGAGCAGCCGAGGGGCGGACAATGGAAAGGTCTTATGACTTCGGGCGGGATTTTACGGTTCTGGGACAAGCCTGGCTGTAAAATCCAGCCCAGGGTCATCAGCCTGGAGACTGGGCTGGATTTGAAGGTAGGTCACTGATGCGCTTCTCAAACACGAGGCTAGATGCTCGGGAAATAAAAGGCTTTTATTTACTGGAATGAAGCAGCCAAAATTATCATAGAATCATAGAAACCCGACAGTACAGAAAGAGGCCATTCGGCCCATCGAGTCTGCACCGACCACAATCCCACCCAGGCCCTACCCCCATATCCCTACATATTTACCCACTAATCCCTCTAACCTACACATCTCAGGACACGAAGGGCAATTTTAGCATGGCCAATCAACCTGACCCGCACATCTTTGGACTGTGGGAGGAAACCGGAGCACCCGGAGGAAACGCACGCAGACACGAGGAGAATGTGCAAACTCCACACAGACAGTGACCCAAGCTAGGAATCGAACCCAGGTCCCTGGAGCTGTGAAGAGCAGTGCTAACCACTGTGCTACCGTGCCGCCCCAGACTATCCCAGACTATCCCAGACTGAAGGGGTCCCAGCCAGAGCAGGCGGAGCCCGACTGGGATGTACCACAACACTACGGTACAAAGGTGTAACAACCCCACCCTAACAGCAACAAGTAGCACAACCCAACAGTAACATATGTACATACTTGTAGTACTGGCCAGACCCTGGCTCAGTACGATCCAGTGGGAACCAACGATGGTTCACCACATTCACCCCTCCTTTGAGAACAAAGGCCGGCGGGGTACAAAAAACAGAATCAAGTGTCAGCAGTCTATAAGTTCAGACGGTCAGGGGGACCGCACCGTCGTTGTGACCTCCTCAATACCGGCGGTGACACCGGAGTAGGCACTTGCGGTGGCGTTCTCCCCAAGGCGGCGTCCAGCTGTTCTTCCACGGACTCACAGGCCGGTTGACCCTGAGGTGACGGTAGTCCATGGGGTCCTGACATGCCCTGCAGTGGCGACCATCTTCTGGGCTCAGGCAAGCTGTACACGGGAGTAAAAGGATTAAGCAATGGTCCCGATGCTGCCCGCGCCGTGTCCGGGGGAGAAACAAGAGTTAAGGGGTTTGTAACAGGGGGTATGGGAGCGACAGGGGTTGCTACGTCCCCTGCTGGTGCCAGGTCTCGGATCGAGACCATGTCCTCTCGCCCGTCAGGGTATGCCACATAGGCATACTGAGGGTTGGCGTGGAGGAGATGGACCTGTTCGACCAACGGGTCGGACTTGCGGGCCCTTACATGTCACCGCAGGAGGACGGGTCCTGAGTACGTCAACCAAGACGGTAATGAGATCCCCGAGGAAGACTTCCGAGGGAATGAGAACATCCTCTCGTGGGGAGTAGCATTGGTTGCCGTACACAGGAGGGAGTTGCCAACGGGAGACTGGAAGACTTTTTGACTTCAACGCCAGTAAGACAGCCTTCCAGACTGTAGCATTCTCACGTTCCACCTGTCCGTTACCCCTAGGGTTGTAGCTCCTGGTCCTACTAGAGGCAATCCCGTATGAGAGCAGGAATTGCCTCAAGTCATCACTCATGAACGACGAGCCCCTGTCGCTATGGATGTAGCCGGGGTACCCGAACAGGGTAAAGAGATCACAGAATGCCTTGATAACCGTGGCAGCGGATGTATCAGAGCAGGGAACAACAAAAGGGAACCGAGAGTACTCGTCAATGATATTGAGGAAGTACACATTCCGATCTGTTGAGGGAAGGGGGCCCTTAAAATCGACTCTCAGTCTCTCGAAGGGACGTGTGGCCTTGACTAAATGTGCCCGGTCACGTCGGTAAAAGTGAGGTTTGCATTCCGCGCAAACCCGACAGCTTCTTGTTACTGACCTGACGTCCTCCACCGAGTAGGGCAGGTTGCGGGCTTTTATAAAGTGGTAGAGCCGAGTGACCCCAGGATGGCATAGGTCATTATGGAGAGCCTGCAAACGGTTCTCCTGTATACTGGCGCATGTTCCACACGAGAGGGCATCCGAGGGCTCATTGAGTTTCCCTGGACGGTACATGATATCGTAGTTATAGGTGGAGAGTTCAATTCTCCACCGCAAGATCTTGTCATTCTTGATCTTGCCCCTCTGCATGTTGTTAAACATGAACGCCACGGACCGCTGGTCCGTGATCAGGGTGAACCGTTTTCCCACCAAGTAATGGCGCCAGTGCCTGACGGCCTCCACAATGGCCTGGGCCTCCTTTTCCACCGCTGAATGCCGAATTTCGGGGCCTTGGAGGGTGCGGGAAAAAATGCGACGGGCCTGCCCGCCTGGTTAAGTGTGGCGGCCAGAGCGAAATCAGATGCATCGCTCTCCACCTGAAAGGGGATGGACTCGTCAACAGCGTGCATCGTAGCTTTCGCGATGTCGGCTTTCAATTTATTGAAAGCCAATCGGGCCTCTGGCGTTAGGGGAAAAGTCGTGGACTTAATGAGCGGACGGGCTTTGTCCGCGTAATTGGGAACCCACTGCGCATAATAAGAGAAGAAGCCTAAGCATCTTCTCAGTGCTTTTGCACTAGCAGGCAAGGGAAGTTCAGAAAGGGGGCGCATACGGTCTGGATCAGGGCCAATGACCCCGTTTTCCACCACGTATCCTAGGATGGCTAAACGGCGCGTACGAAACACACACTTCTCCCTGTGGTAGGTCAAGTTCAGGCGAGATGCAGTGCGTAGGAAGTTCAGGAGATTCGTGTCGTGGTCCTGCTGGTCATGACCGCAGATGGCGACATTATCCAGGTACGGGAAGGTAGCCCGCAGCCCGTTCTGGTCCACCATTCGGTCCATAGCACGCTGGAAGACCGAGACCCCATTGGTGACACCAAAGGGAACCCTGAGAAAGTGATACAAGCGACCATCCGCCTCAAAAGCCGTGTATTGTTGGTCCTCTGGGCGAATGGGGAGTTGGTGGTAGGCAGACTTGAGGTCTATGGTGGAGAACACCCGGTACTGCGCAATCTGATTGACCATATCAGATATGCGCGGGAGAGGTTACACATCCAGCTGCGTATATCGATTAATGGTCTGACTGTAGTCAATGACCATCCGGGGTTTGTTCCTGCTCTTGACCACCACGACCTGCGCTCTCCACGGACTAGCGCTGGGTTGTATGATCCTTTCTTTGAGGAGCCGCTGAACCTCAGATCAAATGAAGATCCGATCCTCAGCGCTGTAACGCCTACTTTTAGTCGCGATGGGCTTGCAGCCTGGCACAAGATTCTGGAACAAGGAGGGTGTGGTGATCTTCAGCGTCGAGAGGCTACAGGCGTTGGGCAATTTGGAGGCAGCTGCTGTTTTCCCACTGCCAGTGAAGGGAGTGGCCCACCGTACTGTAGGATTACACTCCTCAAGTGGACCATGAAGTTTAGTCCGAGAAGTATTGGCGCGCAAAGATACGGCAACGCTAGGAGCTTGAAACGCTCGTAAACTGTGCCTTGCACCTTCAAAGTTACCACGCAACTACCTAGCACCGTGACAGACCGGGACCTCGATGCCATAGAAATTGTCTGTTTGGCAGGTTGAATCTGGAGTCCACACCGCTTCACAGTGTCTGGGTGGATAAATCTCTCAGTGCTCCCGCTGTCAAACAGACAATAAATCAAGTGGTCGTTTACCTGGATATTCATCATAGATTTGTCAAGTCTATGAGGCTTGGCCTGGTCCAGGATGATCGACACCACCGTTGGTTCATGAGCGCCACTGCAGGCAGCTGAAATCGATGAGGAGGACCCCTGCTGGTCGTTCGCAGTCAGTGCCGACCAACAGGGCCGCTCCCATGAGTCACACATGGGTGATGGCGCCAAACTCAGCGACCCCTGGTGGTCACACACCTCCGACTCCGTCGACCGTAATGGCGTCGTCCTGGCCTCGCACGTGGACGAACCCCTCGATGACTTCGACGACGAAGAGCCGAGCTCTGAAGAATCGCAGGCCGCACTGCCGTTCCTAGGTTTAGATCGGCACACTTTCGAATAGTGCCCTTTCTTACCGCATGCGGTGCACAACACAGCCTTAGCGGGACACCGTTGCCGAGCATGCTTCGCTCCCCGACAGAAGTAGCACCGCGGGCCACCCGGAGCTGCTGCCGTCGCCTGGCCCGAGTGTGAGCACGCCATTATGCAGCATTTCGAACCCGAGGGACAAGGAGGGATTGGCGACTGCTCCTGCCACGTTGTCTCCACATGGTCCTCCGGATATAATACTAAGCTTTTGGAGGCCGTCTCGAGCATCTCCGCTAGCTCGATTGCCTGGGTAAGGTTAAGGTTACCCTTCTCCAATAGTTTAAGTCGAATGTACGACGATCCGACTCCCGCCACAAACGCATCTCGGGCGAGGTCGTTCATGCTCTGCTCAGCCGACACAGCTTTGCAGTTACAGCCCCTGGCTAGCTGTAGGAGCTCGTTCGCATATTCCTCCATCGTTTCGCCAGACTGCCGTCGTCGAGTGGCTAGGAGGTAACGAGCGTGTATTTCATTGGGTGGTTTGATATAACGCTTCTTCAGAAGCTCGAGGGCCTTAGTATAATCGGTGGCCGCACGGATCGCGAGGTAGACAGTGTCGCTTACCCTCGCATGGAGGACCCGGAGTCTGTCATCATCTGTGGTGACTGCTGCGGAGGCTGCCAGGTAGTCTTCGAAGCACTTCAGCCAGTGGTTGAAGGTGTTAGAAGCGCCCACCGCACGTGGATCTAGTGTAAGGCGTTCCGGCTTCAGGATCTGCTCCATACTCTCTTTTTTTTTTCTTTTCGATGAGAGTTTAACAACAGTAAATAAAATTGATGCGCTTCTCAAACACGAGGCCAGATGCTCGGGAAATAAAAGGCTTTTATTTACTGTAATGAAGCAGCCAATAATTATATACGCTATCCCAGACTGAAGGGGTCCCAGCCAGAGCAGGGACTTTTATACCTCTCCCAGGAGGCGGATCCCGACTGGGATGTACCACAACACTACAGTACAAAGGTGTAACAACCCCACCCTAACCCCAACAGCAACAAGTAGCACAATCCAACAGTAACATATGTACATCCTTGTAGTACTGGCCAGACCCTGGCTCAGTACTATCCAGTGGGAACCAACAATGGTTCACCACAGTCACTGATGTAAAAAGCACAAGTAGGTTCTGACAATATGGTAAAACCCACTGTCATTCACAGAAACACAGTAATTCAACTAAAGAAACCTTCAAACTCGAGTGCCCACTCGATCAAAGAGGGACAGGAATCGGAGAAGGTTAAAGAGAGATTTCATGCATTAGCAATAGATTCACTCAACTCTGGAGTAAGAGGAAGAAGTGAAGATTTTTTTTATGCGTTCATGGAATGTGGGTGTCACCGGCAAGGCCAACATCTATTGCCCAACGCTAATTGACTTGAGAAGGCAGTGATGACAATAAGTTGCTTGCTCGGCCATTTCAGAAGGCATTTAAGAGTCAACCACACTGCTTTGGATCTGGAGTCACATGTAGGCCAGACCAGGTAAGGACGGAGGATTTCCTGTCCGAAAGGACATTAGTGAACCAGGTGGGTTTTCATAACAATCAAAAATTGTTTTGTGATCACCATTAGACTAGCTTTTAATTCCAGATTTATTAAGTGAATTTAATAAACCTTCTTCCATCGGGAAAAGGATACAAAAGTCTGAGACCACGTACTAATTGATTCAAGAACACTTCTTCCCTGCAGCCACCAGACTTTTGAATGGATCTACCTCGCATTAAGCTGATTTTTCTCTTCACCCTAGCTATGATGTAACACTATATTCTGTACTCTCTCCTTTCCTTCTCCCCTATGTACTCTATGAGCGGTATGCTTTTTATGGCATGCAAGAAACAATACTTTACGCTGTATCCCAATGTATGTGGCAATAATAATTCAAATCAAATCAAATCAAAAGGGGGAATAGTTGCTTCCTATTCACCCTATCCATACCCTTCCTAATCTTACACACCTCAATCAGGTCTCCCCCTTCTCTGCTCTAAAGAAAACAATCCGAACATATCTGAATATCAAGGACCTTATCAAGGACAATTAGGGATGGGCAACAAATGCTGGTCATGAATTAATCAACAGACATGGATTCAAATCCCACCATGGCAAATAGTGGAATTTAAATTCAATTAATAAAATCTGGAATGATAGCTATTCTCAGTAATGGTGATATAAAACTATCATCAATTGTTATAAAAACCTGGTTCACTAATGTCCTTTAGGGAAGGAAATAGAGTCAGAGAGTCATACAGTAGAAAAGAGGCCCCTTAGTGGCACAGTGGTTACCACTGCTGCCTCACAGTGCCAGGCCGGGTTCGATTCCCGGCTCGGGTCACTGTCTGTGTCAGAGTTTGCACGTTCTCCCTGTGTCTGCGTGGATTTCTTCCCACAGTCCAAAGGTGTGCATGTTAGGCGGATTGGCCATGCTAAATGGCCCTTTAGTTTCGGAGGACTAGCTAGGGTAAATGTATGTGGATAGGGCCTGGGTGGGATTGTGGTCAGTACAGACTTGATGGGCTGAATGGCCTCCTTCTGCACTGTAGGATTCTATGATTCATGTCCCATCGAGCCTGCACCAACAAAGCTACACCAAATGTACACTAATTCCACTTTAAACACTTGGCCCACCCAGAGCCTCGAATGTTATGGCACTTCATGTGCTCATCCGCATACTTTTTAAAGGTCGTGAGATTTCCTGTCTCTCCTATCCTCCCAGGCAGCGCATTCCAGAATCCCACCACCCTCTGGGTGAAAAATGTTTTCCTCAAATCCACTCTGAATCTCCTGCCCTCACCCGCTTGTTGTTGATCCTTCAACCAAGGGGAACAGCTGCTTCCTATCGACCCTACCGCTGTCCCTCATAATCTTATACACTTCAATCACGTTTCCCCTCAGCTTTCTCTGCTCTAAAAAAAACAACACAAGCCTCTCTTCATAGCTCAAATGTTCCATCTCAGTCAACATCCTGGCGAATCAGAACCTTCCTACAGTAAGGCGACCAGAACTGCACACAGTACTCTAGCTGTGGCCTGATCAAACCTTTATACAGCTCCAACATAATTTCCCTGCACTTATAATCTATGCCACGACTGATAAAGGGAAGTAAGTGTCCCGGTGCTTTCTTAACTGCCCTATTAACTTTTCCTGCTGCCTGCAAGGATTTGTGGACAAACACTCCAAAACCCCTCTGTTCCTCTGAGTTGTGGTCATGGTTGACCTCTAATGTACACTTTACAACGAAATTCACTTTGAACTGATGGATGAACCAGACGATGATTGTGTTGATTAAGTTTAAGTTTTAAGTTTATTTATTAGTGTCACAAGTAGGCTTACATTAACACTGCAATGAAGTTATTGTGAAAATCCCCGAGTCGCCACACTCCGGCGCCCTGTTCGGGTACACTGAGGGGGAATTTAGCATGGCCGAGGCATCTAACCAGCACGTCTTTCAGGCTGTGGGAGGAAACCGGAGCACCCGGAGGAAACCCACGCATTCACGGGGAGAACGTGCAGATTCCGCACAGACAGTGACCCAAGCCAGGAACCGGACCCAGGTCCTTTACACTGTGAGGCAGCAGTGCTAATCACTGTGCCACCTTGCCGCCCTCTGAGTTATCTTGTGTCCTGCCAATTCATTGAGTGTTCCCTTGTCTTGTTACTCCTTGCAAAGTGCATCTCTTCACACTTTGCAGGGTTAAATTCCATCTGCCACTGGTCTGCCCCCATCTGACCAACCCATCTATATCTTCCTACAACCTAGGACCTTCTTCCTCATATTAACCACCCTGCCAATTTTTGTGGCACCACAAACCTATTTATCATTCCCCCCTCCCACACATTCTCATCTATATACTGTACTTCATATATTTACATCTTGAACAATAAGGGACTTAACACTGATTCCTGGGGTATGCCACTGGACACTAGCCTCCAGTCACACAAACAGCTTTCTACCTCTGTATCCTACTACTAAGCAGGCAGCAGGGTGGCACAGTGTTTGGCACTGCTGCCTCACAGCGCCAGGGACCTGGGTTCAATTCCAGCCTCGGGGGTCACTGTCTGTGTGGAGTCTGCACTTTCTCCTTGTGTCAGCATGGGTTTCCTCCGGGTGCTCCGGTTTCCTCCCATACTCCAACGATGTGTGGGTTGGGTTGATTGGCCGCACTACGTTGACCCGAGTGTCAGGGAGAATTAGCCAGGTAAATATGAGGGGGTTACAGGAATAGGACCTGGGTGGGATTGTGGTTGGTGCAGGCTCGATGGGCCGAATGGCCTCCTTCTGTACTGTAGGGATTCTATGATAAGCCAGTTTTGGATCCAAGTTACTGCGGATCCCATGTGTTTTTACCTTCTTTATCTATCCCCCATGTGGAACCTTGTCAAAGGCTTTTCTGAAATCTATATGAACTCTATGTAAATCTGCCATCCTTGGCTGATCTGGCCTCCATGTGACTTAAGCCTCAGATGGAATGAGAGTTCAACATTTTAGATTGAAACCTCTCTCAGACCTCAAATTCTGCCTGTTGCCTTGATGTAGGCTAATCTCCACAGTTAAGACCAAACTCAAACTTATTCTCCGAAAATAATTAAAATCATAAATATGCCAGATCTACAGATTATTTTTTATAATACTTGGATTGTAACTCAGAGGTAAATCGAATGCGACCTTTTCCTCCCTGTCTGACTCTCCACTCCCAACATTTTCCAGCTTGCAATGTCACACAAACAGTGGAGTGTCTTTAATCAGCTGAATGATCAGCTGACCGGGGCGTTATGGTGGCACAGTGGTTAGCATTGCTGCCTCACAGCGCCAGAGACCCGGGTTCGCTTCCCGGCTTGGGTCACTGTCTGTGTGGAGTCTGCACGTTCTCCCCGTGTCTGCGTGGGTTTCCTCCAGGTGCTCCGGTTTCCTCCCACACTGCGAAAGACGTGCGGGTTAGGTTCATTGGCCATGCTAAATTCGCCCTCAGTGTACCCGATCAGGTGCCGGAGTATGGCGACTAAGGGATTTTCACAGTAACTTCATTGCAGTGTTAATATTAGCCTACTTGTGACATTAATAAATAAACTTTAACTGAATGTAGCATGGCTGCCTCTAGGTGTTCCTGCATGACAAGGGTCACATGACTACAGCAAGCCAGAAAGGACATATGGCCATGATTGCTTTTCAAACCCCAAACATGCAATTTGCATGCATTCATGCAATTTGTTTTCAGGACTCCTTAAAACACACAAAACAATACTTTTGTAATGTGTAACAATCAGTTTAATAAAAACAAACTCACTCGGACATTTGAAGCCGTTATTCGCTGATGGTAAGTTGTTGACAGACGGTGGTAAGAATAATCAGGAGCACATTGGTGGAGAAGTTGTGGAAATAGGTCAGGAATAGGGTTGGTATTGCGGAAGTAATGAATCACAGGAAATCTCTTTCACATTCTCTGTGACATTAACCTAATCTGAAGGTTGGCTTCTGCACTTTAAACAAAGGGCTTCAAGTAGTGCTGGCTCCTGCTGGTAAGATGATTGAACCCCAGTCACAGGGCCAGAGGCTCAAGTCTTTGGGCTTCATTCTCATTCAAGTTTACTTGCTTGGCTGAGTGCCTTTTGACAGGTCTCAATCAGCTGGATAAAGACGTATTCATTGAATCGCACAGATCTTGCCCATTAAGCTCGGTGAGTCGTTAGAGGGACGTGCATTGGAAATACACTTTCTTCAACCAAATGTTCTTTTACCGAAAAAAGAGACAAGCGTTAAAAGCTTTCCATCTCACACGCATCAGGACAGGTGCAAGAATGGGATTGGGGGTGATCTAGGAAATTGGATCAGGAATTGGCTAGCGGATAGGAAACAGAGGGTGGTGGTTGATAGTAAATATTCATCATGGAGTGCGGTTACAAGTGGTGTACCTCAGGGATCTGTTTTGGGGCCACTGCTGTTTGTAATATTTATTAATGATCTGGATGAGGGTATAGTTGGGTGGATTAGCAAATTTGCTGATGACACCAAAGTCGGTGGTGTGGTAGACAGTGAGGAAGGGTGTCGTAGTTTGCAGGAAGACTTAGACAGGTTGCAAAGTTGGGCCGAGAGGTGGCGGATGGAGTTTAATGCGGAGAAGTGTGAGGTAATTCACTTTGGTAGGAATAACAGATGTGTTGAGTATAGGGCTAACAGGAGGACTTTGAATAGTGTGGAGGAGCAGAGGGATCTAGGTGTATGTGTGCATAGATCCCTGAAAGTTGGGAATCAAGTAGATAAGGTTGTTAAGAAGGCATATGGTGTCTTGGCGTTTATTGGTAGGGGGATTGAATTTAGGAGTCGTAGCGTTATGTTGCAACTGTACACAACTCTGGTGCGGCCGCACTTGGAGTACTGTGTGCAGTTCTGGTCCCCACATTACAGGAAGGATGTGGAGGCTTTGGAGAGGGTGCAGAGGAGGTTTACCAGGATGTTGCCTGGTATGGAGGGGAGATCCTATGAGGAGAGGCTGAGGGATTTGGGATTGTTTTCGCTGGAAAGGCGGCGGCTAAGAGGGGATCTTATTGAAACATATAAGATGATTAGAGGTTTAGATAGGGTGGATAGTGATAGCCTTTTTCCTCTGATGGAGAAATCCAGCACGAGGGGGCATGGCTTTAAATTGAGGGGGGGTAGTTATAGAACCGATGTCAGGGGTAGGTTCTTTACCCAGAGGGTGGTGAGGGATTGGAATGCCCTGCCAGCATCAGTTGTAAATGCGCCTAGTTTGGGGGCGTTTAAGAGATCCGTAGATAGGTTCATGGACGAAAAGAAATTGGTTTAGGTTGGAGGGTCACAGTTTTTTTTTTAACTGGTCGGTGCAACATCGTGGGCCGAAGGGCCTGTTCTGCGCTGTAATGTTCTATGTTCTAATGCCAAATTTCAAAGGAAATGACAATGTGTACGCATTGAAAAAAGGGTGATGATTGGTTGACAAAAGCTTTGGGAAACAACAATTCCTTGGGGCATTCTCCATGGCAACACCTCAACCAATCAGAATCAACTTGCTAACCAATCAGCACCCTTTTCTCATGCACAATAAATTGCTGCTCCCTGTGAAATTTGGCATTCCTGCATCTATCCTGATGCGCGCAAGATGAAAAGCTTTGATGGTTTATCTTTTTCCAGAAATTCTCAAGTTCAAGTGACTGAATGAATGTTCTTTTATTCACATGGGAGAACTGACCCTCGGTCTCTCTGTGGTGGACCTCAGTTGTGCCTTTGTCCTATATGGACCACCGTTGTGTGTGTTTGTCATACCTGGACACATCCCCTTCCAGTTTGGTTCCTCCCCTCAGCACCTAGTATAAAGGTGGCTGTCTCCTCCCCCTTGTTCAGTCCAGGTCGGT
The DNA here is from genome assembly GCF_964213995.1 of Mustelus asterias. Taxonomy (NCBI): domain Eukaryota; kingdom Metazoa; phylum Chordata; class Chondrichthyes; order Carcharhiniformes; family Triakidae; genus Mustelus; species Mustelus asterias. Next base: position 8,291,659 of record NC_135814.1, read on the forward strand.
TAATTGTTGGGATCTGCTCCTGATTCTGTTGTGAATAAAAGCCTACACTTATATTGGCATATCGGTAGTCTTTCGCCTTATTGATAGTGCATCACTCTCAAGACTCCAATATTGAAGGAGTGCCCAGGAGGGGACTGTGCCCAGTGTGTGCTTGTGAAAGGACACTCACTGTTTAAAGGATGTTACAACACCAGGTTAAAGTCCAAATCAAGTTACAGAATTCTGTAACTTGATTTCTGCGTCTCTGTGCACTGTTGGAGAACAGATTTCCACTCCATCTGATGAAGGGGCAGCGCTCCGAAAGCTTATGGTATTTGCTACCAAATAAACCTGTTGGACTTTAACCTGGTGTTGTGAGACTTCTTACTGTGCCCACCCCAGTCCAACACCGGCATCTCCACATAAAGGATGTTAGCTTTAATTTAAACACCTTCCAAGCATTCCAGTTTAATGAGACAAACAAGGACAGTAAATCAATTATTTCTTTATTTTACACTTCTAGTACCAACTCAAACATAAACAGTTGCATCTCATTAACTCTTTATTAAACTTTAACTCTAACTAAACATCAACTTTCAACTAAACTTTAAGTTTTAAACTGCACTTTAACTGAACATCGACTTTAACTATTTAACTGAAAATTGATACCACTGAGTTTAGGAAAACCTTGGCCAAGAAATATCCTCGATGTAGAATCTATCTTCTTGTTCTCTGAAGTATCCTTCAGGGTACACTTCTTCTTGCGATGGTTGGTCTCTTTGAGTTATTGCTGGCAAACAAAGGCTCAGATGTCTCTTTATCCACAATTCTCCACTCACTTCCAGAAGATTCTCTGTCATCCAGCCAACTGTGTAACCAAAAACCGATCGCATGGCTCGAACATCCAATGGTGGGAATGACACCATTACACTTAGTTCAAACTGCATACTCCATACATATAACAGCCATATAAATCAGAGATGCAATGTCTGGATCAAACAACTTCCTTTATCTGGCCAACACAGGAAGTTTCAGGTCACAGCTCCCAGACCAGATCCTCTTTATGACCTGCATCTGGTTTTAATCTATAAGTTGACCAAAAATCCCAGCATGCTTAACTCTCAGTCAGAAAAGCCATTTTAAAGCTACTATTGCCATTATTGTTGTTAAGTTATTGTTGTAGCCGTTATTTCTCTGTCTACAAGGGTTAGGTAGATACTATGCAGTGCACAAGTAGCATTGTGTGGTGAGTGCACTTGACTAAGAATCCAGGTTCATGAATGATCCTGGGAGTTGGTGCTTGCCTATTGCTTTGGTCCCTGGTGCATTATGGTTTGGTCATTGGGGTCTGAGGGTAAGCCAGCTTGATTTCTTTCCCTCCCACAATAGCTGAGCGTGGACAAAGTCTAGGTGGTTGACATGTGACATAAGTGGGAACTGTAGTTGATTTGCCTGCCAGTTGCCAGCAATGGGTCAAGAACAAGTTCAAATTTATTTATTAGTCACAAGTAGACTTACATTAACACTGCAATGAAGCTACTGCGCAAATCCCCTAGTCACCACACTCCTGCATATTTTTCGGTACTGAGGGAGAATTTAGCAGGCCGATGCACCTAACCAGCACGTCTTTCAGACTGTGGGAGGAAACCGGAGCACCTGGAGGAAACCCACGCAGACACAGGGAGAACGTGAAGACTCTGCACAGACAGTGACCCAAGCCAGGAATCGAACCCGGGTCCCTAGCAGTGGCTGCAGTGCTAACCACTGTGCCACCTGCTGCCCATACAGGTAGTAGAATGTTGAAGAACTCATCACAGTTTAAATCACAAGGCACCATGTTGCTTTCAAACCTTGCCTGATGCAGATTTGCCATTTTCTAAATACAAAGACCGTACCAACAATTTAGTTTCCACTATAGAAGTGCAAAAAAGCATCAAATAATCCCAAAAACCACAGTTTAAATATAGTCTACTCTGAAACTGGTAAAAATGTTGCAGTAACATTAAACAGCCCCATCTGCTGGGAGTAACCCAGCTTCATCAATGCTCAATGTTTCGCGGTAATGAAGATCCTGGAATAGAACAAGATCCCAATGTATTTATTTGAAATACTCTATACAGTTTCATAACCCGAGGGAGCTTCTACATTTGCCTGAATTCAGAGTTATTGAACCTATTTTTATGGCTCATTTCAATTGCCTGCCTTGGTAATTTGTCCCACAAACGTATGACACTTCGATGGAAAGAATTCTGCCTGATGTACTTTTGGAAATCAGTGAGTTACTTCTTGGTCTCCCAGCTGAAGGGAGTTCTGAAGAGTGATACGCTTAGTGAGCCTCCCAAAGGACAACAATTTGCCGTTACATAATGCTGCCCATGCAGAACAGTAGCTTAGAGTACGTTACAATAACAAATTGCATTTATTTATACAGAGCCTCTTATGCAGTGAAATGTCACAAGGTGCTTCACAGGAAATTTATCAAAGACAGACAGCAAGTCACAACAGAAGGTATCAGGACAGGTGGCCAAACGCTTTGTCAAAGGGAGTGATGTCGTAGTCGGGCCTGGTATGTACAGGGTTAACATGGGACTGAGTACAAAACCGCCCAGACTGCGATGTAAGAAGTTTAAGTTTATTTATCAGTGTCACAAGTAGGCTGACATTAACACTGCAATGAAGGGTGGCACGGTGGCACAGTGGTTAGCTCTGCTGCGTCACAGCTCCAGGGACCCGGGTTTGATTCCCGGCTTGGGTCACTGTCTGTTTCGAGTTTGCACGTTCTCCCCGTTGATGCGCGATTAATTCACTCGGGAGGCTGGATCGTACCCGGGAAATAAAGGCTTTTATTAGCAACAAGAATGGAGCATACTGCTTAACAATACAATCCCAGACTAAAGGGTCACTAGGAAGTGCAGTGACCTTTATACTCCTATAGGAAGGCGGAGCCAACCGGAGTGTACCACAGAACAATACCAACAGGTGGAACACCCCAACCCTAACCCCAACAGTAACAAGAGTAACATATGTACAAGTACCCATAGTGATAACCTTCTATGATTCAGTACCCATAGTGGTAACCATCTATGGTTCGCCACATTCACCCCTCCTTTAAAAACAAAGGCCGGTGGGGCAAAAAAAACAGTACGAACCTTCCATATATTCACAAGTTCAGTCGTATCAGAGGGCCGCACCATCTCTGCGACCTCCTCAACACTGGCGGTAGTGCCGGTTCTGGTGACCGTGATGACCCTCTCTCCAAGGCGGTGTCCAGTGACTCCTCCAGTTCCTCACGGACGGGTGGACCTCGAGGTGACGACAATCTCCTGGACCCAGGCAAGCTGTACACAGGAGTAAGAGGATTAAGTGGCGGTCCCGATGCTGCCCGCGCCGTGTCAGGAGGGGAGATAAAGGGCAAGGGGTCCCTAACCAGGGGTGCGGGAGCGACGGGGGTTTCCAGGTCCCCTGCAGGCGCCAGATCTCGGATAGAGACCGTGTCCTCTCGCCCATCAGGATATGCTACATAGGCATATTGAGGGTTGGCGTGGAGGAGATGGACCTGTTCAACCAAAGGGTCGGACTTGCGGGTCCTAACATGCCGCCGCAGGAGGACAGGTCCTGAGTACGTCAACCAAGACGGCAGTGAGGTCCCAGAGGAAGACTTCCTAGGGAAGGTAAACATCCGCTCATGTGGGGAAGCGTTGGTTGCCGTACACAGGAGGGACCGGATTGAATGGAGCGCATCAGAAAGTACCTCTTGCCAACGGGAGACTGGAAGACCCCTAGACCTCAACGCCAGTAAGACAGCCCTCCAGACTGTAGCGTTTTCTCTTTCGACCTGCCCATTACCCCTGGGGTTGTAACTCGTAGTCCTACTTGAGGCAATCCCTTTAGAGAGCAGGTATTGCCTCAAGTCGTCGCTCATAAACGACGAACCCCTATCACTGTGGATATAACTGGGGTAACCGAACAGGGTGAAAAGATCCCGCAAGGCTTTGATAACCGTGGCAGCGGACATGTCTGAACAGGGAATGGCAAAAGGGAATCGGGAGTACTCGTCAACCACATTGAGGAAGAACACATTCCGATCTGTCGAAGGAAGGGGGCCCTTGAAATCAACACTCAGTCGTTCAAAAGGGCGAGTGGCCTTAATGAGGTGTGCCCTGTCAGGTCGGTAGAAGTGCGGCTTGCATTTAGCACATATCTGGCAGCTTCGAGTTATCGACCTGAGATCCTCTACGGAGTAGGGCAGATTCTGGGCCTTTACAAAATGGAAGAGCCGAGTGATCCCCGGATGGCAGAGATCATTGTGGAGGGCCTATAGCCGGTCCTCCTGCACACTGGCACATGTTCCACGCGACAGGGCATCTGAGGGCTCATTGAGCTTCCCCGGACGGTACATGATATCATAGTTGTAGGTGGAGAGTTCGATTCTCCACCTCAAGATTTTATCATTTTTGATCTTACCCCTTAACGTGTTGTTGAACATGAACGCCACGGACCGCTGGTCCGTGAGCAGGGTAAATCGTTTTCCAGCCAAGTAATGGCGCCAATGCCGGACGGCCTCCACAATGGCCTGAGCCTCTTTTTCCACAGCGGAGTGCCGAGATTCTGGGCCTTGGAGGGTGCGAGAGAAAAAGGCGACGGGCCTGCCCGCCTGGCTAAGTGTGGCGGCCAGGGCGAAATCAGATGCATCACTCTCCACCTGGAAGGGGATGGACTTATCGACAGCGTGCATCGTGGCTTTCACGATGTCAGCTTTTATCCCTTCAAAGGCTAAGCGAGCCTCTGCTGCCGGGGAAAAGAGGTAGACTTTATGAGCGGACGGGCTTTGTCCGCATAATTGGGAACCCACTGTGCGTAATACGAAAAGAAGCCGAGACATCTTCTCAGTGCTTTGACGCTAGTGGGTAGGGGAAGTTCAAGGAGGGGACGCATACGGTCTGGATCAGGGCCGAGGACCCCGTTTTCCACCACGTATCCAAGAATAGCTAGGCGGCGCTTGCTGAATACACACTTCTCCCTGTTATAGGTCAGATTCAGGCGAGACGCAGTGCGTAAAACTTTAGGAGGTTGGCATCGTGGTCCTGCTGGTCATGGCCGCAGATAGTGACGTTGTCCAGGTACGGGAAGGTAGCCCGTAGCCCGTTTTGTCCACCATTCGGTCCATTGCACGCTGGAAGACCGAGACCCCATTAGTGACGCCAAAGGGGACCCTTAAGAAGTGGTAGAGACGACCATCCGCCTCAAAGGCCATATATTTTCGGTCCTCTGGGCGAATGGGGAGCTGGTGATAGGCTGACTTCAAGTCGATGGTGGAGAACACCCGGTACTGCGCAATCTGATTGACCATGTCAGATATGCGCGGGAGAGGGTACGCGTCCAGCTGCGTGTACCTATTAATGGTCTGACTATAGTCTATGACCATCCGGGGCTTGTCTCCAGTCTTAACCACCACGACTTGTGCTCTCCATGGGCTAGTGCTAGGTTGAATGATCCCTTCCCTGAGGAGCCGCTGAACCTCAGATCGAATAAAGATCCGATCCTCAGCGCTGTAACGCCTGCTCTTAGTTGCGATGGGCTTGCAGCCTGGCATGAGATTTTCAAATAAAGACGGCGGGTTGATTCTGAGTGTCGAGAGACTGCACGTGGAGCGCGCTGGGCAATTTGGAGGCTGCTGTTCTCCCACTGAAAGTGGAGGGAGTGGCCCATCGTACTGCAGGGTCACACTCCTCAGGTGGACCATAAAGTCTAGTCCCAGGAGTACCGGAGCACAAAGGTGCGGTAACACGAGGAGCCTGAAGTTCTCATAAACTGTGCACCGCACTGTTAGGTTTACCACACAGCTCCCAAGAACGGTAACAGATCGGGACCTCGACGCCATAGAAATTGTCTGTCTGACAGTCTGTACTCGGAGACCGCACCGTTTCACGGTGTCTGGACGAATGAAACTCTCCGTGCTCCCGCTGTCAAACAGACAATGTATCAGGCGTCCGTTTACCTCTATGTCCATCATGGACTTGTCGAGTCTGTGACGCTTGGCCTGGTCCAGGATGATTGACGCCACCGTTGAATCTTGAGTGCAACTGCAGGCAGCTGAGATGGTCGATGATGATGACCCCTGCTGGTCGTCTGCGGTCGGTGTCGACCAAAATGGCTGCGCCCATGAATCGCACGTGGTCGATGGCGTTGAAAGTGGCGGCACTCGCAGGTCACACGTGTCTTGCGTTGTCGTCCTCAGGAATGGCGGCGCTCGTGAATCGCACGTGTTTGAAGACCTCGACGAAGCCGGAGACGAGGAGACAGATCCTGGAGAGTCACACGCAGCACTGCTTGGCTTTGAAGGTGGTTTCGCTCGGCACACTTTAGCATGGTGCCCTTTCTTCCCACGCGCAGAGCAAAATACCGTTCTGGCCGGACATCGCTGACGAGGGTGCTTCGCCAATCCACAGAAATAGCACCCTGGGCCACCTGGAGCTGCCGCCGCCGTCAGGTCCGAGGTTGAAAGCACGATCGCGCAGTTCCTAGGAGCCGCTGGGTAGAGTTGAGTCGGTGGCTGTATTTGCCACGATGTTCCCACATGGTCGGTGGGGTAAGTTTCAAGACTTCTGGAGGCCGTTTCCATCGCATCAGCCAATTCCACCGTCTTAGCTAGGTCCAAGTTACCTTGCTCTAGCAGCCGCAGGCGAATATAGGATGAGCCGATTCCCACCACGAATGCATCTCGGATCAGATCGTTGGTGTATTGAGTAGCCGACACTGGCTTGCAATTGCAGGCTCTGGCTGCTGCTGAAGCTCGCGCAGGTACTGTCCCGTCATTTCGCCGGGCTGCCGCCGTCGAGTGGCTAGTAGGTGCCGAGCATGAATCTCGTTTGGCGGGTTATTCTACAGCTTCTTAAGTAGTTCGATGGCCCCTTTGTAGTCTTGGGAATCACGGATTGTTGCATACACAGTGTCACTTACCCTTGCGTGGAGGACCCGCAATCTGTCGGCGTTGTTTTGGACTGCTGTTGAGGCGTCGATATAATCCTGGAAACACTTCAACCAATGGTCGAAAGTGTTCGACGCTCCAGCGGCACGCGGATCTAAGGTAAGCCGATCAGGTTTTAACATTTGCTCCATGGTTTTTTTTTCTTCAAACAAAATTTGTTGCTAATAAAATTGATGCGCAATTAATTCACTCGGGAGGCTGGATCGTACCCGGGAAATAAAGGCTTTTATTAGCAACAAGAATGGAGCTTACTGCTTAACAATACAATCCCAGACTAAAGGGTCACTAGGAAGTGCAGTGACCTTTATACTCCTATAGGAAGGCGGAGCCAACCGGAGTGTACCACAGAACAATACCAACAGGTGGAACACCCCAATCCTAACCCCAACAGTAACAAGAGTAACATATGTACAAGTACCCATAGTGATAACCATCTATGGTTCACCACACCCGTGTCTGTGTGGGTTTCCTCCGGGTGCTCCGGTTTCCTCCCACATTCTGAAAGACATGCTGGTTCGGTGCATTAACCTGAACAGGCGCCAGAGTGTGGCGACTAGGGGAATTTCACAGTAACTTCATTGCAGTGTTAATGTAAGCCTTACTTGTGACTAATAAATAGGCCTTAGCTTTTAAGTTACTGTGAAAATCCCCTAGTCGCCACACTTCGGTGCCTGTTCGGGTACACCGAGGGAGAATTTAGCATGGCCAATGCACCCTAACCAGCACGTCTTTGGACTGTGGGATGAAACCGGAGCACCTGGAGGAAATTCACGCAGACACGAGGAGAACGTGCAAACTCCACACAGACAGTGACCCAAGCCGGAAATTGAACCTGGGTCCCTGGTGCTGTGAGGCAGCCACAGTGCTGTCCATGATCCAGAGCCAGGATCAGCCTAGAGATGGACGAGATGCGTAAAGATATAGAATGGAGTCAGCTCCATTTCTCTACCCTTTACTGTGTATATGTATATAGTTATGATTATTAATAAAGACTTGCGGTTAATATACCCAGGAGTACGAAGCTACTTCATGGAGTCCAAAGCAGCATTTTCTAATGGCAACGGCATCCAGATCAAAAACCCTTACCCTCACATGAATGCAGAAAATCTCAGAGAAAGGACATCTGGAGGGTCTGAAAATCTCAGAGAAAGGATATTCTGGAGGGTCTGAAAATAGATAAATCCCCTGGTCCGGATGGGATTTATCCAAGGATTCTCTGGGAGGCAAGAGAAGTGATTGCAGAGCCTCTGGCTCTGATCTTCAGGTCGTCGTTGGCCTCTGGTATAGTACCAGAAGATTGGAGGTTAGCGAATGTTGTCCCATTGTTTAAGAAGGGGAACAGAGACTTCCCCGGGAATTATAGACCGGTGAGTCTCACTTCTGTTGTCGGCAAGATGTTGGAAAAAATTATAAGGGATAGGATTTATAGTTATTTGGAGAGTAATGAATTGATAGGTGATAGTCAGCATGGTTTTGTGGCAGGTAGGTCGTGCCTTACTAACCTTATTGAGTTTTTTGAGAAAGTGACCAAGGAGGTGGATGGGGGCAAGGCAGTGGACGTGGTATATATGGATTTTAGTAAGGCGTTTGATAAGGTTCACCATGGTAGGCTTCTGCAGAAAATGCAGATGTATGGGATTGGGGGTGATCTAGGAAATTGGATCAGGAATTGGCTAGCGGATAGGAAACAGAGGGTGGTGGTTGATAGTAAATATTCATCATGGAGTGCGGTTACAAGTGGTGTACCTCAGGGATCTGTTTTGGGGCCACTGCTGTTTGTAATATTTATTAATGATCTGGATGAGGGTATAGTTGGGTGGATTAGCAAATTTGCTGATGACACCAAAGTCGGTGGTGTGGTAGACAGTGAGGAAGGGTGTCGTAGTTTGCAGGAAGACTTAGACAGGTTGCAAAGTTGGGCCGAGAGGTGGCGGATGGAGTTTAATGCGGAGAAGTGTGAGGTAATTCACTTTGGTAGGAATAACAGATGTGTTGAGTATAGGGCTAACGGGAGGACTTTGAATAGTGTGGAGGAGCAGAGGGATCTAGGTGTATGTGTGCATAGATCCCTGAAAGTTGGGAATCAAGTAGATAAGGTTGTTAAGAAGGCATATGGTGTCTTGGCGTTTATTGGTAGGGGGATTGAATTTAGGAGTCGTAGCGTTATGTTGCAACTGTACACAACTCTGGTGCGGCCGCACTTGGAGTACTGTGTGCAGTTCTGGTCCCCACATTACAGGAAGGATGTGGAGGCTTTGGAGAGGGTGCAGAGGAGGTTTACCAGGATGTTGCCTGGTATGGAGGGGAGATCCTATGAGGAGAGGCTGAGGGATTTGGGATTGTTTTCGCTGGAAAGGCGGCGGCTAAGAGGGGATCTTATTGAAACATATAAGATGATTAGAGGTTTAGATAGGGTGGATAGTGATAGCCTTTTTCCTCTGATGGAGAAATCCAGCACGAGGGGGCATGGCTTTAAATTGAGGGGGGGTAGTTATAGAACCGATGTCAGGGGTAGGTTCTTTACCCAGAGGGTGGTGAGGGATTGGAATGCCCTGCCAGCATCAGTAGTAAATGCGCCTAGTTTGGGGACGTTTAAGAGATCCGTAGATAGGTTCATGGACGAAAAGAAATTGGTTTAGGTTGGAGGGTCACAGTTTTTTTTTAACTGGTCGGTGCAACATCGTGGGCCGAAGGGCCTGTTCTGCGCTGTAATGTTCTATGTTCTATGTTCTATCTTCAACAGATTCCAAACTGAAACAACCTCCCAGCTGAGCTACAGACACAGAGAAAATTCACCAGAAAGAAACGGCTCCAGAGAGAAAAGATCCTGGAAGTGGAAAGGTGGAAGTTTTCCTCCTGCATGAGTCCCCACTGAGTTTCCCTCGGAAGTCCAGTTTCAGAGAGCAGAGGTCACAATCTGCGTGGGTGAGATCCTTTATTGTCATTCCTGGCCAGCCCATCCTGAGAAAACCCCTTCCTCATTTAGTAGCATCGTTTGAGTAAAAGCCATCGCCATTCCCGATTCCTGCCTCCCGTACTGAGCACGTGGCTCCCGAGTTCGGCAAAGGAAAATATAAATAAATTAATAAGTCTGAAAGACGTGCTGGTTAGCTGCATTGACCTGAACAGGCGCTGGACTGTGGCGACTAGGGGAATTTCACAGTAACTTCATTGCAGCGTTAACGTAAACCTTACTTGTGACACTAATAAATTGTGGTGAACCATCGTTGGTTCACCACTGGGGTTGTTATTGTGTTACTGTTGGGCTAGGGTGTTGTTGTTATGGGGGTTGTACTATGTTGTTGGGATAGGGTGTTTACCTGTCCTAAGTGTTATCATGGCACACTCCAGTGGGGTCCCGCCTCCGGTGGCAGGGTATAAGACCCCCTGCTCCGGCAGGACCCCTTCAGTCTGAACGGGTGAATTTGTGTTAGTAGTTTCATTGTTAATGTATTAAAGCCTTCAGTACTAAAGCCTTGTTTCCGGGTGCTCATTGAGGTGCATCAATTTAATACATTAACTGAGAATATGGAGCAGATCCTAAAACCGGATCGTCTGACACTGGACCCACGTGCGGTCGGTGCAGCTAACACGTTCGAACATTGGTGGAAGTGCTTCGAGGACTACCTGGCAGCCTCGGTAGCTATCACTACGGACAGTGATAGACTCCAGGTCCTCCACACAAGGGTAAGCGACACGATTTACCTAGCCATTCGTGCAGCTTCCACTTACCAGGGTGCCGTCGAGCTCCTAAAGAATAGGTACATTACGCCACCCAACGAGATTCACGCTCGTTATCTCCTCGCTACACGACGTCGGCAGTCGGGCGAGACCATAGAAGACTACGCCAATGAACTCCTGCAGCTTGCCAGGGCTTGTGACTGTAAGGACGTCTCCGCCGAGCAGTACATGCACGACCTCGCCCGAGACGCGTTCGTAGCAGGGGTAGGGTCCTCGTATATCAGACTTAAATTACTAGAAAAGGGGAAACTCAACTTGACCCAGGCAATGGGGATGGCCGTGAGGTTGGAGGCGGCGTCGAAGAGCTTGGCGCTGTACCCCGAGGACCACGTGCAGTCAACGTGGTTGGAGCAAGCTCTGCTCCCTCCTCGCCCCGCGAACCCGCGCTCCCAGATCGATTCGACGACGGCGGCAGCTCCAGGGGGCCAGCGATGCTATTTTTGCGGTGGGGCTAAGCATCCACGGCAGCAGTGTCCGGCAAGAACGGCAATCTGCAGCCAGTGCGGTAAAAAAGGCCACTACAGCAAAGTCTGCAGGTCCAAACCTAAAAACGGCAGTGCAGCTTGTAACCCTCCAGAACGGAGACCATCTCCTTCGGCGCTGCAGTACCCACGAGGTCCGACCACGTGCGACCTCAGGACGGCGCCATCGTGGCAAACAGAGGAGGAGGAAGACCACCAGGAGTCGCTGCGCCTGGCGCCCTCGCCCATGTGCGATTCATGGGGGCGGCCATCATGGTCCACGACGACTAGGAGCGACCAGCAGGGGTCCTCAGCATCCACATCGGCAGCATGCAGTGACGCCCAGGGGCCAACGGTGGCGTCGATCTCTCTGGATCAGACCAGGCATTTCAGACTGGAACATTCTATGATGGAGGTAAAGGTTAGTGGCAGAACTGTAAATTGTCTGTTTGACAGTGGGAGCACCGAAAGTTTCATACACCCTGAAACTGCTAAAAGGTGTGGACTCCGGGTTCTCCCTGCCAAGCAGACCATTTCCATGGCATCACAGTCCCGGTCTGTACCGATCCAAGGACGATGTATGGTAACTCTTGAGGTACAGGGCACAGTCTACGAGCAATACAGGCTCCTTGTGTTACCTCACCTTTGCGCGCCAATTCTCCTCGGACTAAATTTTATGGTCCACATGAAGAGTGTGATCCTACAGTACGGTGGGCCACTCCCTTCACTGGCCGTAGGGAACCAGCCGCAGCCTCCAAATTGCCCAAAACGCCCCGCGTGCAATCTATCCACCCTGAAGATCACGACACCATCCCTTTTTAAAAATCTGGTACCTGGCTGCAAGCCCATCGCTACTAAAAGTAGGCGTTACAGCGCTGAGGACCGGATCTTTATTAGATCTGAGGTTCAGCGGCTCCTCAAGGAAGGGATCATACAGGCCAGTGCTAGTCCGTGGAGAGCGCAGGTCGTGGTAGTCAAAAGCGGGAACAAACCTCGGATGGTCATCGACTATAGTCAGACCATTAATAGATACACGCAGCTGGATGCGTATCCTCTCCCGCGCATTTCTGATATGGTCAATCAGATTGCGCAGTACCGAGTGTTTTCTACCATAGACCTTAAGTCCGCCTACCATCAACTCCCCATCCGCCCAGAGGACCGACAATATACGGCCTTTGAGGCGGATGGTCGTCTATACCAATTCCTCAGGGTTCCATTTGGTGTCACCAATGGGGTCTCGGTCTTCCAGCGTGCTATGGACCGAATGGTGGACCAGAACGGGTTGCGGGCTACCTTCCCGTACCTGGATAACGTCACCATCTGCGGCCATGACCAGCAGGACCATGACACGAATCTCCAACACTTTCTGCGCACTGCATCTCGCCTGAATCTGACCTATAACAGGGAGAAGTGCGTATTCCGTACGCGTAAGTTAGCCATCCTCGGATACGTGGTGGAAAACGGGGTCATTGGCCCTGATCCAGACCGTATGCGACCACTCACTGAACTTCCCTTGCCCGCTAGCACGAAAGCACTCAGGAGATGCCTCGGGTTCTTTTCGTACTATGCACAGTGGGTCCCCAACTATGCGGACAAAGCTCGTCCGCTCATTAAGTCCACGACCTTCCCACTTACGCCGGAGGCCCAATTGGCCTTCAAGGTTTTGAAAAGCGACATTTCGAAAGCCACGATGCACGCGGTGGATGAATCCATCCCCTTCCAGGTGGAGAGTGATGCATCTGATTTCGCCCTAGCCGCCACACTAAACCAGGCAGGCAGGCCCGTCGCGTTTTTTTCCCGCACCCTTCAAGGCCCCGAAATTCGGCACTCAGCGGTGGAGAAGGAGGCTCAGGCCATTGTGGAGGCAGTCAGACACTGGCGCCATTACCTGGCAGGTAAGCGGTTCACCCTGATCACGGATCAACGATCCGTGGCGTTTATGTTTAGTAACACGCAGAGGGGCAAGATCAAGAACGATAAGATCTTGCGGTGGAGAATTGAGCTCTCCACCTATAATTACGATATTATGTATCGTCCAGGGAAGCTCAATGAGCCCTCGGATGCCCTCTCGCGCGGAACATGCGCCATCATGCAGGAGGACCGCTTGAAGGCTCTCCACAATGATCTGTGTCATCCTGGAGTCACCAGACTCTACCACTTCATAAAAGCCCGCAACCTACCCTACTCGGTGGAGGAGGTCAGGTCAGTTACTAGAAGTTGTCGGATTTGCGCAGAATGCAAACCACACTTTTATCGACCAGACCGGGCACATTTGGTCAAGGCCACTCGCCCTTTTGAGAGGCTGAGTGTAGATTTTAAGGGCCCCCTTCCCTCAACGGATCGGAATGTCTATTTTCTTAACATAATAGACGAATTTTCCCGGTTTCCGTTTGTTTTCCCCTGTGCGGACACGTCGACTGCCACCGTCATCAAGGCATTCAGTGAGCTTTTTACCCTGTTCGGGTACCCCTGCTATATTCATAGCGACAGGGGCTCGTCGTTCATGAGCAACGACTTGAGGCAATTCCTGCTCTCATTCGGGATTGCCTCTAGTAGAACCACGAGCTACAACCCTAGGGGTAACGGACAGGTGGAAAGGGAGAATGCTACAGTCTGGAAGGCTGTCCTACTGGCACTGAAATCCAAGGGCCTTCCAGTCTCCCGGTGGCAGGAGGTCCTTCCAAATGCGCTCCATTCTATCCGCTCCCTCCTGTGTACGGCAACCAATGCTACTCCCCACGAGAGGATGTTCTCATTCCCTCGGAAGTCGTCCTCGGGGACCTCATTGCCAGCCTGGTTGACGTACCCAGGACCCGTCCTTCTGCGGCGCCATGTGAGGGCTCACAAGTCCGACCCCTTGGTCGAACCGGTCCAACTCCTCCACGCCAACCCTCAGTATGCCTATGTGGCATATCCTGACGGGCGAGAGGACACTGTCTCCATTAGAGACCTGGCGCCCGCAGGGGACGTAGCAACTCCTGTCGCTCCTATTCCCCCAGTCACAGATCCACTACTCCTCATTACTTCCCCAGACGTGGCGCGGTCAGCACCGGGACCAGTGCATAACACTTTTACTCCCATGTACAGCTTGCCTGAGACTCGGAGATCGGCGCCACCATCATCACCACCACCACCAAACGTTCCAGGATCCCCTGCACCATCGCCTCATCAGGGCCGGCCGGCCCGGGAGTCTTTGAGGGGACAGCCAGATGTTGCTTTGAGAGAGCCACCGCAAGCACCTGCTCCGGTTTCGCAACCGGTGTTGAGAAGATCGCAGCGTCGGTGTGGTCCTCCAGACCGTCTGGACTTGTGAATCCTGTTATTTTTTTTTGTCATTGTCTGTTTTCATCCACCGCGCCACCTTTGGTTCCTAAAGGAGGGGTGAATGTGGTGAACCATCGTTGGTTCACCACTGGGGTTGTTATTGTGTTACTGTTGGGCTAGGGTGTTGTTGTTATGGGGGTTGTACTATGTTGTTGGGATAGGGTGTTTACCTGTCCTAAGTGTTATCATGGCACACTCCAGTGGGGTCCCGCCTCCGGTGGCAGGGTATAAGACCCCCTGCTCCGGCAGGACCCCTTCAGTCTGAACGGGTGAATTTGTGTTAGTAGTTTCATTGTTAATGTATTAAAGCCTTCAGTACTAAAGCCTTGTTTCCGGGTGCTCATTGAGGTGCATCATAAATAAACTTTTTAACTTTAATTTTGTTTACTTTTGCTGCCTCACGACTGTCCAGTTTCCTGTGAGTCTGATGTTCTTTTCTACGCGTCCCGACTCGCAGCGCTAAACCACGGTTTATGTTGGCAGCTTTTTTAAAAATTCATTCGTGGGACATGGGTGTCGCTGGCTGGCCAGCATTTATTGCCCATCCCTAGTTGCCCAAGATTGAAAGTCAACCACATTGCTGTGGCCTTGGAGTCACATGTAAGCCAGACCAGGTAAGGATGGCAGATTTCCTTCCCTAGATGACATGGGCGGCACAGTTGTTGGCACTGCTGCCTCACAGCGCCAGGGACCCGGGCTCAATTCTCGGCTTGGGTGACTGTCTGTGTGGAGTCTCCACGTTCTCCCCGTGTCTGCGTGGGTTTCCTCCGGGTGTTCCGATTTCCTCCCACAGTCCAAAGATGTGCTGGTTAGATGCATTGGCCACGCTAAGTTGCCCCTTAGTGTCCCAGGATGCGTATGTACGTTGGGTGGAATCAGCCTGTCTTTCTCCTGGGCAGGGATGCCTGCATAGCCTTCAATCTCCTCCAGGTGGCAGGCTGCCATTCACATTAGCCATTCAGAATAGAGGGATTAGCGGGGTAAATATGTGGGGTTATGGGGATAGGGCTTGGGTAGGATTGTTGTCAGTGGGATATGTCTGCCATTCATCTGCTCATGGTTAGTTTAAACATGACAACAAGGTCATGAAACATTCATTGAGGGATTAAAAAACAAAGCATGACACCGAGACACAGAAGGAGATATTAGGTAAGGTGACCAAACGTTTGAACAAAGAGGTAGGTCTTAACGGACTCGATGGGCCAGATAGCCTATGATTCTAGTGAACCGGATGGGTTTTTCTGACAATCGACAATGGTTTCATGGTCATCAGTCGATTCCTAATTCCAGATATTTTTTATTGAATTCAAATTTCACCATCTGCCGTGGTGGGATTCGAATCCGGGCCCCCAGAACATTAGCTGAGTTTCTGGATCAATAGGCTAGCGATAATACCACTTGGCCATCACCTCTCCCACAACCATTGTGGAATCTTCTTCCTCGGTCAGATACAGGCCACCGCCATGTTGGAAATCCTGTCAGAAACACCAAGCATTGTTCCATTGTTCAGTGGGGAACGTCGATGCCATCTTGGAATCCTGTAATCTCTTAAAGCTGTACCCACACTGTTAAAAATCTTCAGAATGGATCATAATTCCACACTTCTAGCTCCACTAGGATTCCCCAATGGCCCAGACCAGTCACAGAATTACAGTCTTTGGAGGAAAAAATATTTAAGACACAGCACTGCTACAGGTCTAAATAAAAAATCAAAAGCAGCTTCGAGAGTTTCAACAGATATTTTTGTGGATAAGACCTGGTGGGTGGCACAGTGGTTAGCGCTGCTGCCTCACAGCACCAGGGACCTGGGTTCAATCCCGGTCTAGGGTAACTGTGTGGAGTCTGCACGCTCTCCCCGTGTCTGCGTGGGTTTCCTCCGGGGTTCCCTCCCACAGTCTGAAAGACGTGCATTGGCCATGCTAAATTCCCCCTCAGTGTACCTGAACAGGCGCCGGAGTGTGGCGACTAGGAGATTTTCACAGTAACTTAATTGCAGTGTTAATGTAAGCCTACTTGAGACACTAATTAATAATTTTTTTTTAAAAAGGGTGACAGCCAGTGTGAATGTCCGATCAGATAAGGAACTATGGTCCCAAAGCTTTAGATTGGAATGACAGACATTCCACTTTATGGAGTGGGGGTGGGGGGGGGGGAGGGGGGGTGGGCATGAGGGGAGTCTGATTCCTGGACACCCAGTGATCTTTGGACCACTGAGCTGTGGCAACAAGCAGATCTTTGAGCTGATATATGTTGTGTGGAATCAGCCTGTCTTTCTCCTGGGCAGGGATGCCTGCATAGCCTTCAACCTCCTCCAGGTGGCAGGCTGCCACTCACATTAGCCAGTCAGAATAGCACAGTTTCGAGTCCTCAAACACTGTGGAATATTCAGACTCTGATTTCAGTTCCGATCCCCCGTCTCTTTTAGATTTGTCCATCATGATCCCAGACCCTGGAAAGTCCTCAGTGGTCAGACCAACCTACCCCACACAAGGTTACAGCAGCACCTCCGGTGGGAGTGGTTCCGGGGACGGGGCAAGAGGCTGAGGACTCTCTGCCTCCAGCTACGGTGATGGTATTGTCAGTATGTGCGCCCACCATGATACACCCGGGGCATCCTGCCACATCCTGTGCACAGGAACCTCATGGAATCCCTACAGTGCAGAAGGAGGCCATTCGGCCCATCGAGTCTGGACCGACCACAATCCCTCCCAGGCCCTCTCCCCGTAACCCCACATATTTACCCTGCTAATCCCCCTGACACTAGGGTCAATTTAGCATGGCCAACCAACCTAACCTGCACGTCTTTCGACTGTGAGAGGGAACTGGAGCACCCGGAGGAAACCCATGGAGAGAACGTGCAAACTCCACACAGACAGTGAACTGAGGCCGGAATTGAACCCGGGTCCCTGGCGCTGTGAGGCAGCAGTGCTAACCCACTGTGCCGCCCCATGGAGCCTCAGGGGTGCTGCAACCTCCTGGCTGTCTAGTACCACCCACAACAAAAAAACAGAGGTGAGCATGCCACTCGGGGCGGAATCCTCCGGCCGCGCTGGTCTAAAAGCCGGAAATTCCCGCCCGACCGTCAATTGGATTTCACATTCTCCACAACCCGCCCGCTAAAATTCCAGTGGCAGGTGGGGTGGGAGAATTCCGGCCTCAATCTTCTACTTGCCACTGGAACATCCTTCCTCAGCCTCAGAGAGCTTCCCAATGTCCCAAACGCAAAAAAGAAGAAAAGACAACTCCAGGCAGATGATTAGTGTCACATTTCTGTCCACCCCATGGGAAACCATCCACCGTCAAACCAGCCAGACTAACCAGGCACGGTTTAACATCGAGCAATGGAAGAAACAGATGAAACCAAGCCCAACCCAATCCAACCTCCTAGTGAACAACATGAACCAGAGACACCAGAGCCCACCCCTCTCCCAACAGACAGCGGTGGAAGGGTTATAAAGTCTCCAAACCATTTGGACCTCCAACTTCAAGGACTTGAAGGGGCGAGATGGAGTTGTGAAAATGTTGTTAATGTTCATTTTTTGTCATTCGTGGGACATGGGCGTCACTGGCTGGCCAGTATTTATTGCCCATCTTGAGTTGCCCTTGAGAAGGTGGTGGTGAGCTGCCTTCTTGAATCGCTGCAGACCATGTTCTGTGGGTTGACCCTCAATGCCATTAGGGAGGGAATTCCAGGATTTTGACCCAGCGACTGTGAAGGAACGGCGATATATTTCCAAGTCAGGATGGTGAGTGGCTTGGAGAGGAACTTGCAGGTGGTGGTGTTCCCATGTATCTGCTGCTCTTGTCCTAGATGGAAGTGGTCGTGGGTTTGGAAGGTGCTGTCTAAGGATCTTGGGTGAATTGCTGCAGTGCATCTTGTAGATAGTACACACTGCTGCTACTGAGCGTCGGTGGTGGAGGGAGTGGAGGTTTGTAGATGTGGTGCTAATCAAGCGGGCTGCTTTGTCCTGGATGGTGTTGAGCTTCTTGAGTGTTGCTGGAGCTGCACCCATCCAGGCAAGTGGGGAGTATTCCATCACACTCCTGACTTGTGCCTTGTAGATGGTGGATAGGCTTTGGGGAGTCAGGAGGTGAGTTACTCGCTGAAGTATTCCGAGCCTCTGACCTGCTCTTGTAACCACAGTGTTTATGTGGTGAGTCCAGTTCAGTTTCTGGTCAATGGTAACCCCAAGGATGTTGACAGTGGGGGATTCATTGATGGTCACACCATTGAATGTCAAGGGGCGGTGGTTAGAGTGTCTCTTATTGGTGATGGTCATTGCCTGATGTTTGTGTGGCACGAAAGTTATTATTTTATTGTTTTATTTGAGATATTAAAAATAGAATTCCCGATATTACAACAGTGACATTTCAAAAGTATATCATTGGGTTCAGGAAATCCTGAGGGCATGAAAGGTGGTAAAGGAATCCAAGCCTTTCTCTTTAGAATTCCCTGTTCTTAATCTCCTACCGGCAGAATTCAAATTCAGCAAAGGAATGTTAGTTTGAAACTGAGGGTTTATTCACTGCATTGACTACTGATTCTCGGTTTCCTGTCTCTCTCTCTCTGCCTCGTCTTCCATCTCTCTCTGACCCAATTCTCCCTTCTCTCCTTCTCTCTCATCACTCTGTTTCCCTAATGGTCCCTATTCTCAACCATCTCTGTCCCCAAAGACTCTTCTCTCAATCACATATTTTACTCTCTTTGCTATACGCTGCCTTCGTCCAGCAGAGGAAGTACCCTCTGAGATAACTCGGTACACATCACAGTGGGGGCAATTTTACCATTTTTTGTCTAAGTGCAGGGCGTACTTGAAACTGAGAGAATTCCAGATCCATCTTTTGGGTGTATTTTCAGGCCCCCCATTCGCACTCTGCCTGCCAAATTTTGAGCAAGTCAGTTGCTCGCTGCAGAAGCCTGTGGGCGGGATTAACGCACCCGAAAGCCTGCAGAGGGAGGCAGTGCGCATGTGCATGCCTCTGATGCTGCACATGCACATTAGCAGTGGCAGGGGTCTGACAGGAAAGAGAGAGCTGTCAGGCCCCTGCTAGTGCAGGCTGCCTGAAGCAGCCCCCCCCACCCCCTTGCAATTGCAGGGGCCCTCGGGCTGAGATATAGCCTCCGCCAATCCCCCCCGCCATCCAGACCAATCGCGGACCCCCTCCCTCCCCCACCGATCACGGACCCACCGCCCTCCCCCCACCGATCGCGGACCCACTGCCCTCCGCCCACCGATTGCGGACCCACTGCCCTCCCCCCACCGATCGCGGACCCACCGCCCTCCCCCCACTGATCGTGGACCCACTGCCCTCCCCCCACTGATCCCTACAGTGTGGCAGCGGGTCCCTCTCCTCATTAGCCCTCCCCCCACTGACTCTGCCCCCAATGTCTCCGCCCTCGGCACTGCCCAAGGGGCACCCCCGCCCCCTTGTCCTCAGCCTCCATGGAGGGGGCCTCAATAGCCTCTGGTTTTACCAACGAGGCCAACACGACTGCTCCCTGTTCATGGGCAGCTTGCCTATTCCTCGCTCAGCAAGGTCATGTACGGGGACCAAGCCCAGACAATTGAGCGCTGCGCTCACTAAGCAGACGCAAAACAGCATTAAAATAAGTTTACATACATTAACCCGTCTCTCACCCGTTTCCAGCGAGACGCTGACTGCTCCAGAAATCTGGTGCTCATAAAATGGTGCCAGTCACACCACATGCACACACACATACTACACACACACATGCAGACACACACACCACACACATACTACACACACGCGCACTCACACACACACACCACACACACAGACACATACCACACACACAGGGCCTGATTTTACCATTGCGTTGCGCCCGTTTTCGGGTGCGAAAACTTGGTAAAGTCCCGAAATGGACGCAACGTCGATTTAAATGCATTTGCATGCATTTAAATTGACTGAATGGGCTGCACGGCCAAACTTACCAACATTTCCCCCTTTACCATCGCGTTCACGCGTCCAGATTCGGCGTGAAACAGACAAGCTCGGCAAAGGTCTGTTTCGGGCGCTCCAGCTCCTGAAGAGTAAGTTCAGAGCTTCCAGCGGCTCCCTGACTCAGATCGGTGGTGAGGGGGAGGGGGGGCGGGCCAGATCATTCTCTGGTTGGAGGGGAGGAAGATGAGGAAGGAGGGCCAGCTGGACCTCTGGGGGGGAGGGGGGCGGGTGGGGGGAGGGGGGGGGGGTGGGGGGAGGGGGGGTGGGGGGGATGGGGGGGCAGCGGGGGTCCGCTGCCACTCTGTGGGCGATCGGTGGGGGGGAAGTGGGGCAGGGGGTCGCGATCGGTCTGGTAGTGGGGGGGGGGGGTGGTGGATAAGGGGGACAGTTATGTTGTGGGGGTGGGATGATATCTGTGGGGGCCATCGCTCCCGGGCCGCTTTATCCACTTTTTGCAGCCCAGGAGCAATGTGGCAGGGGAGCGTTTTTCAGATTTTTTTTTTACTGTGCATGCGCAGTTGAAGGCTCCGATTGGAGCTGCAGCCTTTCAGACACGATAAACCCCGCCCACAGCGTGATTCAGATTCGTGACATTTTTTTCAGGCTGAGTGCGTATGAGGGCACCTGGGAACAGGGTTTACAAGTCGGATCTGAATCATGCCCAGATTCAGCACTTAGAATGAAAATGGTAAAATCGGGCCCACACATGCAGACACACACACTATGTACAACCATGTGACCTAGAATCATAGAAACCCCACAGTACAGAAAGAGGCCATTCAGCCCATCGAGTCTGCACTGACCACAATCCCACCCAGGCCCTACCTCCACATCCCTACACATTTTGCCCACTAATCCCTCTAACCTACGCATCTCAGGACACTAAGGGGCAATTTTAGCATGGCCAATCAACCTAACCCGCACATCTTTAGATTGTGGGAGGAAACCGGAGAATGTGCAAACTCCACACAGACAGTGACCCAAGCCGGGAATCGAACCCAGATCCCTGGAGCTGTGAAGCAGCAGTGCTAACCACTGTGCTACCGTGCCGCCCAACCTGTTGGGAGAGGCAAAAGAAATAGATAAATAAATAAATAATTCAAGCCAAATGGAAGCAGCAAAGGTGAAGAGGGGCCAAGAGAGGAAAATCAGGGAAATTCCCCTCTGACTCTGAGGTATTTGAAACTCGTCAAGGAAGTCACTTTGGTCCAGGTGATTTTATCTTGTACCTCAGTGTCTGTTGCCTATATTGTCCATTGCCCACTCCCAGCACGAGGTGTGGTAATTCGTGGAGAGCTGTCCCTGACCCTTGACAATGTTTGATGGGGAGTGGTGTTCCTCAAGCTACACAAGATTGATAAAGGAGAGTTGATGGATGTAGTATATTTGGACTTGCAGAAGGCTTTTGATAAAGTCCTGCACAGGAGGTTAATTAGGGAATAAAAGCACATGGGATAAGAGGCAATGTACTGTTGCGGACTGAGACTTGGCTAACAGGCAGAAAAGAGAGAGGAGGAATAAACAAATCATTCTCGCATTGGCAGGCTGTGCCTTGTGGGGTACGGCAAGGGTCAATTCTTGGGCTCCAGCCCTTCACGATATATATCAATGATTTGGAAATGGGGACCAAATGTAATATTTCCAAATTTGCGGACGATACAAGGCTAGGCGGGAATGTGTGTTGTGAGGAACATGCAAAGCGACTACAGGAGGATTTGGACAGACTTGGATGTACAAAGGGGCCTGAGTGTCCTTGTCCGTAAGTGACTGAAGGCTATCATACAGGTGCAGCACGCTATTAGGAAGGCTAATGGGATGTCAGTCTTTATCACAAGAGGATTTGAGCGCAGGTGTAGTGAGGTCTTGCTTCAATTGTATAGAAGCTTACTTAGCTGGTGCCTGGAGTACTGTGTGCAGTTTTGGACCCCTTACCTCAGAAGGATATAATTGTCATTGAGGGAGGGCAAGGAAGTTTACCAGACTTGTTTTGGGGGTGGTGGGACTGTCTTATGAGGAGAGATTGGGCACAGTCTCAGGGTAAGGGATTACATTGAAGATAAATTATTTAATTCAAAGTGTTGTGAATCATTGGATTTCTCAACCACAGAGGCTTGTGGATGCTCCATCATTGAATACATTTAAGGCTGGGATAGACAGAGCACACAGTCGAATGACATCACCATCAAATCATGTGATCAGCTCTTAAAGCAACCTGCAAACATTTTTAAATATATAATATCACCCTTAGAGAATATAAGTGTGAAATTCACCTTCATCTGCTCTTACTTTTGCCATCTGTGATTTCATTTCTGAAATTCTATGCCCTATTGTTATCCACTTCTCTTAGGTAAATAGTCTGTTTACAGTGTTGCTAGGCTACTCTGTATATCAAATACCTCAGTCAATCTGTCTTCCTAACCAATTCCCGTTTAAAAATAGTTTGCTCTCGTTTAATCATACATTCTCAGAACACGTTCCCAATTGTTAGATTGTTAATTTTCATTTTATCACAACGCCTTGACCAGAATGAAACACTTTTTGAAAGTGCTGTCACGTAGGAAATAAGGCAGCTAATTAAAGCTCAACAAACCCCAACAAAGTGCAAATTTATAGGAGGGACGTGACAGCACTGGAAAGGATGCAGAGGAGATTTGCCAGGCAGTGACCCTCATAACATTTACGAAGCACTTAGATGTGCACTTGCGATGTCCAAGGCATACAAGGCAATGAACCAAGTGCTGGAAAATGGTACTAGAATAGTCAGGTGGTTATTTTTGCCCAGTGTAGACGTGATGGGCTGAAGGGCCTTTTCTGTGACTCTATAACCCTGTGCTTCAGAAGTAAAATTTCTACCAACTGGGCCATGGTTGGCACAACATGGAAAGCAACTGAGTGAAAGATCACTCCTTCTGACTGTCAGGCACATTGCCAACTCATAACCAGTTCGGCAGCAATGACAATGTCAACAGCATTTAGTTGGAAGTATAATATATTGAAATGGAGGATATTGAAAGTAATTAGTTGTAATTTATTGCTAAAACTGAAGGCTAAATTCTGCCGCCAGCCAAGTGAGTGAACGCAGCATTACTGAGTGATACAGGTCAGAGGGTCCTCATTTCCTGTCTTTGTGAAGATCAGCTGATTTCAGCCGGGGCAGCAGCTGAGGGGGCTGCAATTTGTTACACCATCCCGGATTGTCACCCAGTGACTCCTTGCTGGGCGCTGGCTGAGATTATAATTGTCTGGGCTGTGAGTGCACTCTTTCCCTGGCAACTCATTGCCAAGAGTGGACACTCTAACCCTAGAGTAAGAAGGTCGGAGGGAGCCCGTTTAAAAAGCACAGTGCTAATGGGGAGACGCCACTTCAATAAGAGGGTCCAGAAAAGATATTAGCCTTCGACAATGTGACAAAATACTGTGTAACTAAAACTGTGGAAAGCTCCAGCTTCCAATCTGTATACTGACTTGGGTCACCGTGTGGACTTTGCACATTCTCCCCGTGTCTGCGTGGGTTACCTCCGGGGGTGCTCCGGTTTCCTCCCACAGTCCAAAAATATGCGAGCACGGTGGATTGGCCATGCTAAATTGCCCCTTAGTGTCCCAAGACGTGTAGATTAGGAGGATTAGCAGGGTAATTATGTGAGGTGATGGAAATAGGGCCTGGATGGGATGCTCTGTCGGAGAGTCGGTGCAGACTCGATGGGCCGAATGTCCTCTTTCTGCACTGTAGGGATTCTATGATTCTTTGCCTAGTGTGTGAAAGAGTGGAATGAAAAATCAATAGAAATGCAGCTCTCATTATGATCACAGAGTGAAACTGCATTAAGCGATCTCTCAAACATATTTTACATATCTAAAAGCTGCGTACACTTGTGCATGTGAATGGTGAGGTTAGAGGTCAGAGGAGTTAAGGCATGTTTAAAATCCTGGGCGATTGTTCAGAAATTAGGAAGTAGTTGATTAGTCTGCATTTCCAAACCTCCCAGCCTGCCTTTTGTGGTGAAGCTAACACTGACTGAAGTGTATGTAAATTTCATTCAGGGTTATTGGTTGGCGGTGTACAAGTAAAACAAAAATAGAGCTAGAAATGAAAACACACAGATAACTATTTAGTCAGGCGAGTTAACAAGGTCATTTGCATCTTTGCTGAACTTTAGAACCTTTAGCTGTGTGTGAACTTCTTTCTCTTGGCAAAGAGGTTTTGAGGCTTGTAATGGGGCATCGTGCCGTGTGAGGTGGTAAGCCAAGTCTTGCTGGGTGGAGATTGGGGTTAGCATGTATGGATAAGATAGAGTTGGGTTTGGGTGTGTGCTCTAAGTTTAACCCTTCGGGGTTTTAGATGTGTGGAACACTGTGCATGGTTATTGCTGCCAAAGTTGTTGTGATCAATGTGACCTATCCAGTGCTGCCACACACCCACTGGCAAACTGACCGGGTTGAGTTAGAAAGTTACTTTCAAATCCGGACTGTGTCAATGGTGCCGCTTCTGGAGTTATTTTCAGGATTTCAATTCCTTGGATCAAGAGTGTTTCAAATAAGTTCTGATGTTAATCTTTGTGACTGATGTTCCTTTATCAACCAAACCCTGGTACTTTATTTTTTTAATTCATTATAGAATCTCTACTGTGCAGAAGGAGGCCATTTGACCCATCAAGTCTGCACTGACCACAATCCCACCCAGGCCCTATTCCCGTAACCCCACATATTTACCCTGCTAATCACCCTGATGCTAAGGTCAATTTAGCATGACCAATCAACCTAACCTACACATCTTTGGACTGTGGGAGGAAACCTGAGCATCCGGAGGAAACCCACGCAGTCATGAGGAGAATGTGCAAACCCCGCACAGACAGTGACCTGAGGCCGGAATTAAACCTGGGATCCTGGCGCTGTGAGGCAGCAGTGCTAATCACTGTGCCACCGTGCCGTCCTTCATTCATGGGAAATGGTCGTCGCTGGCTGGCCAGCATTTATTGCCCATCCCTAATTGCCCAAGGACAGCTGAGAGTCAACCACATTGCTGTGGCTCTGGATTCACATGTAGGCCAGACCAGGTAAGGATGGCAGATTTCCTTCCCTAAAGGACATTAGTGAGCCAGATGGGTTTTTCAAACAATTGACAAAGGTTTCATGGTCATCATTAGATTCTTAATTCCAGATTTTTTTGGGGGGGTGTCGGTTTAGCCCAGTTGGCTGGTTAGTGATACGGAGTGATGCTAACAGCGCGGGTTCAATTCCCGTACTGGCTGAGAATATTCATGAAGGCCCTACCTTCTCAAACTTGCCTCTGGCCTGAGGTGTGGTAAATCACCACCAGCCCCTTTGAGGGGGGGAGAACAGTGTAAAGTCATCTGGGACTATGGCAACCTTATTTTAAAACACTTCACATGGTTGTAATAATAGCGGAGGCAATGGTATAGTGGTATTCTCACTGGACTAATAATCCAGAGACCCAGGGTAATGCTGTAGGGATCCAGGTTCGAATCCCACCACAGCAGATGGTGAAATTTAAATTCAGTAAAAATCTGAAATTAAAAGTCTAAAAGATGACCATGAACCCATTGTCGATTGTTGTAAAAACCCATCTGGTTCACTAATGCCCTTTAGGGAAGGAAATCTGTCGTCCTTACCCAGTCTGGCCTACATGTGACTCCAGACCCACAGCAATGTGAATTTGTGGAATTCCCTGTGCAGTGAAGGAGTTGAGGCTACCTCGTTGAATGTTTTTAAGGCAAAGATAGATAGGTATTTGAACAGTAAAGGAATTAAGGGTTATGGTGAGCGGGCGGGTAAGTGGAGCTGAGTCCACAAAAAGATCAGCCATGATCTTATTGAATGGCGGAGCAGGCTCGAGGGGCCAGATGGCCTACTCCTACTCCTAGTTCTTTGCTGGAATTTTACCAGCACGCCTGCCCTGGAATTGAGACAGGTGGGGCTTGCAGAATGGCACTTCCTGTTGGCCTCGGGTGAGATCTTACGAGTGGGCAAGGCGGTAAAATTCCGGCACTTATGTTCTTATGTTCTTAATGTGGTTGACTCTTAAATTCCCTCAATTCAAGGACTATTGGGGACGGGCAATAAATGTCGGCCTTGCCAGTGACACCCACATTCTA
The DNA here is from genome assembly GCF_964213995.1 of Mustelus asterias. Lineage (NCBI taxonomy): Eukaryota > Metazoa > Chordata > Chondrichthyes > Carcharhiniformes > Triakidae > Mustelus > Mustelus asterias. Next base: position 8,318,229 of record NC_135814.1, read on the forward strand.
TGAGAGAAGATTAAAACAAAAAATAATGTCACACTGCTTCACTTTACAGTCAAGATCGTGTTGAAACTACAAATCAGAACGATCGAATAAAAACAGTTGTATCAAAAGTGATGGAACACTGCATTCTATTTAGCTTGTGTAGCTACGTACTGATACTAATATTCGTGACACTTTCGGACATAGAGAGTGCCCCCCCCAGCCTCCACCCCCCCCCCCCCCCCCCCCCCCCCCCCACCTCCCGCTCCCAAGCTGACATAAGGAACTGGTTTTCACACAGCCCATTGCGGTGGGGAACATGGCCACCTGGCCCACTTAATCGCAGGAGAGGTCCTGCACCAGACTTCCAGTGGCAGCAAAGCACCCCCACCCCCACCTGATCAAGGCACAGGGTGGGAGAGGCTGATGCCGGATTCCCGGCCATCACAGCGGGATGTTAATTAGACTCGCGAACCAGCCCCGTTGGCAGTCGATATCCCTGAGCTCACCATAACTGGTCCCATCATGGTCCCTATCCAATGGGCGACATGGTGGCACAGTGGTTAGCACTGCCGCCTCACAGTGCCAGGGACCCGGATTCAATTCTGGCCTCGGGTCACTGTCTGTGAGGAGTTTGCGCATTCTGTCCGTGTCTGCGTGGGTTTCCTCCGGGTGCTCCAGTTTCCTCCCACAGTCCAAAGATGTGCGGGTTAGGTTGATTGGCCATGCTAAATTGACCTTAATGTCAGAGGGATTAGCTGGGTAAATGAGGGTTATGGGGATAGGGCCTGGGTGGAATTGTGGTCAGTACAGGCTAGATGGGGCCAATTGGCCTCCTTCTGTACTGTAGGGAATCTATGACAACTGGTGGTGGCTCAGGCCTCCGTTGTAGACTGCATGGCTTTCCTGTGTCTTCCAAAGGCCACTCAGCAAACACTACCAGGTGTTCCAGTGGGACGGGTCGGGTGGGGATGGTGGTGGGTTGTGGGGGGGGGGAGGGGTGGAATGGTGCATGGTGTCCCTCGTAGTCATGAACTCAGCAACATATCAAGGGACCAGAGCAAGGGGAGAGCAGTTGTAAGCCACAGCTCCCCCCTCCCCCTGGCAATCCCAACCCCATAGCCATGGTCCCAATCCTGCCATCACTCATCTTAGGTCGAGGATCCCCCCATGCTGCATATCCTGTGGGTACATTGCTGCCAGCGGTCGCTGCTCCTGCCGTTAGGAACCCCAATCACAGGGACAGCACGACAGGTTAGCACTGATTCCATCATTCTGTCAGACAAGGCACTTCAGATCACTGCAACTCACTGAATTAAAAACTTCTCCTTGACTCATCTCTGGTTCTTTGGTCAATTACCTCAATTCCATATCCTCTCTGACAAATAAATGACACAGAGTGGGAAAAACAGAAGGAAAGAAAAAATAAAGGTCTCCACAACAACATTTCCTTTCTCTTTCAGACACAAACTGTTCAAGTAATGTTTTTGTTACTAGTTACTATTATTAAACTAGAAAGAGTGCAGAAAAGATTTACTAGGATGCTACCAGGACTTGATGGTTTCAATTATAAGGAGAGGCTGGATAGACTGGCACCTTTTTCCCTGGAACGTAGATAAGGTAGATCGTCAACACCTTTTCCCAAAGGTAGGGGAGTCTAAAACTAGAGGGCATAGGTTTAAGGTGAGAGGGGAGAGATACAAAAGGATCCAGAGGGGCAATTTTTTCACACAGAGAGTGGTGAGTGTCTGGAACAAGCTGCCAGAGGTAGTAGTAGACGCAATTTTGTCTTTTAAAAAGCATTTAGACAGTTACATGGGTAAGATGGGTATAGAGGGATATGGGCCAAACGCAGGCAATTGAGACTAGCTTAGTGGTTTAAAAAAAAGGGTGGCATGGACAAGTTGGGCCGAAGGGCCTGTTTCCATGCTGTAAACCTCTATGACTAGTGGCTTTTTTGCACCTGCTGAACAGCACAGTATTGGGATGAAGTTTTGACCATGAAGGAATTCACCCTCTAATTGTATGCGAATTGACACAGTGATGTTATACTGAGGCGGATCTCATTTATCCCAGTATCAGAGAGTGAATCAACAATTCCCGATATTCAAGGTACCAAATACAATCATTTTGCAGAGTGTCTTCTGCCTCCTTTGTTACTATAAACAATGGATAGCATCCTAGACCCAGCCATCCTAGAAAGGTAGGATTCTCCAATTAGAGCACTGCAGGCTGAAGTTATAACGTATAATTAATGTCTTTCATGCTGAAAGGCTCCAGTCACTCAAACTTCTCCTTGACCTTCACTGCGGTCATGTTACCATCAGAACATGGTATCATCAGAACAGTCCAAAGATGTGTGGGTTAGGTTGATTGGCCATGCTAAATTGCCCATAGTGTCCTGGGATATGTAGGTTAGTGGGGTAAATGTGTGGGGTGTGGGGATAGGGCCTGGATGTGGGATTGTTGTTGGTGCAGTCTCGATGGGCTGAATAGCCTCCTTCTGCACTGTGGTGTTTCTATGATCCTGTGGTAGAAATGAATGTGGCGCGCACCAGGAACAGGATTGTGTCACAGGCTTCAGGACCCTGCTGTTAGGTTAAAATGGGAGTCAGAAGCTCCGACTGTGTGGGGAAAACAGTGATTTTTCTCAAATTAGCAAATTAGTGGCCAGAGGGCAGTTTCTTCATTCTTTAGGGGCTCTCAAAGCTGGAGGGCCAATCAGAGGTCCACATACAATTAAGAAGCAGCAATTGGTCTTTCAAGGTAAATGAGAGAGAGGGCACCGCAAAGTGGGAAACCCGCGCTCCAACTTTTAAAAATATCACACAAAATAAGTCCCGAGGAAGCTCTCCACAAGGCAGCCTGGAGCTGCAGCTGTCGCCAGGCAGACCCCTGGCCACCTGCTATTGTGTCAGCAGGCCTCCTCCAGGCAGTTCCACTCTCCCCTGATGCTTCAAGGAACCTGAAGGCCGACTAGAAAGTTCCAGTCAACGGGCCTCAATCGGCCATCAACAAGGTTAATCTGCCACACACATCCCACATCTGGACAAATGGCCCTGGGCCAGGATGGAGACAGAAAAACCAGCACGCTGGATGGCAGTGCGAAGTTTTGCAGCCGCCTGCCTCCAGGGGTCTAGAACTTCCATTCCAGGTTCCTCACGGCAAAGAGGCTTCAATAAAATCCTTACAGTGCAACAAGAGGCCATTCGGTCCATCGACTCTGCACCGACTCTCCAATAGAGCATCCCACCCAGATCCTCTCCTCTACATTCCCCCCATAACACCACACATTTACCACGGCCAATCCACCACTAAGGAGCAATTTAGCATGGTCAATCCACCTAACGTGCACATCTTTGGACAGTGGGAGGAAACTGGAGCACCCGGAGGAAACCCACGCAGACACAGGGAGAATGTGCAAACTCAACACAGACAGTGACCCAAGCCAGGAATCGAATCCGGGTCCCTGGCTCTGTGAGGCAGCAGTGCTAACCACTGTGCCACCATGCCGTATAAGGTGACTGTGAGGTGTTTTTTTTGGAAATCAGTCAGAAGAGCTGGTCAGGAAAAAACACAGGGGCCTGAAAAGTCATCGTGACATGTCAAAAAACAAAATCTGTTCCAACAAAATTGATGGAAAGATTGGTTTCCCAGCAGTGAAGCCAAACTGATTTTAAGCAGTCAGATTGCTCTTTAGTGAAATGTTTCAATAAATTGCATGAAGCTTTTAAGAAGCTCAGGAAACAGATAAGAAACAACTTTCTTTCTCAGGTAAACCAGTGAAAGTAAGAGTTTGTATTTACAAAGCAACGCCCCACAGCCATTAGAGAGCCCAAGGGTTTTTTTTCAAATGCAGTCACTGAATGTCGCAAAACAATTATTTTTAAACCTGTAGTTTTGTTCAGGAATCTGCCGACTGTCCTCCAAGGTTAAAATACAGCAATATAATAAAAGCAAAACACCGCAGATGCTGGAAATCTGAAGTCAAAACAGAAGTACTCAGCAAGTCCAACAGCGTCTGTGGAGAAAAAGAACAGGGTGAACCTTTAGAGTTGAATATTATTCTTCTTTAGAATCTTACAAAGTTCTGAAGAAGTTCTGAAGAGGAATCAAATTCTACTCAAAAGTTAACTCTGTTTCTCTCTGCACAGATTTTTTTGTATTCATTCGTGGGACATGAGCACTGCTGGCTGGCCAGCATTTATTGCCCATCCCTAGTTGCCCTTGAGAAGCTGGTGGTGAGCTGCCTTCTTCAATCACTGCAGTCCATGTTCTGTGGGTTGGCCCACAATGCCGTTAGGGAGGGAGTTCCAGGATTTTGACCCAGCGACCGCGAAGGAACGGCGATATATTTCCAAGTCAGCTGCAGCTGAGTATTTCCAGCACTTTCAGATTTTATGATAGAAACATAGAAACATAGAAAACTGCAGCACAAAACAGGCCCTTCGGCCCCACAAGTTGTGCCGAACATATCCCTACCTTTTAGGCCTACCTATAACCCTCCATCCTATTAAGTCCCATGTACTTATCCAATAGAAACGTAGAAAACTACAGCACAAAACAGGCCCTTCGGCCCCACAAGATGTGCCGACATTATAGTACGACAGACTTATCATCATGTAATCTGGGTAGCACATGGAGGTCTCAGTTGACATTTTGAAAATGCATTTTTGATTTATACAGGCTCTACTGCTTGTCTGGACTTCAGTAAAGGTAATAAATGATGTGGGGCTGGGAATCTCCTTATGTTTGGCTGTCTCAGTAACCCCAATCTGCACTAGGGCAGTTTATCCACAGACCAAACACAGGCTCTTTCTTAAAAATAGAAACATAGAAAATTGATGCAGGTGTAGGCCATTCGGCCCTTCGAGCCTGCTCCACCATTCAATGTGATCACGGCTGATCATGCACTTTCAGTATCCCACTCCCACTTTCTCTCCATACCCCCTGCTCCCGTTAGCCGCAAGGGCCACGTCCAGCTCCCTCTTGAACATATTTAACGAACTGGCCCCAACAGCTTTCTGTGGTAGAGAATTCCACAGGTTCGCAACTCTCTGAGTGAAGACGTTCTTCCTCATCTCAGACCTGAATGGCTTACCCCTTATTCTTAGACTGTGACCCCCTAGTTCTGCACTCCCAACAGCTTAGCTCCCATTTTAAAACTATGCTCTCCTGCTCTGGATTTTCCCACTCAGGGTATTTTCAAGAAGACAGGATGACTTATGACCCCTGTAAAAATAGCGGCAAGGACCCAATACAGAATTGCCAACTCAATTTCCGGGGTTTCCCAGTTACAACAGTGTATTTAAAGGGTGCGGGTTGGTTTGGGTTTGCACTCTGCCCTCCTGACCATTGAGGGGATAGACATTTCCTTGTCCTTTGTAATTGTCACGGTGTCAGAGGGTTCGTGAACCAAAGGGAACCTTTGCAAAAATAAGATAAAAAGTTCCTCCTTTTATGCCCACCCCATGCCAAGGTATATCCCTCATCCACCCCCTCCCTCTAGCCGCTCATGCCCACCATGCCAACTATGATACTTCAGTGCTCATACACCCACTATGTGATGTATAGAATCAATGAACCCTATAATGCCTATGGGATGTGTAAAAAAAAGCGGCACGGTGGCACAGTGGTTAGCACTGCTGCTTCACAGCTCCAGGGTCTCGGGTTCGATTCCCAGCTCGGGTCACTGTCTGTGTGGAGTTTGCACATTCTCCTCGTGTCTGTGTGGGTTTCCTCCGGGTGCTCTGGTTTCCTCCCACAGTCCAAAGATGTGTGGGTTAGGTTGATTGGCCAGGTTTAAAAAATTGCCCCTTAGAGTCCTGGGATGCGTAGGTTAGAGGGATTAGTGGGTAAAATATGTGGGGGTAGGGCCTGGGTGGGATTGTGGTCGGTGCAGACTCGATGGGCCGAATGGCCTCCTTCTGCACTGTAGGGATTCTATGAAAACAGTTATTCATTGATGATTTTCCATTTGCTTAAAAAGCTCCTTTTTCCTAGAGGGCAAATAAAGTATCAATCATCCAGGCCCCTTCAAGCTTCAATGGCTGAAACTACAAGCACTTGAAACCCCATAATCTTGCGTACAAAAACAGTGTGAAATTGATGACAGAGATAAAAGAACCAGAGCTTTTTCTCACTCTACAGATGCTGCCAGATCTGTTGAGCATTTCCAACATTTTCTGTATTTATTGCCAATTTCCAGTATCTCCAACGCTTCGCCTTTATATTTTCCCAGCTATTTGGTGCCCCAAGATGAACGCAGTGTGATGGGGAGGGTATGATTATAGTGCTGACCAACTGAGGCATCACTTCTGTGTTCAAAAATCCCTTGAACTAAACATCTCCTGTGATAATGTTCAGAGGAACTCTTTGCAAATTGGCAGGAAAAAAAGTTCCCCTTGTTTTCCCACCAGAGGACAGTGAGACGCTGCTGTGAACTGTCATTGCTAAATGCCCTAACCTTCTCCCTGGCCAATGGACACTTGGGAGAGATATCTGGAAGCTGAAACCTCCAACCTGACAAGATCAAGTCGTTTTGGAAAGAAAGGACAAAAAATTACATAGAAACATAGAAGATAGGAGCAGGAGGAGGCCATTCAGCCCTTTGAGCCTCTCCGCCGTTCATCACGATCATGGCTGATCATCCAACTCAATGGCCTAATCCTGCTTTCTCCCCATAACCTTTGATCCTATTCACCCCAAGTGCTATATCTATCCGCCTCTTACATACATTCAATGTTTTGGTAGCAACTACTTCCTGTGGTAATGAATTCCACAGGCTCACCACTCTTTGGGTGAACAAATGTCTCCTCATCTCCGTCCTAAATGGTCTACCCTGTATCCTCAGACTGTGACCTGGTTCTGGACTCCCCCACCATCGGGAACATCCTTCCTGCATTTATCCTGTCTAGTCCTGTTAGAATTTTATATGTCTCTATGAGACCCCCCCCTTCATTCATCTGAACTCTGGTGAAAACAATCCAAACCTAGTCAATCTCTCCTCATACATCAGTCCCGCCATCCCAGGAATCAGCCTGGTAAACCTTCGCTGCACTCCCTCAAGAGCAAGAACATCCTTCCTCAGAAAAGGAGACCAAAACTGCATCCAATATTCTAGGTGTGGCCTCATCAAGGCCCTGTATAATTGCAACAACACATCCCTGCTCCTGGACTCAAAACCTCTCGCAATGATGGCCAACATATCATTTGCCTTCTTTACCGCTTGCTGCACCTGCAAGCTTACCTTCAGCGACTGGTTTTGTGAAGGGGAGGTCATGTCTCACTAACTTGATTGAGTTTTTCAAGGAAGTAACGAAGATGATTGATGAGGGTAGGGCAGTGGATGTTGTCTACATGGACTTCAGTAAAGCCTTTGACAAGGTCCCTCATGGAAGACTGGTGCAGAAGATGAAGTCGCATGGGATCAGAGGTGAGCTGGCAAGGTGGATACAGAACTGGCTCGGTCAAAGAAGACACAGGGTAGCAGTGGAAGAGTGCTTTTCTGAATGGAGGGCTGTGACAAGTGGCGTTCCTCAGGGATCAGTGCTGGGACCTTTGCTGTTTGTAATATATATAAATGATTTGGAGGATAATGTAACTGGTTTGATTAGTAAGTTTGCGGACAACACAAAGGTTGGTGGATTTGCAGATAGCTATGAGGACCATCAGAGGATACAGCAGGATATAGATCGGTTGGAGGCCTGGGCGGAGAGATGGCAGATGGAGTTTAATCCGGATAAATGTGAGGTAATGCATTTTGGAAGGTCTAATACAGATAGGAAATATACAGTAAATGGCAGAACCCTTAAGAGTATTGATAGGCAGAGGGATCTGGGTGTACAGGTACACAGGTCACTAAAAGTGGCAATGCAGATGGAGAAGGTAGTCAAGAAGGCATATGGCATGCTTGCCTTCATCGACCAGGGCATTGAGTTTAAAAATTGGCAAGTCATGTTGCAGCTTTATAGAACCTTAATTAGGCCGCACTTGGAATATAGTGTTCAATCCTGGTCGCCACACTACCAGAAGGATGTGGAGGCTTTGGAGACGGTACAGAAAATATTTACCAGGATGTTGCCTGGTATGGAGGGCATTAGCTATGAAGAGAGGTTGGAGAAACTTGGTTTGTTCTCACTGGAATGACGGAGGTTGAGGGGCGACCTGATAGAAGTCTACAAGATTATGAGGGGCATGGACAGAGTGGATAGTCAGAAGCTTTTTCCCAGGGTGGAGGAGTCAATTACTAGGGGGCACAGGCTTAAGGTGCGTGGGGCAAGGTTTAAAGGAGATATACGAGGCAAGTCTTTTACACAGAGGGTTGTGCGTGGCTGGAACTTGCTGCCGGGGGAGGTAGTGGAAGCAGATACGATAGTGAGTTTTAAGGGGCATCTGGACAAATACATGAATAGGATGGGAATAAGAACATAAGAAATAGGAGCAGGAGTAGGCCATCTAGCCCCTCGAGCCTGCCCCGCCATTCAATAAGATCATGGCTGGAATAGAGGGATATGGTCCCTGGAAGGGTAGGGGGTTTTAGTTCTGTCGAGCAGCATGGTCGGTGCAGGCTTGGAGGGCCGAAGGGCCTATTCCTCTGCTGTAATTTTCTTTGTTCTTTTTTGTTCTTTGGTGCACAAGGACACCCAGGTCCCGCTGCACATTCCCCTCTCCCAATTTACAACCATTCAGGTAGTAATCTGCCTTCTTGTTTTTGCTTCCAAAGGGAATATCCTCACCTAATCTGGAGGAATCCTGTAAAATAGACACTACCTTTCTTATCTTCTGCCTCTGATGGTAGTCTTTCTGCAGATGTTGCATTGACAGGCTGGCTTCGAGGATCACCATTGGTGATGATCGGCTGCCAAATATGGTCAGAGTCACTTGTGGGACTGAAGGTGGCCATTTTGCCCGCAATTTCCAGCTCCCTGAAAAGCAATCGAGTCATTCCCACTTCCCCACTCAATCCTCATAGGCTTGCAAGTTTATTTCCTTCAAGTATCCATTTATTTTTGAAGGTCTTCATTGTTTTGCTTCCACCACCCTTGTATGATGTGTAAAACAGGTTCTTCCCAACATTGCCCCGTCATCCCTTATCCATAATCTTAAATCTGTGCCCCCTGGTCTTTGTACCATCAGCCAATGGGAAAAGGTCTAGCTGATCTAAACCTGTCATAATCTTGTACATAACTTAGTCTTGGTCCCCTTACCTAAAAAAAGAATATAGCAACATTGGAGGCAGTCCAAAGGAGATTCACCGGGCTAATTCCTGGAATGAGAGGGTTGTCCCATCAAGAGACTAAATAGCCTGGGTCTGTATTCTTGGAGTTTAGAGGAGTGAGGGGTGAGCTTATTCAAACATATAAAATCCTGAGGGGGCTTGACAGGATAGATGGTGAGATGTTTTCACCAGTGGGGGAGTCTCAACAAGGGGACATAGCTACAAGATAAAGATCCGGTCATTTAAAACTGAGGTGTGTAGAAATTTCTTCTCGCTGAGGGTGGTAAATCTCTGGAATTCTCTGCCCCAAAGGGTGGTAGAGGCTGGATCATTAGAAGTATTCAAAATGGAGGTGGATAAATATTTGATATCGAGGAATAGAGGGCTATGGGGAAATGGCTCAGAAAAGGAGTTGAGGCCGGTATAGATCAGCCATGGTCGTATTGAATGGCAGGACAAGCTTGAAGGGCCTAGTGACCTACCCCGCATCTATTTCTTGTGCTATACACCTCAATCAAAACCCCTCAATCTGCTTTGTCCCACAGTGGCGGGGGTGGAGGGGGCGGGGGGGGGGGGGGGGGGGGCATGGCCAGTCTTTCCAACCTAAGCTTGTTATTATAATGTTCAAATTCCTTGATTTTGATTTGATTTATTATTGTCACATGCATTAGTATGCAGTTCTGGTTATACAAGTAACACATTTATCTACAATGTGTTACCATTCTCTTCCCCCATCTATGCTAATTTCTCAAGTCTGTTCATGCAAATTGTGCAGAAATAGCTCAAATGTGCAGGTGTTCAAAAGTGTGGCAGAACAAAGCTTACTGCTGGCACACTGGTTTGTGTTGTGAAGTAGCATCTGCACCATCACTGGAAGGCTGCAGTTCCACTCAATTATATTAATTCCCAACTGTGCTTCTTCAGAACTGTCAAACCATAGCAGCAACTAGCACACGACACACTCATGCAGGCTTTTATTTTGGAGAATAAACGGTGCCAGACCTTACAAAGGAAATCTAGGATTTCTCCCTGCTGACCTCAGCAATAATAAGCGCAGAATATGTATTTTATACTCGAATGCACAGGCAATTAGGAACCAGGTAAATAGAAGTGTAGGACATGAGTTAGCCCCAGGATTTCAAAGGTGCTGAAGAGATAAGCCACGGGAGCCTCTGGCTGTAAATCATCATGATATTGGCATACATGTAACCCTGGGCTACTGCTTTGCAATTTACTGAAAGATCTAAAAAGGATGAGCAGCAGTTAAAAGTAGGCAATCCACAAGATGTATTTAATATCAATTTCTCTATATTACATACAGCAAATCCATAAACTCAACAGTCAGCATATAAGGGTAATTGTTATCTTACTAATTTTTCATAACTACAGGTCCTCCAAAACCATATTGGAAAAAGGGAAGGGAATTTGCCCCCTCCAACTAGTCTTCATATTTGGAAATGCTACTAAATTCGATATGACCAATTAGTCTGTCAGAATTATCTGGGAGAACCCCTGTTGCTGTTTTTAAACACATTTCCACCAATGCTGTTTTCACAAGTCTCTGTTCAGACAAATTGTGCAAAAATAGCTCACTGCAGATGTTCAAAAGTGTAGTTAAACCGAAGCTCTTTGGTCTCAGAAACAACTGAATCATTGCATTACCGATTCTGGACATCTGCTGAAAGCAAGCACGAGGCAGTAAAAATGATTATTGTCAGAGTGGGGAGGGGGTAGGGAGAAAACTGATGGTGTGGTGGGGCATGGACATTGTTTTTCAAATTGAGCTCTGACCCATTATCTACAACTAAGACAAATATTGTGTCTTTGTTTAAGAAGGGCTGCAGGGAAAAGCCTGGCCGCTAAGCCCAATGTCTATAGTGGGTAAGTTGTTGGAAGGTATTTTGAGAGACAGGATCTACAGGCATTTAGAAAGCCAAGGACTGATTGGGGACAGTCAGCATGGCTTTGCGAGTGGAAAATCATGTCCCACAAATTTGATTGAGTTTTTTAAAGGGGTAACGAAGAAAGTAGATGAGGGCAGTGCAGTCGACATTGATACATGGACTTTAGCAAGGTCTTTGACAGGTTACCGCATGGTACGTTGTTGCATAAGGTAGATGAGGTAGTCGACATTGTCTACATTTTGATTTGATTTGATTTATTATTGTCACATGTATTAGTTAAAAATATTGTTTCTTGCACGCGATACAGAGAGAATTGGGCACCCTGCAAATCCCAAAGTGCAAAATGGTTAAATTAATCATAAGCATTGGTTGGAATCTTTTTCTCAAAGCAACATGAATACCTTGTATCATAAACCAAGAGCCTCAGTTGGAGCCAGCTAGATGTGGGGGGTTGATTTGATTTATTATTGTCACATGTATTAGTGCACAGTGAAAAGTATTGTTTCTTGTGTGCTATACAGACAAAGCATACCATTCATAGAGCAGGAAAGGAGAGAGTGCAGAATGTACAGTCATAGCTAGGGTGTAGAGAAAGATCAACTTAATGCAAAGTAAGTCCATTCAGAAGTCTGACAACAGCAGGGAAGAAGTTGTTCTTGAGTCGGTTGATATGTGACCTCAGACTTTTGTGTCTTTTTCCCGACGGAAGAAGGTGGAAGAGAGAATGTCCGGAGTGCGTGGGGTCCTTAATTATGCTGGATGCTTTGCTGAGGCAGCGGGAAATGTAGACAGCATCAATGGATGGGAGGCTGGTTTGCGTGATGGATTGGGCTACATTCATGAGCTTTTGTAGTTTCTTGTGGTCTTGGACAGAGCAGGAGCCATACCAAGCTGTGATACAACCAGAAAGAATGCTTTCTATGGTGCATCTGTAGAAGTTGGTGAGAATCGTAGCTGACATGCCAAATTTCCTTAGTCTTCTGAGAAAATAGAGGCGTTGGTGGGCTTTCTTAACGATAGTGTCGGCATGGGGGGACCAGGACAGGTTGTTGGTGATCTGGACACCTAAAAACTTGAAGCTTTCGACCATTTCTATTTCATCCCCATTGATGTAGACAGGGGCATGTTCCACTTTATGCTTCCTGAAGTTGATGACAATCTCCTTCGTTTTGTTGACATTGAGGAAGAGATTATTGTCGTTGCACCAGTTCACCAGATTCTCTATCTCATTCCTGTACTCTGTCTTGTCATTGTTTGAGATCCGACCCACTATGGTGGTGTCATCAACAAACTTGAAAACCAAGTTGAAGGGGAATTTGGCCGCACAGTCATGGATGTATAAGGAGTATAAAGCCCTTTGCCAGAATACCGCATGGTAGGTTGTTGCATAAGGTTAAATCTCACGGGATCCAAAATGAGGTAGCCAATTGGATACAAAATTGGCTTGATGACAGAATGTGGAGATGACAGAAGACAGAAGGTGGTTGTATAGGTTTGTTTTTCAAACTGGAGGCCTGTGACCAGCGGTGTGCCTCAGGGATTGGTGCTGAGTCCAATGTTGCTTGTCATTTATATTAATGATTTGGATGAGAATTTAGCAGGCATGGTTAGTAAGTTTGCAGATGACACCAAGAATGGTGTCATGGTGGACAGTGAAGAAGGTTATCTAGGATTGTAACGGGATCTTGATCAGTTTGTCAGTGGGCTGACGAATGGCAAATGGAATTTAATTTAGATAAATGCAAGGTGATACATTTTGTTAGATCAAACCAGGGCAGGACTTAGAACTATAGAACAAAGAGATCTGGGGTACAGGTTCATAGCTCCTTGAAAGTGGAGTCACAGGTGGACAGAGTGGTGAAGAAGGCATTCAGCATGCTTGGTTTCATTGGTCAGAACATTGAATACAGGAGTTGTGATGTTCTGCTGAAGTTGTACAAAACATTGATAAGGCCACACTTGGAATACTGTTTACAGTTCTGGTCACTCTATTTTTGAAAGGATATTATTAAACTAGAAAGAGCGCAGAAAAGATTTACTGGGATGCTACTAGGACTTGATGGTTTGAGTTATAAGGAAAGGCTGGATAGACGGCACGGTAGTGCAGTGGTTAGCACTGCTGCTTCACAGCTCCAGGGTCCCGGGTTCGATTCCCGGCTCGGGTCACTGTCTGTGTGGAGTTTGCACATTCTCCTCGTGTCTGTGTGGGTTTCCTCCGGGTGCTCCGGTTTCCTCCCACAGTCCAAAGATGTGCGGGTTAGGTTGATTGGCCAGGTTAAAAATTGCCCCTTAGAATCCTGAGATGCGTAGGTTAGAGGGCTTAGCGGGTAAACATGTGGGGGTAGGGCCTGGGTGGGATTGTAGTCGGTGCAGACTCGATGGGTCGAATGGCCTCCTTCTGCACTGTAGGGTTTCTATGATTCTAAGACTGGGACATTTTTCCCTGGAGCATAGGAGGCTTAGGTACGATCTTATAGAGATCTATAAAATAATGAAGGGCATATTTATGGTAGACAGTCAACATATTTTCTCAAAGGTAGGGGAGTCTAAAACTGGAAGCATTGTTTAAGGTGAGAAGGGAGAGATACAAAAGGGTCCAGGGGGCAATTTTTTTACACAGAGGGTGGTGTCTGGAACAAGCTGCCAGAAGTAGTAGTGGAGGCGGGTACAATTTTGTCTTTGAGAAAACATTTAGACAGTTACATAGGTAAGATAGGTATGGAGGGATATGGGCCAAACACAGGCAATTGGGACGAGCTTAATGGTAAAAACTGGGCAGCATGAACAAATTGGGCCGAAGGGCCTGTTTCCATGCTGTAAACCTCTATGACTCTAAGTCTTGCCTAGGTAGCTACAGCAAAATCTGGCCATGACCCACATTCAACTCTGCTAATCTGGCATAAATGAAAACAGAAAATGCATAAATACTCAGCTGCTTAAGCACGATAGGGAGAGAAACAGGACTAACATTTCAGGGCAATGAACTTTCATTAATCTTTATTTTCCAGTCTCGCCTCCCATAGCAATTGTAGCGGGCGGAATGGATAAGCCAACGGGCCAACAAATGGTCTGTGGGCATCAGACAAGAATTTCCAGTCCCACCGCCAGCAGGAACAGAAAATCCTGCCAGTTAACTCTGTTTTTCTCTCTCTAAAGATGCTGCCAGGCTTGCTGAGTATTTTCATAACTTTTCTGTCTTTAATTCAGATTTTCAACGTTGGAAGTATCTTACTTTTGCATTGGCTGCTACTTTGGCAATCTCACTCGGTATCAGAATGACTGATTTTAGAAACAGAGAAGTTTCACACTTTTGCGAAAGCTGACACGAAGAACCAGCTGGAAAACTGAAGCTGTTTTAAGTTTGTTTTTTAAGAAAAAGCAGCTTCACCTTTGCATTGAGAAACCTGGAAAGATTTACAGCACTGAAGGAGGCCATTCAGTCCATTGTGTTCTTGCTGGCCAAGAAAAGAGTTGATCCACACCTTTCAGCTCTTGGTCCTGTAGGTTATGGCACCTCGAGTGTGCATCCAAGCATTTTTTAAATGTGATGGGTGTTTCTGCGTTCACTATCCATTCAGGCAACGAGTTGCAAACACCAACTTGTCATTGGGGTGAAAAGATTTTTCCTCAGTCCTCCTTTTATTTTCTGGCGAATTACTGCTGTGAATTAATGCAGCTAGGGTGGACAAAGAAGTCAAGGGAATGCATATAATGTGTATCCACGATGTGGAGATGCTGCTGTTGGACTGGGGTGGGCACAGTAAGAAGTCTCACAACACCAGGTTATAGTCGAACAGGTTTATTTGGTAGCACGAGCTTTCGGAGCGCTGCCCCTTCATCAGGTGAGCCTCATCTGATGAAGGGGCAGTGCTCCAAAGGCTCGTGCTACTAAATGTGCTACCAAATAAACCTGTTGGACTTTGACCTGTTGTTGTGAGACTTCTTACTGTATCATGTGTCTGTAACAGAACTAGTTCAAACCGCCCCTTCCCTTTTACAAAAATTTAAACTTTATTTATTAGTCACAGTAGTAGGCTTACATTAACACTGCAATGAAGTTACTGTGAAAATCCCCGAGCCACCACACTCAGGCACTTGTTCGGGTACACTGAGGGAGAATTTAGCACGGCCAATGCACCTAAATAGCACATCTTTCAGACTGTGGGAGGAAACGGGAGCACCCGGAGGAAACCCACACAGACACGGGGAGAACGTGCAGATTCCGCACAGACAGTGACCCAAACCAGGAATCGAAACTAGGTCCCTGGCACTGTGAGGCAGCGGTGCTCACCATTGTGCCACCATGCCACCAAGACAGCATGGCAAATATTAAACATAAAGAACTCTCATCTCTCCAAGCTTAAAGTGTGATCGTTACTGACATCTGGAATCCAAATGTCACCAGAACACACAGCAGTCGGTCATCCTGATGACCTGTTGCTTGTGGGATCTTGCTGTGCACAACTTGGCTGCCATGTTCCTTCCCTACATCACAATAGTAACCATGCTTCAAAAAGGGCTGAAAGGTCCCAGATTTAAAGTAAGTGGCAAAAGAAGCAAAACCAGCAGGCAAAATAACATCTCATTAAGCGAGGTGTTGGGATCTGGAATGCACTGCCTGAGAGTCTGATGGAGAACATTGAATCGAGATTTTCAACAGGAAATTGGATTATTATTTGAAAAGGAAGATTGAGCAGGGCTATGGGGAGAATGGCTTTGAGAGAATTGCTTATTTAGAACATAGAACACAGAACATTACAGCGCAGTACAGGCCCTTCAGCCCTCAATGTTGCGCCGACCAGTGAAACCAATCTAAAGCCCATCTAACCTACACTATTCCAGTATCATCCATATGTTTATCCAATGACCATTTAAATGCCCTTAATGTTGGCAAGTCCACTACTGCTGCAGGCAGGGCATTCCACACCCTTACTACTCTCTGAGTGAAGAACCTACCTCTGACATCTGTCCTATATCTATCACCCCTCAATTTAAAGCTATGTCCCCTCGTGCTTGCTATCACCATCCGAGGAAAAAGGCTCTCACTATCCACCCTATCTAATCCTCTGATCATCTTGTATGCCTCTATTAAGTCACCTCTTAACCTTCTTCTCTCTAACGAAAACAACCTCAAGTCCCTCAGCCTTTCCTCATAAGACCTTCCCACCATACCAGGCAACATCCTGGTAAATCTCCTCTGCACCCTTTCCAATGCTTCCACATCCTTCCCATAATGCGGTGACCAGAACTGTACGCAATACTCCAAGTGCGGCCGCACCAGATTTTTGTACAGCTGCAACATGACCTCCTGGCTCTGAAACTCAATCCCTCAACCAATAAAAGCTAACACACCGTACGCCTTCTTAACAACCCTATCAACCTGGCTGCCAACTTTCAGGGATCTATGCACATGGACGCCGAGATCTCTCTGTTCACCCACACTACCAAGTATCTTACCATTAGCCCAGTACTCTGTAATCCTTTTACTCCTTCCAAAGTGAATCACCTCACACTTTTCCGCATTGAAGTCCATTTGCCATCTCTCAGCCCAGCTCTGCAGCTTATCTATGTCCCTCTGTAACCTGCAACAACCTTCTGCACTGTCCACAACTCCACCGACTTTAGTGTTATCCGTAAATTTACTAACCCATCCTTCTACGCCCTCATCCAGGTCATTTATAAAAATGACAAACAGCAGTGGCCCCAAAACAGATCCTTGCGGTACACCACTAGTAACTGAACTCCAGGATGAACATTTCCCATCAACCGCCACCCTCTGTCTTCTTACAGCTAGCCAATTCCTGATCCAAACCGCTAAATCACCCTCAATCCCATGCCTCCGTATCTTCTGCAATAGCTTAACGTGGGGAACCTTATCAAACGCTTTACTAAAATCCATATACACCACATCAACTGCTTTACCTTCATCCATCTCTTTGGTCACCTTCTCAAAGAACTCAATAAGGTTTGTGAGGCATGACCTACCCTTCACAAAACCGTGTTGACTATCCCTAATCAAATTATTCCTTTCTAGATGATTATAAATCCTATCTCTTATAATCCTTTCCAAAACTTTGCCCACAACAGAAGTAAGGCTCACTGGTCTATAATTACCAGGGTTGTCTCTATTCCCCTTCTTGAACAAGGGGACAACATTTGCTATCCCCCAGTCTTCTGGCACTATTCCTGTAGACAATGACAACATAAAGATCAAAGCCAAAGGCTCTGCAATCTCCTCCCTAGCCTCTCAGAGAATCCTGGGTTAAATCCCATCCGGCCCAGGGGACTTACCTATTTTCACACTTTCCAGAATTGCTAACACCTCCTCCTTATTAACCTCAATCCCGTCTAGTCCAATAGCCTGTATCTCAGTATTCCCCTCAACAAAATTGTCTTTTTCCTGCGTGAATACTGACGAAAAATATTCATTTAGCGCCTCTCCTATCTCTTCAGGCTCCACGCACAACTTCTCACTACTGTCCTTGACTGGCCCTAATCTTACCCTAGTCATTTTTTTATTCTTGACATACCTATCCTATGATTATCCTTACTCCTTCCCCAGTCCTGTTCAAGTATTTATCCGCTTCCCAGTTTCACGGTCACCATTAATTCCAGATTTATCAATTGAATTTGAATTCCACCAGCTGCCGTGGAGATATTTGAACCCAGGTCCCCAGAGTATTGCCTAGGCCTCAGGATTAATGGTCCAGTGAAATTCCCACTACGTCACCATAGAATCTCTACAATGCAGAAGGAGGCCATTCAGCCCACTGAGCCTGCACCGACAACAATCCCACCCAGGCCCTATCCCCGTAACCCCATGCATTTACCCTGCTAATCCCCCTGACACTAAGGGACAATTTACCACGGTCAATCCACATAACCTACAGACCTTTGGACTGTGGGAGGAAACCTGAGCACTCAGAGGAAACCCACGCTGACCGGAGAATGTGCAAACACCACACAATGACATTAGGCTGGAATCAAACTTGGGTCTCTGATGCTGTGAGGTTGCAATGCTAATCTTTATGCCGCCATCTCCCACATAGCTGAATTGCTCAATGGGACAACCAGACATGATGGGCTGAAGGGCCTTCTTCTGTGTTGTAAAGATTCTGTGATTTGGTGCAAAAAGCTTTGGGTGGGTTTTCATGGTAATTTCATTGCAGTGTTAATGTAAGTCCAAAGATGTGTGGGTCAGGTTGATTGGCCATGCTAAATTGCCACATAGTGGCAGTGGGATTTGCAGTGTAAATACGTGAGGCCAAGGGTGGGGTTGGGTGGGATTGTGGTCGGTACAGGCTTGATGGGCTGAATCGCCTCCTTCTGCACTGTAGGGATTCTATGATTCTACTTGTGACAATAATAAGTAAACTTTAAACTTTGGTGCTGTGGTGGCGAAGGGTGCTATGTAAATGCACAAGGGGCGGGGCCACTGACTCTGATGACGTAACGTGGCCCCGCCCCATCAGCATGTCATGACGTCAGTGCGCACACGTCAACGTCAGAGAGGCGTGGCCAAATACGGGGTGACGACATGACAATCCTGAGCTGATGGACAGCCAAGTGGACCAATCGGCAAGGGGGAATAGCCCCAGGCCCAGCCCGTCAATCAGGCCACAGCCAATCAGTGGCAAGCTGAGGGGCGGGGCCTGTGCCTTTGTCCCCTCCCCCTCCCGGGGTGGAGTGCCGTCCGCGGCCACACAGGCCGTAGCCCCGGGGGGGAGAAGCGGCGTTTGGAGGATGAATGGCGGAGCGCTCCCTCACTTTGACAGCAAGGAACACCTTTTAAAGCTGGGCTCCAGCTTCGACAGGCAGCCCAAGTGCGGGTTCCACACTATTAGATGTAAGTGGCGGCCGCTGGCCGGAGAGAAGGCGCCCCCTGGGTGTGGGAGGAGGGAAATGTGGGAGGGGGAGGGAGGATTGAGGGAGAGGAGGGGGGGGGAGGATTGAGG